>NC_142066.1:898750-1237500 GCF_059756535.1 Pantherophis guttatus | reverse complement strand
TGCAGGGTGGATAAAAATCAATGATTTTTTTTAAAAAATAAAAAAAAAATCTGATTTTTTTTTACTTAAATCTGATTTTTTTTATTTAAATCGGATTTTTTGATTTAAATCAGATTTTTTTGTTTTTTATTGAATTTATTTTAATAAAAAACTTTTGGGGTAAAAAATCTATCGTAAGATAGTTTTCTATTTAAGATACATAAATAATTTAGTTTATTCAGCATGAAATGGAGCTTAGTTATGTAGCACGAGGCTGTATATTCTGCAACGCTGGGACGATCGGTGAGTCAACAGCGGGTCAAAGAAGTAGCAGAGATGACAGCTGCTCTTTAAAAATTATGATTTAAATGGAGTTGATTTAAATCAAGCCTTTTTACTAGTGATTTAAATCATGATTTAAATCGTGATTTAAATCGACTCGATTTAAATCAAATCCACCCTGGTATGATGAGAACACGACAGAAGTAACATAAATACGCGATCCATGTAATTATAAGTAAAATTTCTGTGGGGTTATGGCAATTGGAAGACAGCTAGACTTCAACTCCCAGAATGCAATGAAAATTAGGAATGGACTTCAAATCCCAGAATTCCACAGCCATCATCGTCATCATTTAGTATATGATGAGAACACGACAAAAGAGAAGTAAACATATATACACAATCCACGTAATTATAAGCAAAACTTCTGTGGGGTTATGGCAACCGGAAGAGAGCTGGACTTCAACTCCCAGAATTCCACAGTCGGAATGGAATAGGAACGGACTCCAACTCCCAGAATTCTGGGCGTTCACACCTCTTAAAGGTGCCAAGTTCAAAAAAACGATGCTGTAGAGCAGGGGTCTCCAACCTTGGTAACTTTTAAGACTTGTAGACTTCAACTCCCAGAATTCCTCAGCCAGTTGGAGTTGAAGTCCACAAGTCTTAAAGTTGCCAATGTTGGAGACCCCTGCTGTAGAGAATTTAGGGAGGGGGGGGTTTCCCATGTTAAAGCAGCACATGGAACCCCCCCACCCCCAGGTATCCGATTGCATCGGGAGAGGGTCCAGATTTTCAGAAAGGGCAGGGGGAACCCCCACCACCTAAATGCCCTCCCACCAAGAATTAGCCAGCTGAAAATCCTGGAGGAGTTTGGAATGGGGGGGGAGAGGTCAAAAGAAGCAAGATGGAGCCCCCCCCATCACCCCACTCCTGGGGACCAAACCCCATTTTTTTTTTGTATTTGCAAGCATGGCCATTATGCAAGGTCTCCTTCGTTTTGCAATTCCCTGTTTAGTTTTCAGTTCCCCTTTGTCATTGAAAATATCTTTCTACGGAACCATTTTTTCCCCAGATTTGCAATATCTGTGAGCTGTTGGACAGGGTTAGGGTCTGTTGTGTGGATGTCTGGGTGGTTTAGGGGTGGGGAATTTGTGGTGGGTGGGGGTGTGTTTGGGGATTGTTATGTGTGTTAGACCTGGTCTTTGGATGTTGAGTGAATTTCGTTGTATGGGTATACTGTGTATACATGTACAATGACAATAAAGTATTATTATTATTATTATTATTATTATTATTATTATTATTATTATTATTATTATTAATCAGTGCTTCCACTGTGAAAAGCCAAACTGGTATTTTCATATCATGTTTTGCTTTAAACGTTTTCCCCATATTAAGAGTAGAGCCTTCCTTAACATAACGTCTTGGAAAAGTCTCTTATGTATTTCATTATTTTTTGCATGCCACAAAAAGGCAGGGCCATCCCAACTGAAGATCATGACCCCCCACTTTTTTTTTCTTTTAAATGTCACCTCCGGAGGCAGCCGTGAAGCTTGCAAAAGCTGTCCTTACGGTTTCTATTGATATTGTTTCCTGATTGCTTATTTGTACCCTGTGACTATCATTAAGTGTTGTACCTTATGATTCTTGACGAACGTATCTTGTCTTTTTATGTACACCGAGAGCTAATGCACCAAAGACAAATTCCTTGTGTGTCCCATCGCACTTGGCCAATAAAGAATTCTATTCTATTCTATTCTTCACTCCAATATTTATTCTATTCTATTCTATTCTCTATTCTCTATTCTTTTCTATTCCTATCCCATCCCATCCTATCCATCATCTAATTCCTATCCTATCCTAATTTCTATTCTATTCTGTTCTAATATTCTATTCTATTCTATTTTATTCTTCATTCCAATATTTATTCTATTACCTATTCTTTTTTATTCTTTACTCTATTCCATCCCATCCCATCCTATCCATCATCTAATTCCTATTCTATTCTTCACTCCAATATTTATTCTATTCTATTCTATTCTCTATTCTTTTCAATTCCTATCCCATCCCATCCCATCCTATACATCATCTAATTCCTATTCTATTCTATTCTATTCTATTCTATTCTATTCTATTCTATTCTATTCTATTCTATTCTATTCTATTCTATTCTAATTCTATTCTTCACTCCAATATTTATTCTATTCTATTCTATTCCGTTCCGTTCCATTCTATTCTTCATTCCAATATTCACTCTATTCTATTCTCTATCTATTCTTTTTTATTCCTTACTCTATCCCATCCCATCCCATCCTACACATCATCTAATTCCTGTTCTGTTCTGTTCTTGGAGGAAGGAACTGGGGGGGTGGGAGGGGGGTGGGAGCAGGTGGGGAGGTGGGGTTGAGCCCCCCCCACCCCAAGAATACCTACCAGCATGGGGTAGCGGCAGTGGGGCACAGCCAAGAGGGCCAGGCTGTGCAGGAAATGGTACTTATTGGCCGTGTCGTACAACTGGGGAAGAGAAAAGAAAAAACAACAATAAATAAGCATCACAACCATGGAGACCCCCCCCAGCTGCCCCTCTCAGAGTGGCAGGACCCCTCCAACATGGGGGTCGCTTGGCCGAGGGGGGGGAAGCCTGGCATTGGAGCTGCTGGTTCCCTCGGGGGAGGGTCTTTGGGGGTGGGTGGGGGGGTCTTTTACCTCTTTCAGGTACTCTGGCTGTTCCTTGGGGTGGAAGCCTGGAAGAAGAGCAGCGGGGGGGACGATTATGATGGGGGGGGGGGAAAAGGACGGGGGAGGGGAGCCCAGTTTTATTTGACCGTCCCGTCCAATGGGGGGGGGGCTTCAAACTGGCGCTTCCCCCGCGTGGCCTCCAAGCGAGAGCCACTTGGGGGGGCGGCTGGGGGGACCCCTGAAGGCTCGCTAGACACCTCTCCAGACACTGGGACGATCCCAGGGTGGCCTTTTTTTGCAAGTGAGGTCATCTGCAAATGGGTGACGTCATACCTGCATGACGTCACGGGTTCCCCCACCCCAAAGGCTCAGAATCCAGCTGCAAGGGGACCTTAAGAGGTCATCTAGTCCAACCCACCCCCCCTATCATTTCAGAGTGCCGCTAAGCGACCGCCCCGTCTTAAAACGAGCAGCCCCTCCTCCCCCCCATCCCGGGACCCCGCCATCTGACCCCCTCTCCCCCCTCCCCAGGCTTCTAGCAGGGACCCCCACCCCATAAAGACCCCTCCCCATATTTGCAGCAGGGTCTTTTTTTTTTTTTTTTCCTTTCTCTGTCCAAGCGCTTCCACTGGTTGGCTCCGAGCTCCAGCCGGGCCGATCCTTCCCAAGCAAAGCCCGCTCACCGTGCGCCCCATAAGCGGCCGCCCCCACCGCCGACGCCCCGCTCAGCGCCCCGAGGCGGCGGAAAAAAGTAGCCGCGGCCGCCATCCTCCGCCAGGTTCGAACGCTTCCCCACTAGGCGCGTCTTAGCCAATCGGCGTCCGCGGGGCCTCATTCATATGCAAGCCGCGCCCATCCGACGCGTCCTTCTCAGCCAATCAGCGCTCGCTACCGCTTCCTGAACGGCAAGCTTGGTGAAGGAGGACCTGACTCCGGCAACTATCCAATGGGAAATGAGCTTCCTTCCTTAGTTTCGTTTTTTCTGTGCGTCCTCCAATCCGATTCGCCTATGAGACCGTCAATCACGGCACAGGAGCCAATCCCAGGAAGCCGGAGAGGCGGACGCAGTTTCAGCAATTGCCGGCGTAATTTATTAAAGCGGACGATTTACCCACGGCGCCCTCTGGCGGAAGAGACGGGAACGTCCCTTTGGAGCTTTTCCAAGTGGTGCCCTTTCCTTTCTCTGGCATCTCTTTCCTCCCACGCGCGGGGGGGGCGTCTTCGGTGCTCTGGCTTCCCTTATTCCAGCAGGAGGGAGGTGCGGGAGAGGAAATGGGGGACCCGCACTTGCCTTTCACGCAACGTCACGCGTTCCGACGTTAACTCCGGTTCCTTTTTTTTTTTTTTTTTTGCACGGTTTCTCCCCGTTCTTCCACGAAAATTGCATGTGGAAGCATCTCAGTACATCTCTTTAAGGACCGGCCTGGATGCGACCGCGTTCTTGCTGAGCTGCAATGACCTGCTCGGACCGCCAGGGGGCAGCAGGAGCGCAGAGATGGGGGGGCGGCAGGGCGTCTCCATCTTGGACCACAGCTGCCCTGATGTTCCAGCCCGGTCTTCCCCAACATGGGAGCCCTTAGGGTCGCTGGATTGACAGCGAACATCACCCGCCCATCAGCGCGGCCCAAACACGCGTGCAAAAGCCTTGTAACGTGTGAACGCGCGTCCTGAGGAAATGCGCGCAGGGAAACCCACTGCCCGCTGCCACCCTTTCCTCCCTCGGATGCCCACCGTGAAATGACCCGAAGAAGCTTAGTGGGGGCCGGTGATCTCATAGCCCCCCCTACACTACACGCAAGGGCTTCCATCGGGACTCGGGATTCCCACTCTGGCCCGAAACGCCCCTCCCCAGGCTTTTTCGGGCGGGGGGGGCTCCGATTGTAAAACTCTCGTGTTCGCTTCTCGGTGCCCACGCAAAAGCTGGCACGCGTGTCCGCCCAGATGATGGGGAAGCTCCCCTGCCTACCTACCCCCAACAACTCGGCAGATTCCCAAGAACAAAGAGAACCTCCCTGTATAGGAGTAGTCTATCACCGCCGAGAGGAGGGAAGCTGCCTTCGTGCCAGGCTCCCTGCCCCCTCCCAAAAAAAACCCCATTTGGGGTATTGGTGGGTCGGGGGGGTGGTCTTTCCTATAGTTTCTCTGAAGCGGAGGGGGGGAGGAGGGCTGGCCGGCCTCATCCCGACGATCGGCTGCGAGTCAGGGTTGCCCCTTTTCCACTCCAACAATGCCCCCCTCCCCGCAATTTTGCTACCTCTGGCTCTCTCCGTGCGCCGCTAAGCACGTGCAGAGGGCCTCTCGCGTTCCTGGGGTTGGGTGGCGCTTCGAAGCCCCTTCCCTCTCGGGGCGAGACCCCCCCCCTCGCTGCTCCGCGAGACACGCGTGGCTGGTTTATATTGCCCCCCCTCCTCAAAAAAAGCCCAGCTGATGCGCTGCGTGGCTGCTCCCCCACTCATCCTCCGTGGCTCGAGACCCTCGTGGTTTCCTGGGTGGGCGAAGCCCCTTCCCCTCGGAGCGAGACCCCCCCTCCCCAAAAAGAAGCTCAGCTGATGCGCTGCGTGGCATCACCCTCCTTGTTCGAGACCCTCGTGGCTCCCGCGTGCTCCGCAGCCCCTTCCCCTCGGGACGAGAGCAAAGAAGACCCCCTCTCCTCGCCCCCACCCCCCACAAAAGCCCAGCAGATGCGCTGCGCGGCTGTTCCATCCTCCTCCTGCAGCTGCCAGCGCGACCCTCGTGGCTTCCCCCCCCCCGTGGCCCCCTCCCCAAATGCCGCTCCGCCTTTCTGCTCTGCAAGAGAGCGGGCAGCGATGACGTCCCCCCTCTCTTCCTTCGCAGCCCCCAGCCCCCTCCCACCCCCCACCCCGGAGCGCGCATTGGCTGCCTCCCTTTTCCTGCGAATTGGCGCAGCCTGGAAAGCGCGGCTATTTTTAGCAGCCGCCGAGGCAAGAATGCGGAGGGGGAGGAGGGGGCGTCGTCGTCGGCCTCCCTGCGACGCCCACCGCCCTTTCCCGCATCGCTGCGGCTCCTTTTTCCCCCCCAGCCCCCGATCTTTGGAGCCGGGCACAACCCACCCACTTCCCGCGTTGCATTGAGTGGAGGAAGCCCCCCCACCCACAATTGCACGAGTGGAATGGAGAGAAAATTAAGAAACACCCCCCCGCCCCCTTGGAAGAAGCGGGTGGGGGAAAGAATGAGCGCGCAGAAGGGAAGGGGCACGGGTGGGCAGGAGGGACCGCGCAGCGTGGGTTCGCGCGGTGGGTAGCAGCAGCTGCGGAGTCGTTGCGCGAAACAAGCGGATGCTGGTTTATCCCAGCCGATCGTGGTTACGCAAGCCGTGGCATAATGCGGTGGGCCAAGCTGAGCCTGCAAGCCCACGCGTGTCTCGGCCTCGAGGGGAGTCCCGCGCCACGTGGGGATCCCCTCCCCCGTTCCCCAAATCGCGCCCAATTCTCGCTTTGAAAGCGCACCCCAGGAATTCCGCTTCCAGAAGGGTTAGCTTGGGAAGGGGAGGGGGCTTCCATAATTGCAGTCTGACGTCTTGCGGTTTGTGGGATAATGAGACTCAGTTTCTGGGGGGGGGGTTGTCTATATTCTCCCCCCACCCCTTTTCTTCCCCGCCCCAGAAAAAGCCGATTCAACAATTAAATCTTTTTTTATATTTACAATATCATTTTCCATTTCTTGCAAGGTTTTAAAAATGTGTACAGCATCTCTCAGCTCCATCCCAGCCTCCCCCCCCCCCGCGAGTTCTCGTCTTCGGAGGGAGGGGGTGTGCAAACGACCCCCCTCTCCCTTCCCCCCCCCAAAAAAACCCCCCACACACCGGAGCTTGCTCGATCCATCCATTATCCAGGTCATAACAAACGGGAGTGGGGGGTTAGGTGGGGGGAAAAAACGGAATAAAAGCACCACCTTAAAATCTGTTGGGTCGATTCGAATCCACAGAAGCTGGAGGGAGCAGGCCTCCCCCCTCCCCACCGGGCTGGGAGGGGCTACAAAAGTCTCAAAAGTCGGTGGGGGAGGGGGGGTGAAAAGAAGGCTCTTTTGAGGTGGGGGGGGGTGCAAGAGTGTTCCTCAAAGTCAGGTTGCTTGAAAAATTGATCCCCTCCTGGTCCCAAGTCTCATAAAAATAGATTTTTTTTTCTCTCCATTGGGGGTGGGGGGCAAAAGGAGGGGGAGAAGGGGAGGGGGGGGCCCAGCCGTCATGCCCAGAATGAAAAATGTCCACAGCAGACAAAAGGGGGGTTCGGGGGGGGGGGAAACATGAGGGGTGGGTGGGCAGGAAGGCAGCCCATCCTCTTCATCTTCATCATCACCGGTGGCATTTCTGCAGAAGGCACCCTGTCTGTCGTGGCATCCATCCTCTCTCTTCCTTGAAGACCCCCAGGGTGGGCCGAGGAGGGGGCGGCCCGTGGCATCCATCCATCCTTTCTTCAAGACCCCCCCCACCCTCCAAGGTGGGCTGAGGACGGGAGGGGGGCACAAGTCAGGAGGAATAAATTCACACCGTTCTCTTGGGGGGGAAAAAAAAATCCTGCGAAGCCACTTCCAGGGGTGAGGGTGGGGGGGGCACCAATTTGGCTGGGATGGAGGGCAGAAAGGACCCCCCACCCCACACAGGACGAACGGTGGATCTCCAAGGGAAGCCATTGGGTGGAGATTGAGTAAGGTTGAGTGGATTCCAAGGAGGTGTTTTTTTTTTTCCAATTTAGCTCCCGGGCACTGCTTCAACCAACTTGTGGGCATCTGCCATCTAGGGTTGCACCCCAAAGCGACCCGTGTGCTTCTAATGGCGGAGGGAGGGGGCAACCCGGATCAGGCTGTTGGTGGGTTGGGGGACATGAGTGTTGAGGAGGGGGGGTGTAGAGGGGGGGCAGATGGTCAAAGTGCCCCTGGGCGATTGACGTTAAGATGGCATTCTTTCCCCCCCCCCCCCCGTTGGCACCTTTCCGGCCAATATAAAATCGCCAAGCCAAAGAACCTCTCACACCGCCCCCCCCTCTTCGAATCATCCAAACAAGCGGTAGCAAAAACGCCCCCCCCCTCTCACCCGTCCCCCCCCCCTGCTGAGTTTGGCACAAATGTTTGCGTTTTTTATTTCTTTTGCTATTTTTTTTTTGTTTTGTTACAAAATAATTGTTTTCCTTTTTTAAAAAAACGGATATAGATATATATTTATTCATAATAAAGTCTCTTTTTCTTTTCTTTTTTTTTTAAAAAAAGGAAACCAACGTTGCAAAGAGAGGTGGGGGTCCCCCAATGGCTTAGAACGGAACTGCCCCCCCTCCACCCTTCCTGTCCCCCCCCCCGTAATCTTCGCTTTTCCTTCTTTCACCCTTCCTTCCTTCCTTCTTCCATCCTTTCTTCCTCCCTTCCTCTCTTTTCCTTCCTTCCTCCATCCCATTTTTCCTTCCTTCCTTCCTTCCTTCTTCTTCCATCCTTTCTTCCTCCCTTCCTCTCTTTTCCTTCCTTCCTCCATCCCATTTTTCCTTCCTTCCTTCTTCTTCCATCCTTTCTTCCTCCCTTCCTCTTTTCCTTCCTTCCTTCCTTCCTTCCTTCCTTCCTTCCTTCCTTCCTTCCTTCCTTCCTTCCTTCCTTCCTTCCTTCCTTCTCCAAGAAAACAGAGGAACGAGGCAAAGAGGCAAGAGATGGAAAATTCAGGATGGGCTTAAGAGAAACCAGAGAAACGATGGATGGGTGGCTTCCCTCTTCACGGGGCTCCAGGAGAGAAAATGCATCCGCGTTAAATGAAGGAATGTATACAGGCGGTCCTCCACTTATGACAGTTCATTTAGTGACCATTCAAAGATACAACGGTATTGAAAAAGGGGACTTGGGACAGTTTTTCAGAGTTCTGTCCTGGGCAGCATTTCCCATTATCAAAAATCAAACGTTTGGCCACTGACTCGTATTTATGACGGTTGCAATATCCTGGGGGTGGGGGTGTCACGTGATTCCCCTTTTGTGACCTTCCAACAAGCAAGATTCACTTAACAACCATGGCAAGAAAGGTCGTAAAATGGGGCAAGCCCACTCAACAACTGTCTCGCTTAATAACATAAATTTTGGGCTAAGTGGAAATCGAGAACAAAGGTAGTCCTCGGGTTATGACCGCCACGGAGTCCAAAATTTCCATTGCTGAGCGAGGCAGTTGTTAAACTAGTTTTGCCTCGTTTTACGACTTTTCTTGCCACGGTCGTTAAGTGAATCGTTACCGTTGTTAAGTGAGTCACACCATCGTTAAGTGAATCTGGCTTCCTCATTGACTTTGCTCCTCAGAAGGTCGCAAAAAGGGGATCACGGAACCCCTGGGGACACTGCAACCGTCATAAATACGAGTCGGGGGATGCGGCAATGAAAATGGGCCACAAGTCACTCTATTCAATGCCGTTGTTAACTGTGAACCGTCACTAAGCGAATGGTTGTAAGTCAGGGACTAGCTGTCTGTTGAGGAAGGTATAGGGTTCTTTGCATGGGGGGAGGGAGGCGCGCCCCACAATTGTTCCCCCCCACTCCTGTCGACCATGTATGGAACCCTTCGGCCCCCACCATACCCGAAGAAAAGAGCAGATAATCGGGAGGAAAGCAGGCGACTCGAGGAAGCGAGCCAAGTTACGTCCGGAATGAACGAAGGATCCTTTGCTGGGCTCACAAGGTGGGAAAGACCAACCTGGCAGCCAAGTGCCAGCAGGAGGGGGAGGGCAGGAGAAATAGGGATCCCTGCCCGGGGGGGGGAGGGGTGGGCAGCCTTCTGGGGGGTGGGGGGAGGGGGGTCTACAGTGCCGATTTAACCACAGTGTTGTTGCAACTGTTCAAGAGTTGAAAGGGGCCGGCCAGTTGCGGTGCCCGTCCGGACGGGAGGGAGGGAGGGAGGGAGATGGAAACGTGGCGAAGAGGATGGCGACAGGACTCGCCAAGGACGGAAGGAACAGCTGGAAAGGGCCTACCTAGCAGGGGAGGCTGGATTTTTCCGCAGGGCAGGATTGGACAGGCAGTCCGGAATTCCCGCCAACAGCTGCCCCCCCCCCCATCCCCATGATCCCCCTAAGCAGCCCCTGGCTTCCCCTGGCGAGGGTGGGTGGGAGAGCCCATCTCTGGAAGGCCAGGCTCCAGGAAGGGCTGCTTATTCCGAAGCCTTCAGCGCCCCCTCCCCCCCCCAGGGATCTTCAGAAACACCCCCGATATTTGGGGAGTCGGCCCCCTTCCCGATCAGTGGATGAGCCCAGGAAATGGTGGGGTGGGGGGGTGCAGGAAGGATTCTGCCAGGGCCGGGATGTGGGGGGCGGGGAGGGCTGAGGCCCCTCTGGATGGCAAGAGTTGAACTTGGGGGTGGAGGGTCTCTAAAGGGAGGTAGAGAAGCAGACCCTCCCCTATTATGAGCCATTCTGTCCCCTTAAGATGGCCGGGATTCAGAGAAGGGAGGGAGGGGAAAGGAAGAAGGAAAGAAAGGAAAGAAGGAAGAAAAGGAAAGAAAGAAAGAAACAAAGAAAGAAAGAAAAAGAAAGAAAAGAAGAAAGAAAGAAAGAAAGAAAAAAGAAAGGAAGGAAGGAAGAAAGAAAAAGAAAGAAAAAGAAAAAAAGAAAGAAAGAAACAAACAGAAAAAGGAAGGAAGGAAGGAAAGAAAAAAGAAAGAAAGAAAGAAAAAGAGGAAGGAAGGAAAGAAAAAGAAAGACAGAAAAAGAAAGAAAGAAAAAGAAAGAAAAAAGTAAGTAAAAGAAGGAAGGAAGTGAGGGATGAAGGAAGGAAGGGGAAGAAAGTACAGGAGGGAAAGGGAGGGACGGAGGGAGGAAAGAAGGAAGAAAAAGAAAAAAGAAAGGGAGAGAGGGAGGGAAGGGGAGAAAGGAAGAAAGGAAAGAAAGAAAAAAGAAAGTAACAGTAGGGAGGAAGGAAAAGAGGGAGAGAGGAAGGAAGGAGAAGAAAGGGAGGGAGGGAGGAAAGAAAAAGGAAAGGAAAGAGGGAGGGAGGGAGGGAAAGGGAAGGAAAAAAGTAAAGGAAGTAACAGAAGGAAGGAAGTGAGAGAGGAATGGAGGAAGGAAGGAAGGAAGGAAGGAAGGGGAAGAAAGTACAGGAGGGAAAGGGAGGGACGGAGGGAGGAAAGAAGAAAGAAAAAGAAAAAAGAGGGAGAGAGGGAGGGAAGGGGAGAAAGGAAGAAAGGAAAGGAAGAAAAAAGAAAGTAACAGTAGGGAGGAAGGAAAAGAGGGAGAGAGGAAGGAAGGAGAAGAAAGGGAGGGAGGGAGGAAAGAAAAAGGAAAGAAAAGGAAAGAGGGAGGGAGGGAAAGGGAAGGAAAAAAGTAAAGGAAGTAACAGAAGGAAGGAAGTGAGAGAGGAATGGAGGGAGGGAGGAAGGAAGGAAGGAAGGGGAAGAAAGTACAGGAGGGAAAGGGAGGGAGGGAAGAAGATAATACAAGGAGACACCCAGCACTCAAACCCCTCCCCATTTCATCCTGCAGCTCCCCAGAGGAAGTCACCCCTACTTCTTCCTGCACAGACGGGAAGTGGGGGTCCAGCTGCCCCCCAAGGAGTCCTGGGTGGGTGGGTGGGGGGGGGGCGACGTTCTCTTCTTGGTCCTACTGGGGAAGGCAGGGGAGGGGCTTTTTTCTGAGAAAAAGACGGACGGAGCCAGATCCACTCTGCTCTCCTGCTTGGCCCTGGTGCCCTTGCCTGCCGCCCCCCTCAGATGGAGGGCTGAGGCTCTGTTCTAACCCGGATGCTCCCGACCCAGGACCGGCGTGGAGAACGACGCACCAAAAATGTTGAGAACACGGATGACCAAGGACCTTTCCTGGCTGCTCCAGGGGCCTCTAAACCTCATCGCGAACCTCTCCCCAACCCCTGGATTGCAGCCCGGTCCTGGGCCGCGCCCTGTTTGGAACTGGACCACGCGGGCGGCAGGCGCCTGGGCCTCGCACGCACAGCTCCACGTGCGTGGAACTGCCCACCGCCACCCCACCGCCGATTGGCAAAGGCGGGAAAATTGGGAGCCACTGCTCAAAACTCTGCAGAAACGTTGGCTGAGCCGCCTAGCAGGATGGAGGAGAGCAACGGGATGCCGGATGTGTGGATTGAAGAGATTGTGAGGATGGTGATAGAAATGTGGGCAGATCCTTCCTTCCTTCCTTCCTTCCTTCCTTCCTTCCTTCCTTCCTTCCTTCCTTCCTTCCTTCCTTCCTTCCTCTACACTTCGATAACCACGTTTAAAGCTGGCTTATCCAGCGCCCAAAACAGCTTCCTTTGCCTAGATTCTTCTCCAGGCTGCCCAAGGAAATTGTGGCACCTCCCTGCTTACGAAGGGGGAGGCCTCTTCAACCCCCCCCCCTCTCTCTTGGACTCCCCAACGACCTGAGCCCCCAAACACCCTTCAAACCCATCACCGCTTTTCTGACATTTCTCTACGCTCGGGCGGAAGGACGCCGTTCTCCCCCTCCTAACTCCACGCCTTGACTCCTTGGAAGTACGGCGGCTGCCCACGCAGGGTGGGCTTCCCTGCCGCTCCACGTCCTGCAGGATGGCGGATGCACCAAGGTGCCACCGGAACTGGGCGAAGGGGCTGCCGACCCCACCGGGCTCCCCGTCTTGTTGCCGTTCCCCCACAGTGTGATATAAAAGGCCTTGTACGGGCCGCGGGGCAGGAAGAGGGCCTCCCCCTGGGGGGGCAGGAGGTTGGCAAGAGACCCCCCCTCCCACCAGGGGTCTTTGGGCACCGAGGACGACTATACACGGGTGGTGGAGTGAGGGTGAGGGAGGGTGTTGTTGTGTCCGGTGGGGAACGTGTTGAAAGGGTGTAAGGCTTGCATACCCGTGATGGTGCTGGGAATCATGGTAATGGTGTTCGGGGTCATCAGGGGCACATCGTCGGGCGCCCGGCGAAGGGCCAGGGTGTAGTCGGGAGGGCAGGCGGGGCGTAGGATTTCATGCGGTCGTAAGGGCTCCAGATCGTGCGCGTCATGCTCCAAATGTTTGATCTGCAGCGACATGATCTCTTCCTCCTGGCTGCCGTGCACCAAATCGTTGGCCGCGCTGCGTTGAGGACTCAGCCGCCGTCCGCTCCGCAGCTCGTGGCGCTTGTCCCGCTTGTAGTAGAGGGCGGCGAAGGCCAGGATGTTCAGGAAGAGCAGGGAGGCGCCCACCGCCACCGTCACGCTGAGTTCGGTGGAATAGTCCCGCGTGTCTCCCGGGAACGGCACGTACCGCGGCGGACGTGCCACGTCGTCTTCGTCCGGAGGGAGGGTGGCGATGGGCTGGCGTGTTGTGCTTGGACCCACCCGGGTGCTGGGCCAGCGGGTGACGTAAGGGGGCACCCGGGTGGTGGTGGAGGTGTAGGGGGGCTCGTGGAGGTTGTGGAGGTGGGGCACCAGTTCCAGCCAGAAGGCCACCTTGTTGGCTCGGTAGTTGTCCCGTACGCGGGGTTTCAGGCCGATGTGCAGGTACTGCTTGTCCTTGGTGTTGAATTTGGTCCACACCACCTCCTCGAAGCGGTTCGGCTTGGTGTGGATGAACTTGGTGTCCTGCGGCACGGGCTGATTGGGGTCGCTGTGGGGAAGAGGGGAGAGAGAAAGAAAGAGAAATGGGTGGAAACTCATCAAGGAGAGAAACAACCTAGAACTTAAGGAGTAATTTCCTGACGGTTAGAACAATTAACCTGTGGAACGGCTTGCCACCAGAAGTTGTGAATGCTCCAATACTGGAAGTTTTGAAGAAGAGATTAGATAACCATTTGTCTGAAATGGTGTAGGTGCTCGAGCAGGGGGTTGGACTAGAAGACCTCCAAGGTCCCTTCAACTCTGCTATTCAACGCAGCTCACCCACCAGACACAGCTGCCACCGATCGAGCAAAAACCCCACAAGCAAAAACCTCCCCTCCCTGCCTCCGAGCCTAGAACTTTTCTCTCAGGGCCTGCACACCGTGGCACTGTCCACAAAACGTGGCCAGTTTTCTGACATTTTGAGGGATTCTGGGAGGCAGCTTCCAGACACCGTTCCTGGAAGGTGTAGCTTTCTAACAAAGGAAAAGATGAATGTTTAGGAGCCGTTAAGAGCTGCTCACGGAGTACAGTCCACGTAAAGCGGCCACGTTTGGGAGACACTAAATTAAACCTTGTGACGTAAACGCTCCAGGGTTGTTTGACGACAAAAAGTGCATCCAAAATGCCACTTTTCACATTGCATCCTCCAGTGCAGAGGTGGGTTTCAAAGATTTTTACCACCGGTTCGCTGCGCACACGTGCACGCCTTCCCTGGATGTGCCCGGACTTCTGCGCATGTGCTTTGCTCGCATGTGTGCCTTCCGCCACAAAAACGTGGCTCAATAGTACAGCATAGCACCGGGGCGGATGGGCGGGCCCACCTGCGATCTCTGCAATCGATTCACCCAAACCGGTACGAACCGGCTGACTGATCTAGTGTCTGTAACTCAAGGCAACGTAGAAGCTGCCCAATTTCTGCTCCAGGACACCAATTCACACACGACGCAGGCTGCAGAAGGACACCTCTTGGCTCACCTCAATAGTTCTGAATTCAGCTTGGTCTCTGCTGCCTGGGGATGATGGGAGCTGGGGTTGAGGATACCTGGAGGGCTGGGGGCAAGCTGGCACCGAGAGAGCAGAGAGGGCACAGAAACCAAATTTCCTCTGCCAGCCTCCATACAGACATGCCCTGCTCCTGGGTTCCACCCCCCCCAAAAAAACCTAGGAAGGCTGCCCTGTTTTGGGGGTGGAGGTATTAACTGGGGGAGGGTCGTGCCTTGAAATTAGGGTGCGCAGGAATAATTATTTTCCTTCTGGACATTGCCAATCCTCGCCCACTGATTTCTTTCAGCCAGGGGTCTCCAAATTTGCCCACTTTTAAGACTTGGGGACTTCAACTCCCAGAATTCCCCAGCCAGCAAGAGTTTTACCAGAATTCAGCATGGGTAGGATAAAGAAGAAATGCGGACGGATTACTTTATTGCATGTTTTGTTAAGGGTACTTTTCTTCACAGATGGTGGGAATGCACTAAACATAATATATCTTTACTTGGTGGTAAAGATATATTATTCTCCACAAACTCCCCTCCCTTCAAGCACTGATGATGTTCCCTAGTTGGGTCATGAAACATCTGCAAGAAAACTACCCAGCTCAGAGAACATATCAACACTGAGCTACAAATCTTCCCTTCTACGGGTACGGAGTTTCTCCCAGATAGTTGACTGGGATCACCGACCCTACTACCGATAGGACAGACCAGGATCTCGATCTCGGCTGGATGCCAGCCATGACCCCCATCTCTTCTGCCCATCCCACGCATTCTAGGGAGTTCCTTCTCTCCAGCTCCAATTCCGGGGGTTGCGGGGGCTGAAAATATTTAATTTAATTAATTTAATTTAATTTATCAAATTTCTATGCCGCCCAACTCCCAAGGGACTCTGGGCGGCTTACAGCAAAAGTAATACAACGAAGAACATAGGGAAATTATTTTTAAAATATTATAAAAACGTTTAAAAAACATTAAAAGCCCACGCACATCATTCATGGCCGGATCTCGTAAGATTGCGACAGCGAGATCAACGGCCCCAGGCCTGCCGGAAAAGCCAAGTCTTCACCGCTTTCCAGAAGGCCAAAAGGTTTAAGGTTTAAGGTTTAAGGTTTAATCGTAAGGGCTTGAGGGCAGGACAAGAAGCAACGGATGAAAACTAACCAAAGAGAGAAGCAACCTGGAATTAAGGAGAAATTTCCTAACCATTAATCAGTGGAACTGCTTGCCACCAGAGGTGGATGGTGGATGCTCCATCACTGGAGGGTTTTTAAGAAGAGATTGGACAGCCATTTGTCTGGCATGGGATAGGGCCGTGATGGCGAACCTATGGCACGCGTGTCACAGGTGGCACGTGGAGCCATATCGGTGGGCACGCAAGCGTTGCCCTAGCTGAGCTCCGCCAACTAATTTTCAGGCCTTCCGGGCCCACCGGAAGTCAGGAAACGGGCTGTTTCCAGCCTCTAGAGGGCCTCCGGTGGGCCAAGTAGGCCCGTTTTTCGCCCTCTCCGGGCTCCAGAGGCTTTCTTGGAGCCTGGGGAGGGCTAAAACAGCCTTCCCCATTCCCTCCCCCCCACCCCGGAGGCCCTAACCTTGTTTCCCGACTTCTAGTGGGCCCGGAAGGCCCGAAAATCAGCTGGCTGGAGCGTACATGCACGCTGGAGCTGAGCTAGGGCAGCGCTCACGTGCCCACGGATATGGCTCCGCGTGCCACATGTGGCACGCGTGCCATAGGTTTGCCGTCACGGCTCTATCCTATCCTACTCTAATCTTCAATTTGATTCACAGTCTGGGACTGGTAAAAACTTAACTGTTCAGGCCAGCGTGTTTCACATTTTCTTACCACTGATTCGCCCTGCGCGCCTTCCGCGCATGTGCCCGGCCTCCAAAACGTGGCTAAATAGGACGGCATTACGCCGGGGCGGGTGGGCAGCCACCCGCAGTCGCCGCTACCGGTTCGTTCAAAGCAGTACGAACCGGCTGAATCCCACCTCTGATTCAGGCCCTAACAAGAGCTCTTAAAGCAGCCTCTGGGTATACAGGCAGCTCCGAGTAAGGTGGTTTTTTTTGCAAAGTCGGGATATTCAGGTCTGATGTGTTCAACATGTCCATGTCTCTAGGCCGCCGTTTGGCTACTTCTCCAAGGGCTCCGAATTGCTATTGGTGCAACTATTAGTTTGCTCTCCTCCTTCTTATCAACATCATTGTCTCCTCCCGAAGGTGCTTTTTAAAGGAGGCCACTGGACTTTCTGCTTTTTCTTTGAAGACTTTTGTTTTAGAGGGTCGTTGAGGCCACTTGGAGGTTTGTCTGTCTCCTCAGGGTCACCCGAGTGGTGCAAACAGGTGTGGAGTCCTCAACGCAGCTCCTTTCAGTAGGTCCAAGAAGGCTCCGCAGCCGTTTGCACCACTCGGGTGGCCCTGAGGACCCCAGACCAACCTCCCAGTGGCCTCAAGGGCAAAGGACCAGCTGTCCGCAAGGAGCATCAATCCTTCCCTTCCCCTCCGTCCGGTCAGAGCTGAAGAAGCTTCTCGGAGGAGAAGCGAAACGCCTTCAAAGAAAAAGCAAGGAAGTCCAGTGGCCTCTTGAAAAAAAAAACCAGCACCTTTGGGTTGGACTAGAAGACCTCCAAGGTTCCCTTCCACACCTCTGATTCTAAGATTCTTCCTTCCTTCTTTCTTTCTTTCTTTCTTTCTTTCTTTCTTTCTTTCTTTCTTTCTTTCTTTCTTTCTTTCCTTTTCTCTTTCTTTCTCTTTCCTTTCTTTTTCTTTCTTTTTCCTTCTCCCTCCCTCCCTCTTTCTTTTTCTTTTCTTTCTTTCTCTCTTTCCTTCCTTTTTCTTTCCTTCTCCCTCCCTCCCTCTTTTTCTTTCTTTCTTTCTTTCTTTCTTTCTTTCTTTCTTTCTTTCTTTCCTTTTTCTTTCCTTTTCTTTCCTTCTCCCTCCCTCTCCCCCTCCTCCTCTTCCTTCCTTCCTTCCTTCTTTCTTTCTCTTTCTTTCCTTCCTTTCTTTCTTTTTCCTTCTCTCTCCCTCCCTCTTTCTTTCTTTCCTTCCTTCTCTCTCTCTTTCCCCCTTTCCTTCTTTTTTCTTTCTTTTTCTTTCTCCCTCCCTCTCTTTCTTTCTTTTCTTTCTTTCACTCTTTCCTTCCTTTTTCTTTCCTTCTCCCTCCCTCCCTTTTTTCTTTCTTTCCTTCCTTCTCTCTTTCCTTCCTCCCTACCTTCTCTCTTTCCTTCCTTTTTCTTTCTTTTTCTTTCCTTCTCCCTCCCTTCCTCTTTTTCTTTCTTTCTTTCTCTCTCTCTTTCTTTCTTTCCCTTTCTCTCCTTCCTTCCTTCCTTCTCTCCCTCCCTCTCTCCCCCCCCCCAAAGGTGCTTTTTCAGGAGGCAAGTGGACTTTTCCTGTTTTTTCTTTGAAGATGTTTCCATCCCCCACCCTCCAGTCAGAGCCGTAGAAGCTTCTAGGATGAGAAGTGAAATGTCTTCAAAGAAAAAAATCCAAGAAAGTCGAGTTGCCTCTTGAAAAAAAAAGAAAGAAATCCTCCTTTGAGAACAACCACGACCCGGATGACTTGAGAATCTCCTTAGACATCATCATCATCATCATCATCATCATCATCATCATCTTCTCACCCTGTCTTCGCAAAATTGGTCCAGTAGGTCATGACCACGGCGCTCAACATGACATCGTTCTTGGAAAAGTTGCAAGGAAAGAGGTCCGTGGCCCCGATCATGGGCACGCCGAAGACGTAGGGGATCTCGTCCCCGTGGGCTGCGTCCGCCCACTCGGGCCGCGTATCCGTCTGGCAGTGATGGTAGAAAGTGTAGAAGTAGACGGGCGATTGGTACTCGGCGTGGAGCTTCGCCGTGGCCACGGCGGGCGCGACCCACTGGTGGTCCGTGAAGAGCGCCAGAAGGGTTTTCCGGCGCATCTCGCCGTTGTCTCGGTCGGCCCAGTCGGTGTACATGAACTTGATGGTCTCCCGTAAGATGTCCTTGCCTTCCGGGTACCCGTACAGGTTGTCCACAAAGTTGGAGATGGTGAAGTCGAAGTAGCTGGCCGAGATGCCGTCTTCGTTCTCCATGGAGTCCTCCACGAACTTCAGGCCTTCTCCTTGGTTGACCCCGATGAGGATGTCGTAGTTGAGGAATTCGCCTTGCTGCATCAGGATCTCCGGATCGTCGGGGACGACGTCGCCGTCCACCACGGGGCCGAAAGCGATGTGGTAGCGGGCGGGCTGGATGTCTTGGTCCACCAGCTCTCGGTAAGGCTTCCGCCGTAGACATTCCACCGTACTGCTGGTGTCCATGTGGTCGCAGCCGACTTTGGAGGCCAACATCCGGGTGTACTTGAGCGGCTGATAGTTGACGGACCAGCTGGAGATGGCGGTGCCACTCTGAGCGATGGCTTTCTGGAACAAACCTGTTGGGCGGGGAAGGAGACGAGGGGTCAGCGACCGAGGGATGGGACCCAAACGGACAACGGTTACGGGCTCTAAGGTTAGAACGCAGAACATAGAATAGCCACAGCGCTTACACTTATACACCGCTTCATACAGCCTTCTCTGAGCGGTTTACAGAGTCAGCCTCTTGGCCCCCCCCCCAACAATCCGGGTCCCCGTTTTACCAACCTCGGAAAGAAGGATTGAGCCAGTCAGAATCAAACTCCTGGCAGTGGGCAGAGTTAGCCTGCAATACTGCATTCTAACCACTGCACCACTACGGCTTTCTTTCTTTCTTTCTTTCTTTCTTTCTTTCTTTCTTTCTTTCTTTCTTTCTTTCTTTCTTTCTTTCTTTCTCTCTCTCTCTCTCTCTCTCTCTTTTTTTTTTTCTTCCTTCCTTCCTTCCTTCTCATTTCCATTTCCTTCCATCTTCCTTCCTTCCTTTCCTTCTTTCACAAGCAATAGCATTTAAGACTTATCTACCGCTTCACAGTATTTTACAGTCCCCTTCCTTCCTTCCTTCCTTCTCATTTCCATTTCCTTCCTTCTCATCTTCCTTCCTCTTTCCTTCTTTCACAAGCAATAGCATTTAAGACTTATCTACTGCTTCACAGTATTTTACAGTCCCTTTCCTTCCTTCCTTCCTTCCTTCCTTCCTTCCTTCCTTCCTTCCTTCCTTCTTTCTCATTTCCATTTCCTTCCTTCTCATCTTCCTTCCTCTTTCCTTCTTTCACAAGCAATAGCATTTAGATTTATCTACCGCTTAGCAGTATTTTACAGTCCCCTTCCTTCCTTCCTTCCTTCTTTCCTTCCTTCCTTCCTTCCTTCCTTCCTTCCTTCTTTCCTTCCCAAACAACAGCACTTATGTACCGCTTCACAGTGCTCTACGATCCTCTGGAAGCGGTTAACAGAGTCAGTCTATTGCCCTCAACAATCTGGGTCCTCGTTTTATCGACCTCGGAAGGAAGGATGGATGGAAGGCTGGGTCCACCCTTGAGCCGTTCAGAATCGAACTGCCGGCAGTGGGCAGAGTCAGCCTGCAATACTCCATTCTAACCACTGCGCCACCGTGGCTCTCACATAGGGTTGGAAGGAATAATAGAGTTGGAAGGAACCTCAGAGGTCCTCCAGTCCAACCTCCCCACCCAAGCAGGAGACCCCATGTCATTACAAACAAATGGATGTTGTAAGTCAAGGACTACACCGTTCAGAGTCCCCCTGCGAGAGAGATGGGCAGTTCTTAAATGCGATAAATACAGGTAGACTCACCACCACAATTGAACCCCAAATGTATGCTGCTCAGCGAAACATTTGTTCAGTGGGTTTTGCCCTGTTTTATGACCTTTCTTGCCATGGTTGTTAAGTGAATCATTGGAGGTGTTAAGTTAGCAACACGGTTGTTGAGTGAATCGGGCTTCCCCCCTTGACTCTGCTTGTCGGACGGTCGCAAAAGGGGAATCATCACCCCCGACTACTACCACTACCATCATCCACAGCCGGTGCAGCCTTACCTTCCGAGTGATGAGACAGGATGAGCAGATTGACGCAGGAAGCTCCAGCTCCGGATCCGAAGATGGTGATGCGTTCCGGATCGCCCCCAAAATGTCCGATATTTTCGTTCAGCCACCTCAAGGCCTGGATCTGGTCGAGGAGACCGTAGTTTCCCTTGGCCGACTGGTCCCCGGTGCTCATGAACCCTGTCGCGAGAAAAGGAAGAAATCAGAAAAATAAGAAGGGTGGTATTGTGTCACTACCAACACCCCGGTCATCTGTTAGCATCGGTGGCTCTGGATCTGGTTTTATAGGGGATTATATCTCAACCTCGTCCACTTTCAGTTGAGTGGACTTCAACTCCCAGAATTCCCCAGCCAGCAAGTTTTTACCAGAATTTAGCAATGGGTCGGATGAGAAGAAATGTGGCTCAACTACCTACATCGCATTTTTTGGACTGGGCAATTTTTAAAAAAATAGATAGTGGAAAGGTGGCTGACGTAATATACCTCGATTTCAGCAACGTGAAAAAGTAACCAATGAGAAGCTACATTAATAAACAGGCCAAAGGTGGGCTAGATCAGGGGTCTCCAACCTTGGCAACTTTAAGACTTGTGGACTTCAACTCCCAGAACAGAGAGATTGCAGAGGAAGGGATTATAAGAGAGTAAGCAGGCCAGAATAGGTTTACATACAAAAAAAAGAATGCATTAGTGCTAGGGAATTCTGGGAGTTGAAGTCCACACATCTTAAAGTTGTCAAGGTTGGAGACCCCTGGGCTGGATGAAAATTAAGTGAGAAACTGATATGCTAGCTGGGGAATTCTGGGAGTTGAAGTCCACCCATCTTAGAAGGGCGAGAAACACTGACTTAGAGCAAGGATCTCCAAACATGGCGACTTTAAAACTTGTGGACTTCAACTCCCAGAATTCCCCAGCCAGCAAGCGGTTTACCAGAATGGGTAGGACAAGAAGAAATATGGCTACGCTACATTTGCCGCAATTTTTTTTTTTTATAAAGTAACTTTTTAATAGATGGTGGGAATGTGGTCCCTATAATATACCTTGATTTCAGCAAAGTGGAAAAAAAATAAGTCATGGTAAGATAAATTAATAAAAGAGTTAAAGGCAGGCTAGATGGCAAGACAATTAAGTGGGAAATTATGATGCTGTCTGGGGAATTCTGGGAGTTGAAATCCACCCGTCTTAAAGAGGTTGTGAAACACAGCAGGGGCCACTTTAAGACTTGTGGACTTCAACTCCCAGAATTCCCCAGCCAGCATATCCATTTCCCATTTAATTGTCATACCTGGCTGGGGGAATTCTGGGAGTTGAAGTCCACCAGTCTTAAAGTGACGGTAGCTGGAGGCCGCTGACTTAAGAGTCAAAAACAAAGCCCAGAATTTCTCTTCCAGTCCATTCCCTTTTTATTTTATTTTTTTCAACCCTTCCGCTTATATTAGAGGTGTTATGCCAGCTTTGCGCACGTGTGCTTCGATTAGGTCATCCCAGCCGCGGAAATGGCTTTGCGTCTATTTTAAACGAAAGAAGCCGAAGAACACGATCGATCGGAAAGCATCTTTTTATATCTTTTCTTTTTCTTTTGCCTGGGCTAAATATTTGCACCGACTTCTGACCGATCTCCTTCAAAATTCATCATCCTTCCATCCCGGGGCTCTTTTGCTAGAGATAACGAGGCCCGGCCATTAGTTATTCAACACTTTTTAATGAAATATTAATTTCTGCTGCGCCTGAGTAAATTTCACGCCCAGAGATGGAGCGAAAAGGGGAGAAGGAGGGAGGAAAAGGAGCCACACCCCATGCCGATGTGGTGGATGATGCCCGTTTTAAGGCTGCACACCTCACGCCCAAGCTGGCATCGTCGGCCTCAAAAAATCAGGAATCCTCCCTCTTCATGGCTGAACTACTGCTTGCTGCACTATAGGGCCCATCCTCCACAGCAAAGGATTGCATGAGGAGGCTTCAAGGCAAAATGCAATGTTTTTAATAATATGCCATTCCGGGGTTTTGTGTGTGTGTGTGCGCATTGGTTAGGTGATGAAAATATTCAGATCATTCACAGGACCGGTGGGAAAAGCAATGGAAAATCAGGATTGTGGTGTTTTATTGCACAACAATGCTGCACAATAGGAATGGGACGTCACAACAACCGTTTTTTTAAAGCCATGCTTTAAATCCCACAATCTGTGTTTCTCCACCGTGGCCACTTTAAGACAGATGGACTTCAACTCCCAGAATTCCCCAGCCAGCATATCAGTTTGCCACATCATTGTCATGCCGTCTTAGCCTACATTTAACCGGTTTATTACCATATTTTTCAGAGTATAAGACGCACTTTCCCCCAGTGGTGAAATCCAATTTTTTTTTACTACCGGTTCTGTGGGCGTGGCTTGGTGGGCGTGGCAGGGGAACGATACTGCAAAATCTCCATTCCCTCCCCACTCCTGGGAAAAGGATATTGCAAAATCCCCATTCCCTCCCCACTCTGGGACCAGCCAGAGGTGGTGTTTGCGGGTTCTCTGAACTACTCAAAATTTCCGCTACCGGTTCGTCAGAACCTGTCAGAACCTGCTGGATTTCGCTCCTGACTTTCCCCCACTCTAAAAGTGGGTGAAATTTTCGATGCATCTTATAGACTGAATACAGGCCCGATTTTGGGCTCCCAAACCCTTCGTGTGTCACGTTTTTGCCCTCCCCAGCCCCTAGAAGCACTCTGCAGGTCAAAAATGGGTGCGTTTTTGGCAAAAACAGGATGCGTGGAGGGTTCAGAAGGCCAAAATTGGGCCTGTTTTTGGCCTGCAGAATGCTTCTGAGGGCTGGGGAGGCCGAAAACTATTTTTTTTCTTCTTTTCTAAATCTAGGTTCATCTTATAGTCTGAAAAATATGGTAATTTAGTTTTTCATGGGTTATTTTTTTCATTTGCTGAAATAATGATATATTATGTCCACCACATTCCCACCATCTATTTAAAAAAATTACCCAATCAAAAAAAAACAACCCGTGATCTCTAGCCAGATTTCTTCATGGTGGCTGGGGAATTCTGGGAGTTGAAGTCCACAAGTCTTAAAGTCGCCATGTTTGGAGACCCCTGATTTATGGGAAAGGAAAGGGGTCTGGTGGACATGTTTCTTTTCTTCTTCTTTTTTTTTTTATTTTTTTTTTAAAAATTGATTTATATGCCGCCCTTCTCCGGAGACTCAGGGCGGCTTACAAAGCGTTAAGCAATAGCCTTCATACTTCTGTATATTTATACAAAGTCATCTTATTGCCCCCACAAACTGGGTCCTCATTTCACCTACCTTAGAAAGGATGGAAGGCGGAGTCAACCTTGAGCCTTGGTGAGATTCGAACCTGCAGTAATTGCAGGCAGCTGGTCTTAATAACAGGGTGCCTTAGACCACTGTACTACCAAGGCTCTTATCCGTTTTTTGACCCAAGAAACAGTTGGATTAGACCAGGGGTCTCCAAACCTGGCCCCTTTAAGACTTGTGGACTTCAACTCCCAGAATTCCTCAGCCAGCATTGCCTTAAAAGAGGCCAGGTTTGCTGGCTGAGGAATTCTGGGAATTGAAGCCCATAAGTCTATTTTTAAACATGTTTTTTTTAAAATTTTATTCCAAAGAAAGTTAAAATGCAAAATATAAGTCTCAAAGAGGCCACGTTTGCTGGCTGGGGAATCCTGGGAGTTGAAGTCCTCAAAATCTTAAAGGGGCCACGTTTATAAAGGCCCTGATTTATGGGTCTGATTCCCCCATGGAAAATTCCTGACCTCTGGACTCATCCCCCCACCCCTCCCCGAGGCAGAGGCCCAGCCTGGGACCCCTCTCCCCCATACCCAGCACGCCGAGACGGTAGTTCAGGGTGACAACAATCACATTTCCATATGCAGCCAGCACACTGCCATCAAACATGTTTCCGGTGCCTTCCATGTACGATCCACCATGGATGAAGAGCATGACGGGTTTTTTCCCACTGTCTCGGATATCTGTGGGGCGAGAAAAGTCACCAGCATGAGGCAGAGGGAACCACGTTATAGCAGTCCATTCTTTGACACGCATCCTTCCATCCTGACTGGGAGATGCCTACAGCCACAACGTCTGAAGGTCCTTAAGAAGAGGCCGGAGATTGGCCATCTTGTCTTCTGAAGACTCAAAGACCCCTTGGAGCCAAGGACCTGCTGTGGTCACCCCAGTCTTTGGACCCAGGAAACGTCCATCCCAAGGGAAGGGGTCCGAAAAGCAAAAGAATCTCAGGCCACAGGGTTTGTGGGGGGTGTACCCCTACTGAACAAAGGAACCGGGGAGATCTTCAAGGAACTACGGACTAGCAAGTCAACCAACCGAGGAGAATTGACTACCGGTAGCACTGATGACGCTGCCTAGTTTGGGGTAATGAAACCTCTGCAAGGAAGCAGCCAAGCTCAGAGAAGAAACTTAGAACTAAGGAGAAATTTCCTGACAATTCATCAGTGGAACCACTTGCCACCAGAAGTTGTGAATGCTCCAACGCTGGGAGTTTTTAAGAAGATGTCGGATAACCATTTGTCTGAAGTGGGGTAAGGTTTCCTGCCTAAGCAGGGGGTTGGACTAGAAGACCTCCAAGACCCCTTCCAACTCTGTTATTCTATTCTATTCTATTCTATTCTATTCTATTCTATTCTATTCTATTACATTCTATTCCGTATTTTCTTTATTCTCTTCTCTTCTCTTCTCTTCTCTTCTCTTCTCTTCTCTTCTCTTCTCTTCTCCTCTCCTCTCCTCTTCTCTTTTCTCTTCTACTCTACTCTACTCTACTCTACTCTACTCTTCATTCCAATATTCTATTCTATTCTATTCTATTCTATTCTATTCTATTCTATTCTATTCTATTCTATTCTATTACATTCTATTCTAGCACCAAGGAACCCTCAACCCAACGGAGCATGGAGGACCACCTAAACTAGTCTCCTGAGAAGAAGCCAAGGTGGTCTACCAGGAGAGGAGAGGCTGGGGTGGGGTGGGGTGGGGTGGCAGGAGGCTCAGGAAGAGCTGGAGCAGGAGGCAATGGGGAGGGGGAGAGATCATGAACTGGACAATTCAGGAGACAAGAAGATCTGGATTTCCACCAGGTGGTTTTTGGGGAGCAACCTAAGTTGAGGAGGAGGAAGAATATGGTCAGGAGGTGAGGAAGGTCAGCAGCAAGAGTTAACGGGGGGTGGGTGGGGTGGAGATGAGATGATGCAGCTGGGCCAGGTGGGCGTTGCAGGGGGGCAGTGGGTGAGAGAAAGGTTGGAAGCTCCAATAAACCAAGCTGCAAACTTATCGGCATGTTCTGGAGATGTTTGATTGGGCTCTCCACTTTTGCCCTTCTTCATTGGGAAAACCGGTTCCCAGGTCAAAGCATTCTTGCAAACTGCAAACCCACCTCTCTATTTTTTTTGGGGGGGGGGAAACAACACCCCCCCCAACCAAATGCCCCCCTCTTTCCCCCCCCCCACCGAAACCCCTGCGTCTGTTTCTAGGTCACATCCCATTTCCATGGCAACCGGGAGCCTAATTAATTCAGTGCAAGGGGAGAGCGTTAATTAGGCGCACTCAGGTCTTAATTAGCAGTTTCCACTCAGCCCCTCCCCTTGTCTTTCCTGAGGGGAAGGAGCAGGGAGGGGGGGCGAGGAAAAGGCACACACCCCCCCAGCATCTGCATGAGGGCACCCATGGCGATCTCTGGGCATCCTGATGGGGGTCTGCGCAGCTGTCTCAGGGGAAGATCCTTGCAAATGCCTCTCCTTCCTTCCTTCCTTCCTTCCTTCCTTCCTTCTCCATCTCATCCTTTCTTTTCCATCCTCTCCCTTGCTCCCTTCCACTTTCTCTCCCTTCATCCTTCCTTCCTTCTTCCTTTCTTCCTCCCTCCCATCCTTTCTCTTCCATCCTTCCTCCCTCCCTCCCTCCCACTTTCCCTCCCTTCCTCCCTCTCCCCTCCCTCTCCATCCTTCCTTCCTTCCTTCCTTCCTTCCTTCCTTCCTTCTCCATCTCATCCTTTCTCTTCCATCCTCTCCCTTGCTCCCTTCCACTTTCTCTCCCTTCATCCTTCCTTCCTTCTTCCTTTCTTCCTCCCTCCCATCCTTTCTCTTCCATCCTTCCTCCCTCCCTCCCTCCCACTTTCCCTCCCTTCCTCCCTCTCCCCTCCCTCTCCATCCTTCCTTCCTTCCTTCCTTCTCCATCTCATCCTTTCTCTTCCATCCTCTCTCTTGCTCCCTTCCACTTTCTCTCCCTTCATCCTTCCTTCCTTCTTCCTTTCTTCCTCCCTCCCATCCTTTCTCTTCCATCCTTCCTCCCTCCCTCCCTCCCACTTTCCCTCCCTTCCTCCCTCTCCCCTCCCTCTCCATCCTTCCTTCCTTCCTTCCTTCCTTCTCCATCTCATCCTTTCTCTTCCATCCTCTCCCTTGCTCCCTTCCACTTTCCCTCCCTTCCTCCCTCTCCATCCTTCCTTCCTTCCTCCTTTCCTTCCTTCTCCTCCTTCCCTCCCTCCTTTCCTCCATCCCATCTTTTCTCTTCCATCCTTCCTCCCGCTTTCCCTCCCTTCCTCCCTCTCCCCTCCCTCTCCATCCTTCCTTCCTTACTCCTTTCCTTTCCTTCCTTCTCCTTCCTTCCTTCCTCCATCTCTCCATCCCATTCTTTCTCTTCTATCCTCCCTCCCTTGCTCCCTGCCACTTTCCCTCCCTCCCTCCCTCCCCCTCCCTCTTCAACCTTCCTTCTCCCTTCCTTTTTCCACCAGCTGTTTGCAGTTAAAATTAACTTTCTTATCACTTTCTCCCTGCTGCTTAATGCCTCCTGCCTTGATTTGGGGAGATTGGACTAGAAGATCTCTGGGGTCCCTTCGAGCATAATATTCCCTGTTCAGTTAAGCATGCCATGGGTTGTTTTCCTTTACCCCATGAGACTTGGCAGTGCCCACTTCCTCTCATGCACCATGGGGCAGGGGGACCTCTTAAAAAATGGCTGAGCTAGCTCCCAGAACCTCCCCAAAACTTGTTATCCAACCATATTAATGATGCGGGGCGGTGAATGATGGTATTAATTGTACACAATGAATTGCATGTCATTTGAATTATAGTTAAATCAAATTTTATTTATGGGCTATATTTCCTACCACCACAGTATACACATCGCTCAACGCATCCTTACCAACTGTCTTCTACGTTCAATTTCAAAGATTATTCCCAGAATTCCTCATACACCAAATACGGGTTAGGCCAGGTTTTTTTTCAACCTTAGTAACTTGGAAGAGGCGTGGGATTTCAACTCCCAGAATTCCCTGGCATGGATCCATTCCTTTTGATATGTATACCCATTGTGGGATGCTTAGTCTTTTGTGATCCCTTCCTCTGCAATCTCTCTGCTCTAGGAGGTAGAGAAAAACATGTATGGCTGGCTGGGGAATTCTGGGAGATGAAATCCAAACCATTTTACAAGTTGCCAAGGTTGATAAACCTTGCTCTAAACCAGTGTTTCTCAAACTTGGTAGCTTGAAGATGGGTGGACTTCAACTCCCAGAATCCCCCAGCCAGCAGCGCTGGCTGGGGGATTCTGGGAGTTGAAGTCCACCCATCTTCAAGCTTCCAAGGTTGAGAAACACTGCTCTAAGCCATCATCATCATCTTCAGGGGTAAAAATCCTGGATTAGCCATACCCAACAGTTGCACGAATTGGGTGTGTCTAGTTTAATTAAAAAAAGGATTAGGGGGGACATGATAGCATTATTCCAGTATTTGAGGGGCTGCCCCCAAAGAAGAGGGGGTCAATTTATTCTCCAAAGCCCCTGACGGCAGGACAAGAAGCAACGGGTGGAAATTAATCAAGGAGAGAATCAACCTAGAACTAAGGAGAAGCTTCCCAACAGTGAGGACAACTGACCAGTGGAATGTCTCGCCACCAGAAATTATGGGTGCTCCATCACTGGAGGTTTTTAAGAAGAGATTGAACAACCATTTGTCCAGAATGGTATAAGGTCTCCTGTTTGAGCAGGGGGTTGGACTAGAAGACCTCCAAGGTCCCTTCCAAATCTGTTATGCTGTTAAGGATGGTTCTAATGTCTACCTAACTCGTTCACGTTGTACACTCTTCATTCATTCTCAACTAGGCCCCTCCCCACATGGCATGTGGTGCCTGAAACTCTCGGGATCCTCAACCAGAAGTCCCCAAACATCTGGAAGGCATCACTATTCTATGTATCCAGCAGACTGCAAGGGTGTTTTCCCAGCAGGAGTGAAACAAGGGTGAACTAATCCCCAGAAGATGTGTAGGTGGGAAATTTGGCGTCCTTCCAGAACCATAAAAACAACCCAATGCGCCTTTCCCAAGCCAGCACATTTCCAAAAACAGTCACACCTCGGAGAATCCTTGAGTCAACTCAAACTCTCTTATTCTTCTCCTTGTAGAACCTAAGTAGGAACTGATTTTTGGGAGCTGAAACATCTCGAGAACTTAGGTAAGGAAGCGGACACTCTCGTTTAAAGCAGGGGTCTCCAACCTTGGTAACTTTAAGGCTTGTGGACTTCAACTCCCAGAACGGAGAGATTGCAGAGGAAGGGATTATAAGAGAGTAAGCAGGCCACAATAGGTTTACATATTAAAAAAAGAATGCATTAGTGCTAGGGAATTCTGGGAGTTGAAGTCCACAAGTTACCAAGGTTGGAGACCTCTGGTATAGAGGACCTCATATCTGCTTTCAGTTGTCTTCTAATTCTGTTAGGTCATTAATGGGAGGGGTCTTCAGTTGCCCCCATGTGACAATAGAAGAGACCAAAAAGAACATCTTCCTAGGTAGGAGAAGCATCCCACTTCTGCAAACATCTGTTGGGGAGTCATCCTCCCCTTGTTGGTATCAGATGGAAACCAGATGTTTTAATGTTGTCATTAAAACATTCAGCGCTTAACTCTGGCCTGACATGAGTTTCAGGTCACCTTCTCTATGTATGGTTTCATCCCAATTGTTCTTCCTTGATGCCTTCTGAAGCAACGTTGAGCAAGCTGGACCAACACAGAGGCAAGAAGACTTCCTAAAACTGGACACCAAGTTCCCCAACAATAGTCCTTCGGTAGAATCTCAAAATGGAGAGTGACGGGTGGATTTCAACTCCTAAAATTCCCCCGGCACTAATGCATTCCTTTTGATCCCGTTTACTCTCTTCTAATCCCTTCCTCTGCAATCTCTCCGCTTTAGGGGATAGGAGGGAAAAAAACAGGCATGGCTGGCTGGCTGGCTGGGGAATTCTGGGAGTTGAAGTCCACCCACCTTCAGTGTCACTTGAGGAGAGTGACGGGGAGGATCCCAAGATCTCCATCCATTAGATAAAACGTTCGGGCCACATCACATCAAGAACATCACGAGTCACTTTCTGTTCTGGACGGATTTCTGCTGGATCGTCTCCAGAAGAGGCTAATCAGGCAGACGCGTCCTGGAATTTCCCCAAATCTTCCATCTCCGACACTACATTTTCATCACGCCTCATTATCAGGGCTCCTTTGCCCAGAAAACGTGGGGGGGGGGAGAAAGGAATCCCAATGCAGGCAGTCCTCGAGTTACGACCACAATTGAGCCCAAAGTTTCCGTAGCTAAGCAAAGGTGAATTTGGCTCCATTTCTGCGACGTTTCTTGCCAGCGTGGTTAAGGGAATCACTGCAGTTGTAAAGTGAGTAACATGGTCGTTAAATGAATCAGGTTTCCCCCTTGACTTTGCTTGTCAGGAGGTCGCATGAACCCCCCCTCCCCGGGAAGCTGCAACCGTCGTAAGTATGAACCAGTTGCCAAGTGTCTGAATTTTGATCATGGCTGCAACAGTCGTAAGTGTGAAAAACAATCAGTTGTTAGTCCTCGACTTACAACCATTCATTTAGTGACCATTTGAGGTTAACAATGGGACTGAAAATTGTGACTTATGGTCAGTCCTCACACTTATGACCATCACAGCATTCCCATGATCCCGTGATCAAAATTTGGGGACTCGGCAACTGGCATTTATTGATGATTGTTGCCGCATCTTGGGGGTCACATGATTGCCATTTGCGACTGTCGTAGCTGGCTTACGACATGGAAAGTCAACGGAGGAAGCCAGATTCCCTTAATGACCATGTGATCCACTTAACGACTGCAGTGATTTCCTTAACAAATAGCAAAAAGAGTCATAAAAGCTGGTGTCTCGCTTAACAACCATCTTGCTTAGCAACCGACATTCTGTCCCGATGGTGGTCATAAGTCGAGGACTATCTGTGCATACAATCAAGGAAAAGTTGCAAGCTCCTCCTTCTTTGGATGGCTGAAGAAAACTTGAAATATTAATTTCTTCAGGCCAACCGTATTTTGCCCTCTGCGGCCCATTTCAAAGAAGGGTGGTTTCTTTAAAATTGTGGTTTGTTACAACAAGCCAGGATTGAACTGTGGCTTTGGAGTCTGGCCTGCTCTGAAACCACCGTTTTATAAGAAACCACATTCCGGTTCCATTCACGGCTGAAACTTCCAGCTTCCTCATCGAGCGAGGGGCTGAAGCTGAAGAGGACTGTGAGGTTGTGACTTGGTTGTGTGAATAGGTCCTTGTGTGCACCTGAGGGATGCACTGGAGCCTCCTCTGCCTTGTTTGCTAATTTTAAGGCTGGGATTTTGTCGGGAAGCAGAGAGGCCGCTAACATCCGGAGTAAAGACTCTACAGTAGTCGGCAAGTTTAAGATGGGTGGGCTTCAACTCCCAGAATTCCTTGGCACTAATGCATTGCTTACTCTCTTATAATCCCTTTCTCTGCAATCTCTCCTCTCCAGGGAGTGATGGGGGGGGGGGGGAAACAGGCACAGCTGGCTGTGGAATTCTGGGAGTTGAACCCCACCCATCTTAAAATTGCCAAGGTTGAGAAACACTGCTTCATAGTGATGCCATTTTGGGGAGGGGGTGAAGGGAGGAGGAGCAGGGCTAACCACCTGTTCAGGTGGTTACCCCCTCAGAAACTAGCATGGGAAAATGTATGTAGGTTGAAGGTTTTTCTTCCTATGATGGCTGGGAATTTACCAAAAATCCTGGACCACTTTTCTTTATGGGTTGAAAGACCCCCAAGAGCTACACCTGAAACTCCTTCCATGAAGATATAAGTAGGCAGAAAGCAACTGACCCCCCCTTCCCCTCCCCCCATTCCTTCAATCCACTCAAAAGGAAACGTAGCTGATCTGTAAATCAATACATTCAGCCAATTTTATATATCTATGTAGATAAATGATAAATACAGTGGATACATGATAGATAGATAGACTTAATGATAGATAGATAGATAGATAGATAGATAGATAGATAGATAGATAGATGATAAAGATAGATATAATGATAGATAGGCAGACAGACAGACGATAGATATTAGATAGATAGATGATGGATGATAGATAGAGATAATAGATAGATAGATAGATAGATAGATAGATAGATAGATAGATAGATAGATGATAAAGATAGATATGATAGATAGGCAGACAGACAAACAATAGATATTAGATAGATGATAGATGGATGATAGATGATAGAGATAATAGATAGATAGATAGATAGATAGATAGATAGATAGATAGATAGATATAGATTGATAGACAGTGTGTGTGTGTGTGTGTATAAATAAAATGGGGGGGGGAGAGAGAATGGTTAGATAGATTGGATGGATGGATGGATGGAGAGACAGAGAGAGAGAGATGATAGATAGCAATAGCACTTAGACTCATATACCGCTTCACAGTCCTTTCCAGCCCTCTCTAAGTGGTTTACAGAGTCAGCCTCTTGCCCCCAACAATCTGGGTCCTCATTTACTGACCTCAGAAGGATGGAAGGCTGAGTCAACCTTGAGCCTGATGAGATTCGATCTGCCAAGCTGCTGGCAGCCGGTGATCAGCAGAAGTAGCCTGCAGTACTGCATTCTAACCACAGCGCCACTGGGGCTCATAGATAAGATAGATAAGATAGATAGATAGATAGATAGATAGATAGATAGATAGATAGATAGATAGATAGATGCGATGGATGGAGACAGATGATATAGATAGACAGGCAGGATGATTGATGGATGGAGATAGATAGATAGATAGATAGATAGATAGATAGATGATAGATAGATAGATAGATAGATAGATAGATAGATAGATAGATAGATAGATAAGGTTGTAGAAAAAATGCTTTTAAAAGCAAAAAAAAAGAAGTTGGCTATGCCCACCATCACATTACCCACCAAGCCATGCCCACAAAATAAGCCACGCCCACAGAACCGGTAGTAAAAAAAATTTAGAACCCACCCCTGGATAGGTAGGTAGGTGGATGGATGGATGGAGACAGATGATATAGATAGATAGGCGGACAGACAGGATGATTGATGGATGGGGAGATAGATAAAGATAGATACAATGGATGGATGGATGGTTGAAGGGAAGATGGATAGATAGATGGGATGGATGGATGGATGAATGGAGGACAGATATAGATATTGTCAGGGTTCCGACTGATGCCCTAATAAAAGCAGTGTCAGGTTTCGAGGTCGTCTCAAATAAATTGCGTTTCAAACAAAGTCTTTGAAGAAAAACTCCTATTTATTAAGCACGACATTCTAACTCTGACTCCATCGAAGCCAACACTGACTTCCAGACCCAAAACCCTCCCTTTCCTTTCCCCACTCCCCTGCACTCATTGGCCATCTTCCAAGTCACTCTACCCCTAACCTACTGCTCCAGCTCAAAGGAATTTCCCCCCTCCCATCCCATCTCCTAGGGGATATTATCTCCAGGGAAAATAAGTGGGTGAAAAGTCAAACGTCCCTTTCCAGACGCCTCCGCTTCTCCTTCTTATGTCAGCACTAGAGTAAATGAAGCTTGAAGTGCTGACATCGAGGAGCCTCAAGCCAGTGATAGAGATAGAGATAGAGAGATAGATGGAGAGAGAGAGAGAGAGAGAGAGAGAGAGAGAGAGAGAGAGAGAGAGAGAGAGAGAGAATGATAGGGGGGAAGACTCTCCGGCATCCTCTCTTTTTTCCCCTCTCAGCCTGAAATAATTTTGCAGATCATATAATTTTGAAATAAGCCTCAGCTGACCCTCCCGGACCTTCCCTCCTGCGGCAATTACACCCCTGTGGACAAGGAGGATAGAAATATATCCGGCAGTGTATTTTGCCTTCCTTTCACAACTCCTATTTAACACCTTTTATTTTTTTAAAGAAAACACCTTTCCTTTATTTCCATCCTTTCTTGCCTTCCCACCACCCCTGGAGGGGGGGCAGAGGAGTGGCAAATGACCCTCAGGCCTAAGCCAGGGTCTTTGGGCGAGGGGGCTTAGGGCCCGATCCAAGCCATACACACAAACACACAAGCATCTCTTGTGCATCTCTTGGGGGTGGGGGGTGGGGGGCAGAAAAAAAACCCTGCACAGCTGCACCAACTCCATAATCCTAGGACAAAGCGATCGCCTGGATTTCGGAGAGGTTTTTGTTTTGGAAATTTCACAGCCCCACCTCCTTCTCTCTCCCCCCCCCCCCCCGCCTGCCTGCGGAAAAGCACCTTTGGGGCTCTGGATGTGAAACGCGGCACGGCCCCGTCACACATTGTGTGCTACATGCTACAAACAACACCCACGCTCTGAAACTGGAGCGCCTCTCTCATCTAATGCAGTGGGATTAACCCCAAATCAGAGCTTAAACCGGACGTGGGGGGGGGGAAATCACTGGCTAAAATATCCCTCCTCCTCATCATCATCATCGGTTGGAAAATCAAGTTTCTAGTCCTGGTGAGGCAAGCCAGTTGATCTCATCAATTGCTGGCTCTAAAGTCCTCTTTTTGTGACGTGGGTAAGCACATAATCACACTAACTTGGTTAAATCATCCCCTTTGGCCGGGGGGGGGGAGTGGGTGGGTGGGGTGGGGGAGTAAAGCATGCCCCCCCTCCCAGGTTTTGTTGAGAGTATCCCATCAGCCCTTGCGGCTGAAGAGGCCTGGCAAGGCTTCGTGACATCATTAAGCCCCTCCCACTGGCCAGGTAAGAGCAATCCGTATAGCTTGACCAGCACAGCCAATCGGTGCTTAGGGGCTTATCCTGGGCTGCCTGGCCGTGCCAGCGAGTCCTGTCCTGGAGAGGCTGGCTTTGTTTGGCAGCTGTTCTTTCTCTCCGGCTCTTTGGCCTGGAGGACCGGGTGGGCAAAATGAATTAGCTGGCAGGGGCATTCCCACAATAGAACTTCCTTCCTTCCTTCCTTCCTTCCTTCCTTCCTTCCTTCCTTCCTTCCTTCCTTCCTTCCTTCCTTTTCCTCCTTTCTCTTTTTTTAATCTTCATTCATTTCTCTCCTTCCTTTCATCCTCCTTCCCTTTTTCTTTCCTCCTTCCTTCCTTCCTTTTTTCTTTGTTCATTTCTCTCCTTCCTTTCATCCTCCTTCACCTTTTCTTTCCTCCTTCCTTCCTTCCACTTTTTATTTCCTTTCCTTCATTCCTTTCTCCTTCTTTCTTCTCACTCCCATGTCCTTCCTTCCTTCCTTCCTTCCTTCCTTTTATCTTCGTTCATTTCTGTCCTTCCTTTCGTCCTCCACCTTTTCTTTCCTTCTTCCTTCTCACTCCCACATCCTTCCTTCCTTCCTTCTTTCCACTTTTTATTTCCTTTCCTTCCTTTCTCCTTTCTCCTTCCTCCTTCTCACTCAGTGTCCTTCCTTCCTTCCTCTTTTCTATCTTCTATCATTTCTCTCCTTCCTTTCATTCTTCTTTTGCTTTCCTCCTGCCTCTTTTCTTCCTTCCTTCCTTCCTTCCAGTTTTTATTTCCTTTCCTTCGTTTCTCCTTCCTTCTTCTCACTCCCTGTCCCTTCCTTCCTTCCTTCTTTCCTTCCTTCCTTCCCTTTTTTCCTTCCTCTTTTTTATCTTCATTCATTCCTCTCCTTCCTTTCATCCTCCTTCCCCTTTTCTTTTCTCCTTCCTTCCTCTTTTCTATCTTCTATCATTTCTCTCCTTCCTTTCATTCTTCTTTTGCTTTCCTCCTGCCTCTTTTCTTCCTTCCTTCCTTCCTTCCTTCCTTCCAGTTTTTATTTCCTTTCCTTCGTTTCTCCTTCCTTCTTCTCACTCCCTGTCCCTTCCTTCCTTCCTTCCTTCCTTCCCTTTCTTCCTTCTTCTTTTTTATCTTCATTCATTCCTCTCCTTCCTTTCATCCTCCTTCCCCTTTTCTTTTCTCCTTCCTTCCTCTTTTCTATCTTCTATCATTTCTCTCCTTCCTTTCATTCTTCTTCCCTTTTGCTTTCTTTCCTCCCTCCCTCCTTTTCCTCAGTGACGAATCTCATTTTGTAATGTCTGTCTGTCTGTCTGTCTTCTGTCTATCTATCTATCTATCTATCTATCTATCTATCTATCTATCTATCTATGTATCAAAAAGCGCTTTGCAAATTCAACTGGGGGGACCTCAATGGAAATCCTGCTATTTGGCCTACGAAAAACCCCCCACTTCAGCCCCAGCCTCTTCCGATGAAGATCAGGGAGCCGAAGACTTTTCCTCAACAGTCCCCTCCCATCCACTGGAGCAGCCCCATTCCCCTTCCATAAATCGAGGACCTCCTGTTGGGCTTACAAGTTCTCTTGCTCCTATCCAGCAGGAAAGAAATTCAGCACATTTGCCGGTGAAGCGCCTCGGCGGTTGCCAATTAAGCAAATAGCCCGAAGCCCCTAAACCAGCTCATTCTACTCTGCTCCTGGCAGGGAGCCTTGTCTGAAGCTGGAATTTCCTCCCGATCCTGCCCTGTTCTAAAGTCTTGGCTACTTTAAGGTATTTGGTAAGTTTAAGACAGGTGGACTTCAACTCCCAGAATTCCCTGGCACTAATGCATTCTCTCTTTTTTTTGATACGTAAACCTATTGTGGTAAACCTGCTTACTCTCTTAGAATCCCTTCCTCTGCAATCTCTCTGTTCTAAGGAGTAGGGGGGGGGAAACAGGCTGAGGAATTCTGGGAGTTGAAGTCCACAAGTCTTAAAGTGGCCAAGGTTGGAGACCCCTGATCTAGACCCAAACATTTCCCAGGAAAATTGGAACTTTCTTCTGAAACGCAGGTCCAGCGGTTACGCACCTGGCGAAGAAGCCCATCGTGCAAATTCCCATCGGGAAAGTGGGTCTTGGATTCTTTCAAGATGTACAATCCACACAGGACCCCAACTTTGGTGGGGTGCTGTGGGCAGATCAAACCCCCCCACCCCCTCTGTACTATACAGGTCCCACAACCCTTTCGTCCAAAATTTCTCAAAAATGGTTTCCATGATGCTGCATCTATCCTGGTCCTTCAGGACAGACGCAAAGCCTTTGAAATGTTTACAGGTTGGGTCAAGGATGCAAACATGAGGAACGAACGTCCCCAGGAAGGAAAAGAGATTCCTCTTTCCAGTCAAACCCCTTTCTTCCCTTCTTCCTGCCCCCTTCCTTTTAAAACTTTCTTTTCTTTTCTTTTCTTTTTTTACAAATTCATGGTTGACTTGGTTAATTCTCCAGGAAAATCCGCCTTAAATTACAAACACAGGCTGAAAGAATATTTCACCTCCTTACTTAACAGGTAGTCCTCGACTTATGTCCACGATGGTGAGTGGAACCTCCATTTTTTCCCTAACTGAGGAGGTCATTAAGTGAGTCACACCTCATTTTACGACCTGTTCCTGTTTGGGTTGTTATTAAGCGAATCTTGTTTCCCTCTCCCCGCTGGATTTCGCTTGGCAGAAGCCCCCTGGAAAGATTGCATAAGGGCAATCACGTGACCTTGGGATGCTACAACTGTCATAAGTACATGCCAGTTGCCAACACCCAAATTGTGACCACATGACCAGAGAGATGCTGCAAACAAGTCTAATAATAAATAAATATGACTTTTTTCGTCACAACCTCAAATGGTCGCTAAACAAATTATTGGTAAGTTAAGGACTACCTATACATGTATACTGCTGTTTAGTGACTGCTTGAAGTTACAACGGCCCTGAAAAAAGTGACTTATGACCGTTTTTCACACTTATGACCATTTTTCACACTTATGACCATCGCAGCTTCCTCATGGTCACATGATTCAAAATTCAGACGCTTGGCAACTGACTCGTATTTATGATCGTTGCAGTGTCCCAAGGTCATGCAATCAATGGGGAACCCGGATTCACTTAACAACCGGTGACTCACTTAACGACAGTGGCCAGAAAAGTCATAAAATGAGGCAAAACTCACTTAACAACCACCAGCAACCAAAATTTTGAGTTCAATTGCAGTCATAAGTCGAGGACTACCTGTACTGTTCCCACACCCAGCTAAAGCACTTCTCTTTTTTTTTTTAGCAAAAAATCTGGTAAGCCCCTCTGTCTATTGATCTACTTGGATAAAGGCCATTTTTTTTCCCTTCCCAAAAATTGGGGAGATAGAAAAAAAAAAAGAAAAGCTAAAGGAAGAAGGAAACTGAACCACTGGTGAAAACGGAAAGTTTTTTTTGCAAAACAAGAAGGGGCTTTTTAGTTCGAAGAGAAGACCAAAAAAAGAGGAAAAAAAAATGGGAGTGGAGTTGGCCAAAATTCATACGGTACGTATATATTTCATTTGTTCTGGTTTTTATTTAAAAAAAAAAAAGAAGAAGAAGTTAAAAACCAAAAACGAAAAAGGAAAATATTTTTCTGATTTTAAAAAAAGAGCAAGATTGTGAAACATGCAGAAAAAAATACCTTCGTCTGGAGTGGGATTGTTAGCTGACGCTTCCTCACGCTTTTTCGTGAGCGGACCTATGGACAAGAAAAAAGAAGAAAAAGGAAAAATGGGACAGGGGGAAAAAAAGAGAGAGAAAGATCAAGAAAAAAAAAGAAATTGGTTTTTTTTTTTTTTTTTTGGTGCATCAAAAAGGGAAAAAAACATTTTTGTCTTTTAGCAAAATACAAACAATTTTTAAGGGCTGGCTCTTTTTTATTTTTTTTGGTTCGTTCGTTCGTTCGTTTCATTTTCCGGAATTCCGTATCACGTGTGTTTGCTTGTGTGCGAGAGCGATTTATTTTGTTTTGTTTTTATTTTCCCCCACCAGAAAAAATAAAATAAAAATACGACACGGAAACGCACGAAGCTGTGAAATGAAAGGTTGGTTAGAGAGGAAGCAAATCGGGCGATCGCGGATGGTTAAAATTTGGGGAATGCCTCGTTTGGAGACCCCCCAAGAGTGGGAAATGAAGGCCCGGATCCCGAGTTCCAATCCTACCCCCCTTTTTTTTTTCTCCCTAGCTTTGCATTTCACAAGAGGTGGAACAGGTAGTCGTTCAACCGGGGTAGAAACATCTTAGCCAGATGATTCGTGGGTTGAAAAGGCTGCACCTGCCTGGCGTTGTAGGATTAAGCCAGAGATCTCGAAACTTGTGGCCACTTTAAGACTTGTGGACTTCGACTCCCAGAATTCCCCAGCCAGTTCTTTTTTCCCCACTTCCTTGACTTCAAGATATATTACGTCTACTGCATTCCCTCCGTCTATTAAGCCTTTTCAGAAAACTTGATAAAGGTTAGTCTAGCCACAGTTGTTCTTATCCTCTATCCATGCTGAATTCTGGTAAACCCTGGACGCTGGGGAATTCTGGGAGTCCACAAGTCCACAAGTCTTAAAAGTGGCCACGTTTGGGGACCCCCCCCCCTCAATTAACCAGTCCTGCCAGGAGGACACTGGGAGAACAGACCCAAGGTTTAATGGAAAGGAGGCCACAATTTGGGACTTTTGCTTAGGGAAAAAGCTGGATTATTGGGGTACCAATAATGCACAATTAATATACAATAATGTACAATATTGCAGGCTGGTTGTGCATGCAACACACGTAGATGCAGGTGCAGTGGGGGCCAAACAGGCTGCTCGAATTGCGGAAGGGAGTAAGCCCAGAAGGGCCCCCCAGAAAGATGGACAAGGGTGGTTTATGTAGTCGCCTTCAAAATTGGGAGAAGCTTCTACAAAGTTCTCCATCTCTGTCTCAACCCTCAGCCCCGCTCCCAAAAAACCCATCCAAATCGATGGGAAACTGGGTAGTCTCCAGGACCCCTCAAAATGACCCATACATGCACACCCACAATTTCTCTCTCTCTTTTCTGGGGTCCTCCACACATGTCAAGAGGCAGGATGGTAGCCCTTCAACTCTTCCAACACAGCTCATCCCTGGTTCGAGGACTTCAAGCTGTTACCTTCTCCAGCCAGGGAAGGCAGTGGAGGATGGGTATTGTTACTACCTACTGGGATGGGAAAGGTGGACCGATACAGGAGCCAGCAAGGGGCACGTCGGGATGGCCCGGAGGGGACCTCAGGGGAAGGGGGAAGGGTACGAATTTTCCCCCGCCAGCTCTGTTGGCCAAGCGGTGAAGGGTTCAAATTCTCCCCAAGCTCCGTTGGCCAAGTAGGGGGAGAGGCCCCCCTTCCTTTCTCTGCCTTATGTGGGGATGCTGGAGGGTGAAGACAGGAGCTCTCGCTCCCCTTAAAGCAAAAAGCTAGTGAGAAGAGGGGAGAGAAGGAAAAAAGCAGAACCAGGCGCAAGAGAGACCTCCAGGCTTGGGACCAACTCCTGAGCCCCTCACCCACCCCCAAGGACCACCCCCCCCATCATCCTTTCCAATTGCCCTACTGTTCCCTTCCTCCCACCGCAACCCTCTTTCCCCCCAAATCCTGGGAATTGTAGTCTTTCTCGCTTTTCCCTTTCCCGAACTGTAATTCCCAGGGTGCTCCGATTGGGACATAGCTCACAGGTCATGTCCCACCCTACTCTGCTGGCCTCCAACTTCGTCCCTTCCAGATGTGCTGGATCGCAACTCCCATCGTCCCCCACACCGAGGGGGGTTGGGCAACCTGGGGAAGGGGCTATCCTTCCTTGAACCTGCGAAAAAGACCCTCTGGATCCCATTGAAAGGAGTTCAGGTAGGGAGGGGTCCCCCAAAGGTCCATTCGAGGGATCTACTGTGCACACCTGAGCAATAAACCGGATTTATCCTGCAATGCTTTGATTTTATTTAAAGCTATGGAAAAACACAGTGAATCCCAAAACCTGTTTTATATCACATTTTTGCAAATTGCAGCTGGAAGAATCAGGGGGGGGGGTATTTCCTTATAATGGGGGGGGACGTTTTGAGGGTAGAGTAAACAAACCCCTCCGCTTATAACTGTTCGAAGTTTCGGCATTGAAAAAAGTGACCTGCGATCGGTCCTCGCGCTTACGACCATATATTTATCTCGTATTTATGACGGTGGCGGTGTCCCAGGGGGGGTCATGTGATCCCCTTGGACGACCTTCCGATGAGCAAAAGTCCACGGGGAAGCTAGGTTTGCTTAACAACCGCCGTGGTCCACGGGGCTCAATGGTGGTCATAAGCCGAGGACTCCCTGGAAACTCTTTGGGGATGGAGGAGTTAGAACGACTGAGTGGAGACTTCCTTTTAGGGCAGGGGTCTCCAATTTTGGCCATTTTAAGACTTCTGGACTTCAACTCCCAGAATTCCTCAGCCAGTACGTGCCTGTTTTCCCCACTCCTACTCCCTAGAACAGAGAGATTGCAGAGGAAGGGATTATAAGAGAGTAAGCAGGTTTACCACAACAGGTTTACATATAAAAAAAGAATGCATTAGTGCTAGGGAATTCTGGGAGTTGAAGTCCACAAGTCTTAAAGTAGCCCCTGTTTTAGGGACCCTGGCTTCATCTGCCAATTATCCCCCCCACCCCAATTAATTACTTTTCCTAGAAATACTTGGAAAACCGCAGCCCCCTCCCCACCACACCTCTCCCTTTCCTGGGGAGGGAAACTAAAGGCCCCTCTTTCCCATGCAGATTTATGTAGATTTATGCTGCCTCTCCTCTTTCCCCAGCCCTCCCCCTGCCTGAATCTGGGGGAGGGGCTGACTTTTAATTAAAGGGGGAGAAGATCCAAACTAATTCCCAGTCAGCAGCAAACAAGATTTTTTTAATGGCATATCATGCCAGGGAGGGGTTTCGGGGGTGGGCATCTGTGTTTTTCCCCTGACTTGACTAAGCAGGAATTGTGGGAGGGGGAGAAGGAAAGGGTGGGGGGGGGAAGAAGAACCCTGGAAAAATATTTTATCCTGTCTTCTGCACATCTATCTCCCCTCAGAGGAGGGGAGAAGGGAAGGGGAAGGGGGGAGGAGGAAGGAAAGAAGAAGGAAAAGGAGGAGGAAGAGGGGGAGGGGAGGGGAGGAAGGAGGAGGAGGAAGAGGAGGAGGGGAGGGGAAGAAGGAGGAAGAGGAGGAAGGAAAGAAGAAGGAGGAGGAGGAGGGGAGGGGAGGAAGGAGGGGAGGAGGAGGAAGAAGGAAGAAGAAGAGGAGGAAGGAGGAGCAGGAAGAGAAGGAAGATGGGGAGGAGGAGGAGGGGAAGGGAGGAAGGAAGGGATGGAAGAGGGGGAAGGAAGAAGGAAGAAGGAAGAGGAGGAGGAGGAAGAGGACAGGAGAGGAGGAGGAGGAGGAAGGGAGGAAGGAGGAAGAAGAGGAGGAAGGAAGAAGCATGGGGAGGAGCAGGAGGAGGAGGGGAGGAAGGAAGGGATGGAAGAGGAGGAAGGAAGAGGAGGACAGGGAGGAGGAGGAAGGAAGGAAGGAAGGAAGGAAAGAGAGAAGGAAGGAGAGGAGAAGAGGAAGGAGGAGATTGAGGAGGGGGGAGGAGGAGGAAGGGAGAAGGAAGAGAGAAGGAAAAGGAGGACAGGAAGGAAAAGGAGAGGGGGGAGGAAGAGGAAGGAAGAGCGGGGAGGAGAAGGAGGGGGAGGCTGAATCTGGAGCCCAAGCCTGCAATCGCCCCCTCCCCTTTTTCCAAATTAAACCCATTTTTCACCTGGTGTAAACTTGCTCAGCCTTTCTTTGGTTCACGTCAGCAAAATCCGCCTGGCCTGGCCTGCTTTCTCTCTCTCTCTCTCTCTCTCTCTTTCCTAACCCCCCCCCGCCCCATGCAGGAGAGGCGTGTTGGGGGGGAGGAAAGAGGGCTCTGCTGCCCCCCTCCCCAATCAGGGGAACCCCCCCTTCCTCACACCCCTTTGATGGAGGGGGCAGGCAGGCCCCCAGAGGGAGGTTTTCCTGCAACAAGCATCAAGGATGAGAATCTGCAAAGGGCTGTGGGGGGGGGGCAGGGGAGGGGAGGGGGGGCAAAGAGAGGGAGGACGGGGGGGAAAAGAGATTTGGGGGGGGTGTCTGCACCCCCACCCCCATCACCATCATCAGCAAAAAAGGGAGACTCGGCTGTCTTGTTTTGCCGTCTCCCGATTTCGGTTTTGCTCGAGCTGGGGTTTTTTTTTAATGCAATTTTTCCCCTGTTGCCAAGGCAACCTGACTTAGCAGTACCGCAAAAGAAGGGGTGGAAATTGGGGAGGGGGGGGACACCCTGCCTGGAGGAAAGGAGGGGAGGAAAGGCTCACGCGGCTGCTTCGAAGGCAGCCCTTACCCGGAGTCCTCCGCTTACCACGGTCCGTTTAGTGACCGTCCGAAGGTAACGATGGATGGGGAAAAAAAGCGATTTGGGGACCAATTCACACTTAACAACAGTTGCAGGATCAGGGAATCAAAATTCGGACGCCTGGCAACTCGCATTTACGACGGTCACAGTGGGGGGGGTCGGCCGATCCCCTTTTGCGACCGTCTGTAGGGAAGCCAGATTCGCTTAACGGCCTCGTTGCTCATTTAAAAATTGCGGGCGTTCCCTTCACAAGGGTGGCGGGGAAAGGTCGTAAAACAGGGCAAAGCTCAAGTTAACCCGTGTCTTGCTTAGCAACGTAAGTGTTGGGCTCCGTTGAGGTCGTAACCTGAGGACTAACTGCATTAATAATAATAATAATAATAATTTTAAATTTTGTATTGGTTATGTGTTTTAGTTCTGGCAGTGCACCGCCCTGAGTCCACTAGGAGAAGGGCGGTATACAAATTGAATAAAATAAATAAATAAATAAATAAATACAATGTTTTTACAATAAATATGTTTTTATCTGGCTGTACACCGCCCTGAGTCCCTTGGGAGAAGGTGCGGTATATAAATTTGAAATAAAATAAAAATAAATAAATAAATAAATAAATAATAATAATAATGTGTCAATGATATTTGAGATCCATTTTTAAATGTTCAGTTGACTAAGTTTCATGTTTAATGAATAAAAGTATGTAATAATAATAATAATAATAGTAATAGTAATAGTAATAATAATAATTTATTTATTTATTTTATTATATTTCTATACCGGCCTTCTCCTGCGGGACTCAGGGCGGTGTACAGCCAGGATAAAACATAGCATATAAAATTTAAAAACATTTTAAAAAACAATTAAATAATATTGGCCCGAATTTAAAACAACCCAATTAAAACCGAAATTCGATTAATAGTAATAATTAATAATAGTAGTAGTAGTAGTAGTAATGTAGGGTTTTTCCTACCTAAGCAGGGGGTTGGACTAGAAGACCTCCAAGGTCCCTTCCAACTCTGTTATTCTAATCTATTCAATAATAATAATAATAATAATAATAATAATAATAATAATAATAATAATATATAATATCTCTGCCCACGACTTCCATGCAAACCCCGATATTTTCCCACGCTCTGGCCAGGATTAGATGTCGCCCCGAAGATTTTGGGGGCTGGGGAGGGAAGGAGGGAGACCCCCACCCAACCGAGCCCAAGGGGGGGCGCGCGAGGAAGGAAGGCAGATCCTGTCATCCTCCTTCGTGCCATACGTGTGCGTGTGCCAGGAGGGGAGGGGGTTTCCTAGCCAGCATTCCTGTCCCTGGGGGGGGTGGAGACCCCACTCATCACCCGTCTTGGCAGAGGAAGTTCAGGTGAGTGTGCATTTTTGTACACGTGCGTGTAAAGAGAGAGACGGACTGGCATTTGCGCCGGATTTCAGCATGCAGCCTGCAAAGCCCAAGGAAGACTTTACCTGTTGGGCTGCTGCCTGCTGGCTTGCAGGGGTTTTGCAAGCAGAGAACCCAACCCTGTTTTAGGGGAGGGGGCTTGAGTTGCTTATGGCCTAACAGAGTTGGAAGGGACCTTGTAGGTCATCTAGTCCAACCCCCCCCCAGCAATCCAGACAGGTTGGTGTGTCGAGATCCGAAACTGGCACCAGAATTTGTGGATGGGAGACATTTGGGGGGCACCGGAGGGTTCAGAAAAAAAGGGGGGCAGGAAATAGGGGAGCAGCTGCCTAATTAAGGGCGGCACCCCAAATGAGAAATAAATGAATACAGGTAGTCCTCGACTTGCGGCCGTTTGTTTAGTGACCGTTTGAAGTTACAACGGCATTGAAAAAAACTGATTGATGACCCGGTTTTCACACTTAATGACCGTCGCCACATCCCCATGGTCGCATGATCAAAATCCAGATGCTTGGCAACTATTTATTTATTTTATTTTATTTTTTAAATTTTTATACCGACTGACTTGTAGTTATGACGGTCGCAGCGTCCCGGGGTCACACGATTCCCTTTTGCGACCTTCTGACCAGCCAAGTCCCTGAGGGAAGCCGGATTCATTTAACGACCGTGGGACTTACTTAATAACGATGTTATTTTCCCAACAAGGGCGGAAGGCTTGATTCGTTTAATGACCGGGGCAAAAACCCCTGCCCCAAAAGGTGTTAAAATGGGACGCAGCTCGTTTAGCGACTGCCTGGCTTGGCCACGGAAATCCGGGTTCCAACTGTGGTCGTAAGTTGAGGACTGAGGGTGTGGGAGAATAAAATCAGAAATTTTAGAAAGGGAGAACAAAGGGGGGAGGAAGAGGAGGAGGAGGAAGGAAGAAGTAAGGAGAGTTTATGGGATCTGCAACTGGGACATTCAGTTGTCTTTAGGTAGTCCTCGACTTATGACCATTTGCTCAGCGACCGTTTGAAGCCATTCCCTTCCCAACCGGCACCTCTCGCCCCCTCTCTTTTACCACCACCTCGCTTAGTGACGGAAATTATGTCGCAAGTCTTCAAGGTAGTCCTCCACTTATAACCACAACCGCGGTCACAGATCCCCGTGACCGTAGTACGCCGGGACGGTTGCAAGTCCGAGGACTTCTTTTTTTTCCAGCGCCGTGGTAACTTCCAAGGGTGGCTAAAACAAACGGTCATAAGTCGAGGACTGCCTGTGAGGGATAGTCCTCAACTTGACGACGGCGATGACGCCCCAAAGTTTCTGCGGCTAAAGCGAAACATTTTTTTTAAAAGCCCCATTTTTTTTGCCCCGTTTTACGACCTGGCCACCGTTGCAAAGTGAATCGCCGCAGTTGGTACATTAGTAACGTATCCCACGGTCGTTAAGCGAAACTGACTTCCCCCTTGACTTTGCTTATTGGAAGATCGGAAAAGGGGATCGTGTGGTGGACACCCCTCACTCCAGGGACACTGCAACAGGCATAAGGACATGCCAGTGGCCAACTCTCTGAATTTTGTTCACATGGACTGCACGGTCGTAAGTGTGAAAAACGGTCCTCGGTTACATTTTTCAGTGCCGTGGTAACGTCGAACGGTCACTGAACGAACGGTTGTAAGTGGAGGACTGCCTGTAAAATCCAGACAGGTTTTAGGAGCCGGTATGCCATGGACCACAGCTGTGGAACCTTCTCAAGAAGGTTGTGGCCCCTCCTGGACCCCTCGAGATTGAGCTGAAAGAAAGGAGAGGAGGGGTCCCCAATGAACCCAAACTGGCCAAGCTGTGCTTCTGTGGGTTCTTTCACGGAGGGGGTCTCCATCCACAGTTTGCAAGCCCCACCCCAGATACCCCCCCCCAAAGAACAAGACCTCCTGCCATTTGGGGTGGCACTTCCCCTTGGCCCATCTGCAGAGAGAGAGAGAGAGAGACCCTCATTTTCCAGTTGGAGAGACCCTTCCCCCCCAAGGAAAGGGGGCTTCGTTTGCCTGCTGGAAGAAAGCTGTTGTGCCCCCTCCTCACCTCCAAAGAAAAAAATGAGGTGGGCACCTCTTGGTCGAAGTAGGGATGAAGTTGGCACACTGGGTCGGGTTGCAGGTGGGACAATTCAAACGGGGAAAGAATTGAGAAAAAAGAGGGGGGGGCTTTGGTAGGGAAGACCTGCGGGACCGAGAAGGGTCCTAAGAACCCACCAGTCGTGCCCACCCACCGCCTGTGCCCACCCTTGCCCGCTGCTTACCATCCTCCATGGGGACGTAGACGTTGAGGTACAGGCAGTCTTCGCTTTGATTCTGGACGTAGCCGGCTACGATCTCCAAATTGTCGGTGAACCAAACGGGCAACATGATGGCGGGCAGCATGCCGTGGATATTCTGCGGGCACACCGGGGCGAAAGCTGTGGCATTGCGCACCTCGGACCAGGAAGCCGGCGCCTCGGGCGGCTGGAAACGGCGTTCGCCGACGGGCGGCGTGGCATAAGGGATGCCCAAGTACTGCACTACAGGGCCGAGGATCTCGTTGTTGAGGCCTTTCTTGATGCCACGTAGCTTGCCGTAGTTGGTGGGCACCACGGGGTATTTGTCTTCGGGCTTCTGCCCCGAGAGGGGTGACGGGCGCAGGGCCAGCCCCAGGAGCCAGAAGAGGAGAGCGGAACCCGGCCGGACGTTCAACATCCGGCGGACGAAGCTCGGAGACGAGAGGAACATGGTGGCCGGAGAAGGTGCCAGGTCCTTCACAAGCGGGGAGAGAAAGAGTCAGAAGTGGCCGACTGGAACAGAAGCAGCACCAGAAGAGGAGGAGGAGGAAGAAGAAGTAGGCCGGAGAGGTTGCAGCCCGAGCCCAGAAGTTGAGGAAACCCAGCCGTCCTAGCAGGAGAACCCCAAAAATGTTCTGGCTGAAATAGGACATCTGTTGCGTTCCATGGTGGGTCTGGAGCACCACAACTGCCAGCGAGGGGGTCTGAGAGAGGCACCTAGAAGTCCAGGGAGGGGGAAGAGAGAGAAGTGAAGTTGTGGGTCAACCAGAAGTAATAAGAGAAAAGGCAGCAGGTAGGAGGAGCTGGTGGACCCAACGGCTTTAGAAGAAGAAGAGATGACCTTCTCAATCTCTGCTGAAGAGGTCCCCTTTCCCCAGGAAACCTGTTGAGACTCCCCCCCACAAGTCTCCCAACCCCAAATCTCATTTCGGGGAAACAGACCAGTGTGAGCAAAAGTGTAGGAGGGCTTAACGGGCAAGGCCAAGTTCTCGTGGTGGACTTCCAAGATGCTGAAGGTCGACCAGCATCTCACAGGGTTCCAGTTCCAAGAAAGAGAAGAGGGAAGGACCATGTCTCCATGAGGAACCCAAGAATACCCCACCATCAGGCCACAGCGTGGAGCAATCCACATCAGGGTGGATTCCTCAACCTTAAGCAAAGCATCCAAGGTCCACCTAAAGGATTCCAGAAGATCCCTCAAGAAAAAGAGGGAGGAGATGAGATCAGGGGTCCCCGATCCAAGGAGAACCCATAACTCATCCTGTGTTGGGGAAGGGCGCCCTCCACGTCGGTCTTTACTGTATGGGGACATCGCAGGAGATGTGGAGATCTCAAGATGTTCTTCTTCTGCCCTGAGGACACCAAGATGGGACTCTCCTGGATGAGGAGATGTCCCAAGCTCCAGGGTCACCTCTAACCAAAATGGCCCCTGGACTGGAAGGACAAAGGAGATGTCCAGGTGACTCACAGTTAAGACCAACCCACAGGACTCCTGTCTTATACAGGGAGTCCTCGACTTATGACCACAATGCCCCCCCCCAAAAAATTCTGTCGCTAACAGTTCTTCAGTAAATTATGCCTTCTGTTATGACCTTTCATAACAGAAGGCATAATTGCCATGGTTGTTAAGTGAATCCCTGCAGTTGTTAAGTGAGTCACACGGTCGTTAAATGAATCTGGCTTCCCCTGGTTGGAAGGTCGTACAAAGGGGATCATGGGACCCCTGCAACCATCGTAAATACGAGTCAGTTGCCAAGCGTCTGAGTTTTGAACATGCGACCGCGGGGATGCCACAACGGTCGTAAGTGTGAAAAACGGCCCCAAGTCCCTTGTTTCAGGGCTGCTATAGCTTCAAACGGTCACTAAATGAATGGTTGTACGTCGAGGACGGCCTGTGGTCTCCTGGGGCTCATCAAGCGACATCCCAGCCTGGAGAAAATGGCACAGGCAGTCCTCAACCTACGACCACAATTGCCCGTTGTTAAGCGAGTCGCACTAGGTTTTACGGTCTTCATTGACACCGTTGTTAAACGAATCATGCAGTACAGGGAGGCCTCACCTTAACAACCACAATGGAGCCTCAGATTTCCGTTGCTAAGCAAGGGGATTTTGTTCAGTACGTTTTGCCCCATATTACAACCTTTTTTTTAAAAAACAAAGCGCTGTCATTGTTAAGTGAATCACATAGTCGTTAAACGAATCTGGCTTCCCTGACTGACCCTGCATGTTGGGAGCCGGCGGGGAAGGTCAGCCTTTGGGGATCACGTGACCCTGGAACGCTGCAACCGTTCTTGAACACACACCAAGCGTCTAAATGTTCACACTTACGACGGTCGTATATACGAGGACTGGTCATAAATCACTTTTTCCCCCCAAACCCACTGTAACTTTGAACGGTTGCTAAAGGAACGTCTACAGAGAGGCTTGGTTGCCATAGAGTGAGGCTGAACGGACGTAAACGAATGGACGTTAATCGAAGACTACCCCACCGACTGGGACGGCCCAGACCCACGGAGGGGCAGGAGTCCCGGTTAGCGTCAGCACCCCGGTTGGGCCGGCCTCCTGCTCCTCCGCGGAGGGCTGTGCCATTCTCTCCCAGCTCCCCATCTTCACCGTACAAAATTTCCCCCAGTGGATTCTCCCAGGTCTTTAATTAAATAAAATTGGAGTTTTTTTGTTTATCATTCACAATGTGGCAATTAGAAGCAGGAACGTGTAATTACTACCAAATTGTGTCTGGGAGAATCCAAAAGCCCAGAGAGAGGGGCTGGGAAGGGGGGCCCAGAACCCCACGCCCTCCCCACAATGCCTGGACAGCCAGGGAAAGGGATCTGGGGGGGCGGTGGGGGGCGAAGGAAGCAGCGACCCACCCTTGGGATTTCGTAGATGGGAGAGCCCGGGGAGGTGGGGGAAATGGATGGATTAACGGATGGATGGATGAAGCAAAATTAAGAGGAAATGGGAAGGAAGAAGGGAGAAAGGGGAAGAATAGGAAGACACCGTGGATAGAGGAGATATACACACACGCCATCCATGGTCTTCCAAGACTCACAGATGCGTCATCCATGGCGTAAAAAGATTCACGCATGTATCATCCATGATCTTCTGAAGTTCCCACAACAACCATGCATGGTCTTCAAAGAAGCACACAGACTTCACCAAGGTCATTCAAGATTCACTGACACATCACTCATCAAAGACATCAACCATGGTCACCCAATGCTCAAACACATCAATCACAGTCACCCAAGGCTCAAACACATCAACCATGGTCATCCAAAGCTCAAACACATCAACCATGGCCACCCAAAGCTCAAACACATCAACCATGGCCACCCAAAGCTCAAACACATCAACCATGGCCACCCAATGCTCAAACACATCAACCATGGCCACCCAAACCTCAAACACATCAACCATGATCATCCAAGGCTAAAACACATCAATAACAGTCATCCAAGGCTCAGACACATCAACCATGGTCACCCAAAGCTCAAACAGATCAACCATGGCCACCTAAGACTCACACACATCAACCATGGTCACCCAAAGCTCAAAAACATCAACCATGGCCTCCCAAAGCTCAAACACATCAACCATGGCCACCCAAAGCTCAAACACATCAACCATGGTCATCCAATGCTCAAACACATCAACCACAGTCATCCAAGGCTAAAACACATCAATCACAGTCATCCAAGGCTCAACCACATCAACCATGGTCACCCAATGCTCAAACACATCAACCACAGTCACCCAACTCTCAAACACATCAACCATGGCCACCCAAAGCTCAAACACATCAACCATGGCCACCCAAAGCTCAAACACATCAACCATGGCCACCCAAAGCTCAAACACTTCAACCATGGTCATACAATGCTCAAACACATCAACCATGATCATCCAAGGCTAAAACACATCAATAACAGTCATCCAAGGCTCAGACACATCAACCATGGTCACCCAAAGCTCAAACAGATCAACCATGGCCACCTAAGACTCACACACATCAACCATGGTCACCCAAAGCTCAAAAACATCAACCATGGCCTCCCAAAGCTCAAACACATCAACCATGGCCACCCAAAGCTCAAACACATCAACCATGGTCATCCAATGCTCAAACACATCAACCACAGTCATCCAAGGCTAAAACACATCAATCACAGTCATCCAAGGCTCAACCACATCAACCATGGTCACCCAATGCTCAAACACATCAACCACAGTCACCCAACTCTCAAACACATCAACCATGGTCATCCAAAGCTCAAACACATCAACCATGGCCACCCAAAGCTCAAACACATCAACCATGGCCACCCAAAGCTCAAACACATCAACCATGACCACCCAAAGCTCAAACAGATCAACCATGGCCACCCAAGACTCACACACATCAACCATGGTCATCCAATGCTCAAACACATCAACCACGGTCATCCAAGGCTAAAACACATCAATCACAGTCATCCAAGGCTCAACCACATCAACCATGGTCACCCAATGCTCAAACACATCAACCATGGTCACCCAACTCTCAAACACATCAACTACGGTCATCCAAAGCTCAAACACATCAACTATGGCCACCTAAGACTCACACACATCAACCATGGCCACCCAAAGCTGAAACACATCAACCATGGCCACCCAAGACTCACACACATCAACCATGGTCATCCAATGCTCAACCACATCAACCACGGTCATCCAAGGCTAAAACACATCAATCACAGTCATCCAAGGCTCAACCACATCAACCATGGTCACCCAATGCTCAAACACATCAACCACGGTCACCCAACTCTCAAACACATCAACTACGGTCACCCAAAGCTCAAACACATCAACCATGATCACCCAAAGCTCAAACACATCAACCATGGCCACCCAAAGCTCAAACACATCAACCATGGCCACCCAAGACTCACACACATCAACCATGGTCATCCAAAGCTAAAACACATCAACCATGGTCACCCAAAGCTCAAACACATCAACCATGGCCACCCAAAGCTCAAACACATCAACCATGGCCACCCAAGACTCACACACATCAACCATGGTCATCCAATGCTCAAACACATCAACCATGGTCACCCAAAGCTCAAACACATCAACCATGGTCACCCAAAGCTCAAACACATCAACCATGGCCACCCAACGCTCAAACACATCAACCATGGCCACCCAAGACTCACACACATCAACCATGGTCATCCAATGCTCAAACACATCAACCACGATCATCCAATGTTCAAACACATCAATCACAGTCACCCAAGGCTCAAACACATCAACCATGGTCATCCAAAGCTCAAACACATCAACCATGGCCACCCCAAGCTCAAACACATCAACCATGGCCATCCAATGCTCAAACACTTCAACCATGGTCATCCAATGCTCAATCACATCAACCACGGTCATCCAAGGCTAAAACACATCAATCACAGTCATCCAAGGCTCAGCCACATCAACCATGGTCACCCAATGCTCACACCCATCAACTATGGTCATCCAAAGCTCAAACACATCAACCACAGTCATCCAAGGCTCATCAACCACGATCACCCAACTCTCAAACACATCAACTATGGTCACCCAATGCTCACACCCATCAACTATGATCATCCAATGCTCAAACACATCAACCACGATCATCCAAGCCTCAAACACTTCAACCAGAGTCATCAAAGTCTCAACACATCAACCATGGTCACCCCATTCAGGACCACAACGTGGCCAACTAAGCCGGCATAGCAACCCATCTAGAGACTTTGCAAGGTCTACAGGAGAGAAGAGCATCCCCCTACCCAGTAGGCAGGATTTCAACACTCATCATCCCCCGTCCGCAGGGTTAAAACCGGAATGGACGAATGCAGCAGATTGTCTATTGACTTCAAACCTGACCAGCTCTCTAAACTGCAACTCCCAGCATCCTTCAGGGTCAGGCTGGCAGGGATTGCTGGGAGTTGTGGTTTAGCAAGACAGGGGATATGCCTTTATGCCAAAGAAGAAAACCTCTGTCTTAATTCCACACTGGTGTTTTTCAAACTTGGCCGCTTTAAGATGGGCGGACTTCAACTCCCAGAATTCCTCAGCCAGCAAGCTGGCTGGAGAATTCTGGGAGTTGAAGTCCGCCCATCTTAAAGGGCCAGGTTTGAAAATGTAACTCTTTCTAATCCCATCAAAACCTTATTTTTTCCCATTCTTAAGCATCAGACGGCCAATTCTGCATCTCTGTATCACAACCAACACACAACACAACTGATAAAGGTGACTCAAAACCATTCCAAAGAGTGGGAAGATCTTCCCAGGTTCCAGGGGTCCTGTTAGGACTTTTGGGGGGGGGGGTTTCCTGCTGAGCTGCATGGATCTGCAGGGGAGGGGAAAGTGACATCACCCCCATCCGTGACATCATTATACACAGAGGGAGAATGGTGGAATTTGCCTTTTTTGAACAATGAAATCATTTTTCCCACGTGCCGATGACCTCTGAGCATGCATGAATGATTTTTCTCCTAAAACATGCATAGTCCTCAATTTACGACCAGCATTAAGCCCAGAATTTCAGTTGCACAGCAAGAAGGTTGTTAAGGGAGCCGCGCCCAATCTTATGACCTTTTCCCACACGGTTACTAAGCGAATCACTGCAGCTGTTAAATGTATACAGGTCGGCCTCGAAGTACGACCGCCACAACGGAGCCCCAAATTTCTGCTGCTAAGTGAGAGCTTTGTGAAGTGAGTTGGGCCTCATTTGATAGCCTCTCTTGCCACCGTTGTTAAGTGAATCGAGACAGGTGTTAAGTTAGCCGCCCGGATGGTTATCTTGGCTCGTCAGCAGGTCGCAAAAGGGGATCGTGTGACCCTCGTCATAAATACGAGTCAGACCCCAAGCATTTTGATCACACGACTGTGGAGGGGGGGGGGGACGGGACACACTATGATTGTCGTAAGTGCGAGGATCGGTCATAAGTCATTTTTTTCCAGCACTGTTGTCACTAAATGAAGAGTGGCAAGTCGGGGGACTCCCTGCAGTTGCATCTGGGGCCACTATGGACTAGCGCCTTGAATACTCTGAAAGTCAGCTCTCTGCAACGGCTGATTTTTCTCTTCCTCGACACAATTCTATTGGCAGCACTGGGTGGATCCTGGCTGGGTTGGCATCGCACGGCTGGCCAAGTGTGCCAGGCACTGGCCAAGACTCCCAGCAGCACCAAGGCCAACGGAGGCTGCTTGGTCCTCCTCGGCCTGCTTCGATGGAGGCCCAGAAGATGCCACGTTCCTTCCCACCGAGGCCACTTATTCTGCAATATCTGGATCGAGGTCAATGCCAGCTCAGACAAAATCCAGAGCTGATCCACGTGCCCAAATTTGCATTCCTCCATCCTCCAACCCGCTGGAGGGCGTGAGCCAAAGGGAAAATGAAAGAAGCCAGCAAGATGAAGAGTTTTACGGGGCCTCTCTAGGACTCTGCCTCTCTCTTTCCAGAAATTGTGGGCGCTCCCTCCCTGGGGTGGCGGGGGGGCTTAAGAAGAGTCTGGACAGTCACTTGCCTGAGATGGCATAGGTTCTCCTGCTTGAGCAGGGGGGTGGACCAGAAGACCTCCAAGGTCCCTTCCGGCTTTCTTCTACTCTATTCCCTGGTCTATTGCTCCTTTAGAGCTCCTTCCTCAACCTTAGCAACTTCAAGACGAATGGACTTCAAATCCCAGAATTCCCCAGCTGGGCTGTTTTCAGACATGTGGGTTTCACTTCCCAGATTTACTCCACCAGCAACCTTTAAGACATCTGGACTTCCAACTCCCAGAATTCCCCAGCCATATGCTTTAAATGGGTGGACTTCCACTCCCAGAATTCCCCAGCCAGCCTGCTTTGACAGATGGACTTCCACTCCCAGAATTCCCCAGCCATATGCTTTAAATGGGTGGACTTCCACTCCCAGAATTCCCCAGCCAGCCTGCTTTGACAGATGGACTTCCACTCCCAGAATTCCCCAGCCAGCCTGCTTTGACAGATGGACTTCCACTCCCAGAATTCCCCAGCCATATGCTTTAAATGGGTGGACTTCCACTCCCAGAATTCCCCAGCCAGCCTGCTTTGACAGATGGACTTCCACTCCCAGAATTCCCCAGCCAGCCTGCTTTGACAGATGGACTTCAACTCCCAGAGTTCCCCAGCCATATGCTTTAAATGGGTGGACTTCCACTCCCAGAATTCCCCAGCCAGCCTGCTTTAAGATGGGTGGACTTCAACTCCCAGAATTCCCCAGCCAGCCTGCTTTAAATGGGTGGACTTCCACTCCCAGAATTCCCCAGCCAGCCTGCTTTGACAGATGGACTTCCACTCCCAGAATTCCCCAGCCAGCATGCTTTAAGACACGTGGACGTCCTCACCAGAGATGCTGGCTGGGGAATTCTGGGAGTGGAAGTCCATAAATCTTAAAACTCGCTGAGGTTGCAAATCTCTGCTTTCGAGCCAGAGAAATGTAAGAACACTCTAAAGTCTAAACCTTACAGTGCATTTCTCTGGATTTGTGGCGTTTCAACAACAGCCTGTCTGCTCCCCTTTTAAGGTTATGAGGGGGCCCACATCTCCTCCCCTGAAGCTGGACTACAAGTCCCATGGTTCCCCAGCCGGAGCTCGGCGGAGGAATAATGTTGCTTTCTCCCAACGCCAAAATGACAAGAAATTTCACTCGTTTGATGTCTAGTTGTTTCTTGGAGTTGAGCCAGGAATTTTTAAAAGGCATCGATGGGGAGGGGGGGTTTGGGGGGGCCGAAGAGGATGCCCCCGTCCAAATGGCATCTTGAGGGGACCGACACTAGAGTCCTCGTTTTACGACCTTTCTCACCACAGGGATTCGTTAAGCGAATCTGGCTTCTTTCACTGACTTTGCTCGTCGGAAGGTCGTAAGTTTGAATAACGGTCATAATAAGGCTCCCGTTTCAGTGCTGCGGTAACCTCGGTCACTAAGCGGACGGCTGTAAAACGAGGATTAGCTGCACAGCTTGGCAGCTAATCGCAATTCAGAAAATCCGCTTTGATCGTTTGATAGTCAGACCTGCCAGAAAGCAGATCTGCCTTGCTATTTATTCCTTCTGCTTTCCCGGCCTCGCAAGGTTGATCCGAAATCGGGGATCTGATTTCCCGCATTGTTCTGAGTGCTTGTTGACTCCGGAAACCATCATTCTGGGCTCTCACGTACACCACCAACCATGGTTTAGCAACTACAACTAAACTGAGGTCAACTAAGCCACCAGGACTCAGTGAAGGGTGCGGAAAGCCAGAGCCCTTGGGAAATTTTAGGATGGGAGGGGGCTTGATTTGGGGGAGGCGGCTTGATTTGGGGGTCCTTGACATCTGGGCAACCACACACACACATACGCAAACACACAAACACACAAACTTAGGTTTCTGCAAAGGATGGGAAGAAGGAGCAGCCGGTGTGTGGCCGTCACGATGACATCATCGCTTGTGACATCACCATGCAGCAGGATGTGGGGATGTGTCGAGTGTCAGGTGTCTTCCCGAGGTCCATATCAGACACTCCGCGGGTTCTCACATTCATCCTTTGCGTGTTTTACACCTGCGTTTTCCAGCCTTGGGAACTGTACGACGGGTGGGACTTCGACTCCCGGAATTCCTTGGCACAAATGCATTCCTTTTCATGTAGATACCCACTCTCTTAGAATCCCTTCCTCTGCAATCGCTCCGCTCCAGGAAATGGTAGGGGGGGAAAAAAAAAAAAGAGAGGTGTAGCAGTTGGCTGGGGAATTCTGGGAGTTGAAGTCCACCCGTCTTACAGAGATGGAGGAACGCAGGTCTGCAAAATGCAGATAGCCCTCAACAGTTCGTTTAGTGACCGTTCGAAGTTACGACGGCACTGGAAAAAAGTGACTTAGGACCGTTTTTCACTCTTACGACCCTTAGGGCCACAGGAACAAAATTCAGAAAGACCCTTGGCAACCGAGTCATATTTATTTATTTATTATTTATTTATTAATTTAATTTGTATACCGCCCTTCTCCCAGAAGGGACTCAGGGTGGTGAACAGCCAAAATTAAAAAACATGCAAAAGCAAAAGTTAAGATAATTAAAAAGAGTTAAATCACTGGCTACCCAATTTAAAACCCCAAATCCATAAAATTTAAAATCCCAATTTATGACGGTCGCAGCATCCCCGGGGGCCGAATTGTGGGCCGAAACTATTTAATATCTTTTTAAATTGTTTTAAATTTTGTATGCTATGTTTTTACCTTGGCTGTTCACCGCCCTGAGTCCTGCTGGAGAAGGGCGGTATACAAATAAAATGAATCAAATAAATAATAAATGTGTCACGTGATCCCTTTGGTCGGCAGGGAAGCCGGATTCACTTAACGACCGTCTTCCTAACTTAAAATCACCGCAGGGTTTCACTCAACAGCTTTTGGCACGAAAGGGCGTAAAACGAGGCAAACCTCACTTCACCGATCTCTCCCTTAACGATGGAAATGTGGTCGTAAACCGAGGACTGCCTGTTTTTGTTTTGTTTTTTTAACTTGGGAGTCGACGTCCCCAAACTGACCCCCCCTATGCTAAATTAGGACCTGACCTGCTTTCAGGAAGGTTGTGTGAACCAAAGCAAGCCATCCTTTGGTTGAGAATAAGAATTGGAAGGGATCTTCGAGGTCATCTAGTCCAACCCCCCCCCTTCCCAAGCAGGAGACCCTACCCCATTTCTGACAGATGGCAGTCCGGTCTCTTCTTTTTGAAAGCCTCCAGGGATGAAGCTCCCGCAAGGGGCACGCTTTCCCCCCAGCCCTCGGTCTTCCTGCTTGTGGGGAGGGGGGTTTCCAGCGGCTGGCTGCCTCTCCGTGCAGCTGGCCGCGAGGGAGGAGGGGGCTCCAGGCGGAAGCAGGAGCCTCAATAGAAAGAGCCATGCTGGATGCCTGCCAGAGTTGGGCAGCCACCGGCTCTGAAGCGGGCAGAGGGCCAGAGCGGGCATCCAGAGAGGCCCGGATCCCGCATCCTCCACCTGAACCTCTCCGGCCTGCTGGGGAAACAGGTGGGAGGGGGCTGCCAAGGGAAGGAGCCCCTCCCAAGACGGGTCCAGTTGGGGTCGCTGGGAGACAACGGGGGGGGGGTTGGGGAGGGGGGGGGTTTCAGTCCTGGGGGAGAAGGTGGAGGGGTGGATCTGGGCTCTCCTAGAGATGGAAGAGGAGGAAGAGGAAAAGGAAGAAGAGGGGGACAAAGAGAAAGAGAAGGAGAAAGGAAAAGGAGGAGGAGGCGGGCAAAGAGAAGAAGAGAAAAAGGACAAAGAGGAGGAGGAGGAAGAGGAAGAAGAGGAAAAGGAGGAAGAAGAGGACAAGGAAGAGAAAGAGAAGGAGGAAGAGGACGAGGAGGAAGAGGAGGGCAAAGAGAAGGAGGAAGAAGAGAAAAAGGACAAAGAGGAGGAGGAGGAAGAGGAAGAAGAGGAAAAGGAGGAAGAAGAGGACAAGAAAGAGAAAGAGAAGGAGGAAGAGGACGAGGAGGAAGAGGAGGGCAAAGAGAAGGAGGAAGAAGAGAAAAAGGACAAAAAAGAGGAGGAGGAAGAGGAAGAGGAGGAGGCAACAGTCTTACCTAGTGATGCCTGCAGGGAAGCCCCCAGAAGAGTCAGGAATCCCCTCCAGATGAACTCCAGACCACCAAGAGGGCGCCAGGTTGGGGGAAGAGAAAAGTCCTCGGCTGGGACCGGCCGGAGCCTTCTCCAACCTGGCGCCCTCCAGATGGGCTGGCTTGCCTCTCTTTGCCTGCCCTTCCTCCTCCCCTTCCCCGGCCAGCCAGCCAGTTGGGGATGATGGGTGGGGGAAATACAAGCCCCCCCACCACAACCACCACCCCAGACAGCAAAAAGGAAAAGCCTTTGAGGAAATATTTATTGGCCATAAAACTGGATTTTGGGGTGCCACAAATGAAAGCGTTGGGGGGGGAGGGGGGGCCGCTGCCAGGAGCCCCCTCTACGGGGGAGGGGGGAAAGCTTTCAAGCTGCCCCATTGGGACTTTTTAGGGTTTCGGGGGCTGCCAATCCGGGGATGTTGGCTTTTACCCGGCACACACGAGCTCACTGCAGGGACACTCACGTCGTGAACACGCGCCACGCATCCACACGCGCGCACACACACATATACTCACACACGACACGTACCCACGTAGGGAGGGACGTCAAAAGGAAGGCAAGCGGGGTGGGCCAGCCTCCCACCCCCCCAAGGGCCCGCGGACCCCCCCCTCCTTGGGAAAGGAGCCAAGAGGCACCCCCAGACCCATCTGCCACCGCCTCCCCCCCCCCGAGCCTCTGCCGCCCCCTCCTCTGCCCTACCAGCCCCCACCCCCCCACCCGGTGTTACTACGCGGCCGTAGGATGGAGCCAGGGGGAAATTGGGGAGGTGGGGGGGAGAGCCCTGAATCCCCCCCCCTCTCTGCCTGGAAAGCTTCCTCTCTCGGCACATCTGGGCATTGGGGGGTTGGGGGGTGGGATGCAAGCCGAACCAGCCGCCCCTCTTGCTCTGCTCTTCCCGCCTCGGAGGCTGGGGCGGAACCCCTCCTTCTCCCCCCACCCCCCGCAGAGCCGTTCACGATGCTGGGGGTCCCCAAGGCTTACAAAGAGGGGGAGGGGGAGAGAAAGGGGCAGTGCGGTTTCTGCTCAGTCCTCCGACCCCCCCCCCCCCACAATTTTGGGGAAGGAACAGAAGAGGGTCCCCACCCGCAGGCCCGTGGGGGTGGGGGGGGAGAGAGCCAGGGATGGCTCCGGGTTCTGCTGGCTGCAGGAATCGTGCCTGGCACAAAGACCCCTCCCCTTCCCCCTTCCCTTTCCTTCCAGGCATCCCTCCCTCCCTCTCCCTCTCCCCCCCCGCCCCAATCTCCATCAACCCCCTCCCCCTTACCCCTCCAGATGTGCCTTGCTCCCGTTTTGCGACTTGGAGCCCCGGCAGATCGGGAGGGTGCGGAGCGGGCCTGGGAGGGTAGGGGAGGGGAGGGGGCTGCCTGCCTGCCTTCCGCCCTTCCTTTCTCCCCCTCCCCGCTGCTTCCCAGCTGACGGCTCTCTTAGCAACAGCCAGTCAAGGGCCAGGCTTTGGGTAGGGGGGCAGCCTTCCCCACCCCATCAGTCCCAGTCAGGAGCAGATAAGACTACCCTCAACACCGGGGCCGGAAGGTGCGGGGAAGGAGGGGAAGGGGGGGGTTCCCCTCTTTCCAGAATGTCTGAGCTTCCCAGCCGGTGGGGCTGCTCACAGCACTGCCCCCTGCCCAGAAATCAAAGCCCCCTACTCTCTCTACCACAGCTCCCTTCCCCCCCCCTCCAAATTCTGGAGGCCTCCAGAGGCCAAGTACAGATAAAAGACCCTTCACCAATGAAGCACTTAGAATCTGGGCTGCAAAGCTTTGGGATCAGAGCCCCCTTCCCCCCTTTTTTAAGCCCCCACCCCAAAAAACATCCTTTTGCAGTCTTAAATCAAAAAGAGGCAGGCCTCCTCCAGGCCTGGGGGGGCTACTACACAGCCCATAAGCCCTGCCAACTTCCCTATTATTCGCTCTTCCCTCTGCCTCAAGAGGGGGTTTTTTTGGGGGGGGGAAACATTGCCCATAAATGTCTACTCAGGCTATGCTCAAATAGCCCACCCCCCTTATTTTATTCAATCGACTTGGTGGGGTTGGGGGAACACCGGTGGAGGAAGGGGGGGGAACCGAAGCTTCCTTGGCTTAAAGGGCCACCCCAATTCAAACCACATGAGTACAGACTGGGAGGGGGGTCTCAGGGCCCCCCTCCACCTGTTTCCCCCTCCTCCCTTGTGAGAAACTGCTGCTTCCAGATGGGTTGGGGACCACAAATCCCAGCATCCCCCAGCCAGGCTGGCTGGAAAGGCCTGGGCCTGGTGGGAGAGTGGGGGGGGGGTTCCTCTCCAATGGACCAGGCCCCAAATAGCACATGGTCAGGAACCAGAAATCCAGAGCGCTCCATCCGGCCCAAAAACCTTGGCCCCGTTTCCTTCATCAGCCCGTTTCGGGGGTCCACCCCGCACACACTGAACCCCCTTTATTGACCTATGCTTGTTATTTATTTATTTTTATTTATTTCCCCATCCGTTAAATTTCGGAGTCCACACCCTGCAACTCACCCGATCACAAAACAAAATTTATTATCATTTTTTTTTTTTGCAAGTCCCATTTTTGGAACATGTGCTCAATTAGACTTCCTTGAGGCCTGGAAGAGAGGAGGAGGTGTGTGTGTGGGGGGGGGGAGATAAGAGAAGCTGAAGGCTCCGAAGCCCCCTCCCCAGACAGAAAGAGGGTCTGATCTCCAGGGTGGCTTGGCCCTTTCAATTTGGGGACATTCCCCCCCCCCAATTTCCTCACAATTTCTAGAGAAGGATCCCAGAAGCGTTTCTGAAGGGGAATGGATTCAATTCTTTATACTTGGCAGGCCTTGAACCCAGGACCACCACCGGTTCCCAGAGCCAGGAGTCCTTGTAAATGGGCCGCGCTCCCCCCCCCAACTAAAATTGAGCTTGAGAATGAAGTCCATTAGTTTCTACAATCAGGACACAATGGGGGGGAGGGATTCCCCCTCCACATCCCCACTTAGTCTTTCTGCCCCCCACCCAAGCTAGAATCTCTTAAAAGTGGGGAGGGGGATTTTCTGTCTGCTTTGCCCCCCACCCCCAAGGGCCCAATCCGAGATTTTGCACCCAAGAAAGCATGAAACAGTCTAATCCTCTTTCCTAGGGGCAAAAGAGGCCTGGGGAAGGAGGGGGGGGGTCATCTTTGGACAGGATTAAGAGGAGCCCCCTCCCCAGTGCCAAGGGCTTCCTCATCATGGGGGGGGAGACTCCTTCTCTGCCTCTGACCCCTCTCCCCACACCTGCCCCTCCCCCATCTTTCCAGGAATAGCAAACCCCATCTAGAGATGGGCAGGGGGGTGTTTCCAGATTCCCCCCACCTCTTGTAGCATCCCCACAAACCCCACCTGCTCTTTTGGGGCTCCAGAAGCCCCCAACACACACACACACACAACAGGCCTTGCTGCTACTGACTCCCCCCCCAAGCCAGCCATCTCTCCCCCCCCCACCAGCTCTGCCCTCCCCTTCCCTCTGCCTCCCTGTCTTTGATCACAGCTGCTCTTTCCCCCACATCCCTCTGCCCCCCAAAATCCCCTCCTTCGCTCTGCCCCCTTCCCCACCGCCAGGGAGTGAAAAGAGGGGGGGGTTCGCTTTGCCAGGCAGAGTGTTGTATGTGTCAGCACCTCACTCACTGCGCCCCCCTCCCCAAGCCACGTTCAGCCTCCAGGGAACCCAAAGTGGGGGGGGGGAACAGGGGACGGGGACAAAGCTGGCTCCGGGTGCGAGAGTGGGGAGGGGGCCCCCAAGGATGGGAGAGGAGCCGGACAGCTGCCCAGGTGTCCGCGCGGGAGGTGCAGCAAAATGGACGGAACAAACCGGCAGCTGGGTGAACTGGAAAAGCGGGGTGGGGGTGGGGGAGCATCCGAAAGGGATGGAGGGAAGGAGCCATCATTGCAGGAGGGAAAGGAGGGTGGGTGGGTGGGCTTCAGGATTTCAGGAAAACCACCTGCCCGCAGGGAAATCTACCGGGGGGGGGGAAGAGAGGGGGAGCAGACTTTCCTCGGTTGGGAACGATGGTGTGGGATGAGGTGGGGGGGAGGGCGAGGGAAGGGCTGCCCTGATTTGGGGAGTGGGGGAGGGCGGCGCGTGGAAGGAGCACTTGGGGCCTTGGCCCCCTCCCCTCCCCTCCCCTTCCCCCCTCCCCAATGGCTCCAGGCCAGGGGGGATTTCGGAGCTGGGGATGGATGGATGGATGGATGGATGGATGGATGGATGGATGGATGGAGGGGGAAGGGAGGGGGGGGTCCAGCCTTCGAGAAGCAGGAGAGATGCGGATTTGCGGAGAGAGGCGGGGGGAGAGAAGCAGAGATGGAGAGGACCAGGGATGCGAAGCGCGATGCCAGCGCCGGGGAGAGTCGGGGGTCCCTCGCTCGCTCGCTCGCTCGCCCACCCACCCAATCGGGGGATGCTTACCGGCCTTAGCAGGAGGAAGAGGAAGATGAAGAAGAGGAGGAGGAGGAGGAGAAGAAAGAGCCGCCGCGCCGCCGCCGCCGCCGTTTCTGGGCTCCGCGCTCGCCGGCCGGGTCTCGGGGTGCAGCCGCCGCGCGGGGCTCTCCGCCTCCGCCGCCCTCGACGCGCGCTGGCCGCATCCTGGGGGGAGGGCGCGGGCGCGGGCGCGGGAGGAGGCGGCTCTCAGCCGAAGGCCATGGGGGGGGGGAAGGGGCCGCCGAGACCCCGAGGAGCCGAGCCACAGATGCACCGGCCGCCACGACCCCCGCCGCCGCTGCTCCAGCCGCCCGCCCGCCCGCCGATGATGCTCCGCTCGCTCGCTCGCCTGCCTCGCCCACCTCCCGCATCAGCGGCCGCGTCAGGGCGGGGGGCGGGAGCCGCGCGGGGGGCGGGGGGAGGAGGGGTGGGGGTGGGGGCAAAGAATAACCCGGACCCCCCCCCAGTAGCAGGGACCGCGGCCGAAGCGATTGAGGAGGGGGCGCCGCCGGAGAAGGGCGGGGGGGGGCGCGAGGAGTCGCGCAGGCCGGACCCCCCCCAAGTGACAGGGTCCCCTCTCAAGGCCGAGGGGTGGGAGAAGAAGCGAAAAGAACCCGGATCCCCCAAGTGGCAGGGCAGCAGCACCCCCCCCCCTTCAAGGCCAGGGAGACCCTTCTGGACGCAGGCAAAGAGATTGAGGAGGGGGCGCCTCTGGGGAAGGGGGGGCAGCCGCGCAGGCCAGACCCCCAAGTGGAAGGACACCCCCTCAAGTCCGAGAGGTGGGCGAAGAAGCGGAAAGAACCCAACCCCCTGCCCAAGTGGCAGGGCAGCCCCCCTCAAAGTGAGGGAGACCCTTCTGGACATGACCGAAGGGATTGAGGAGGGGGCACCTCTGGAGAAGGATGGGGGGGCATGAGTCGCGCAGGCTGGACCCCCCAAGTGGCAGGGCCCCCCTCAAGGCCGAATGTGGGGGGGAAGAAGCGGAAAGAACCCAGACCCCCCCAAGTGGCAGGGCAGCAGTCCCCCCCTTTCAAGGCCGGGGAGACCCTTCTGGATGGGGCCAAAGGGATTGAGGAGGGGGGAGGCCTCTGGAGAAGGGTGGGAGGGCGCAAGGCAGACCAGTCGTGCAGTCCGGACCCCCATGTGGCGGGGGGGGGAGGAAGGCTCCCTTAAGGCCGAGTAGCCCCTCCTTGTCAAGGACGGAGCAATTGGGGAGGGTCTCAGCTCCCAAAGGGACACCCAGACCCTTCCCTAGGCTGGAGGACCAGGTTTCGGTGTGGGGGAGGGGTTTACGGGCACCTGAGTTGGGGGGGTTTGGACAAGTGCTGAATCTGGACACACTCTGCTAATGGGGGGGGGTTGAGGGTCTTCTCTGTTAGGGGGCCCTGAGCATCAATTGATTAATCCGACCCATCGATTGCTGGATATAAATCCACCCAGCTGGATGAAGACCCCACATCTGGTAAGAAATCTGGCCCCTCCCCCACCCCCCACCCCAGACCTGGTGCCCCCACCATTCTGCTTCCAGAACGCAGCATGGGGGATTCTGGGAGTTGTAGTCTCCAAAGCGTCCATGTTGGTGGCCCTCCAGCCTTCTGAAAGAACGGAAGCCCACCTGCCTCCAAGGTGAAGATGGGGGCTTGTTTTCTCAGGCTACGCTCCGATTAGACGCATTGTGGCTTGTTGAATAAGCCACCATTGTCCACCCGCGATCCTAAACCCATCAATCATGGCTTATCTCGCCTGGAATACAGTTAGCCCAACTGGTGAAATTCAAACAGGCATCCGGTGCTGGATTTAAGTAGGCCAAGAATGCAGAATATTAGACTTGGAAGGGACCTCGGAGGTCTTCTAGTCCAGCCCCCTGCTCAAACAGGAGACCTGATGCCGTTTCAGACAAATGGTTCTCCGGTTTTTTCATAACAACCTCCAGCGATGGAGCACCCACAATTTCTGGTGGCAAGCAGTTCCACTGATTAATTGTCCTCACTGTTAGGAAATTTCTCCTTAATTCCAGGTTGCTTCTCTCCTTGATTAGTTTCCATCCGTTGCTTCTTCTCCTGCCTTCAGGGGCTTTGGAGAATAGGTGGACCCCCTCCTCTTCTTTGGGGGAGCCCCTCAAATACTGGAAGATGTCTACATGTCACCCCCGGTCCTTCTTTTCGTTAAATGTCACATCCCCAATTCCTGCAACCGTTCTTTGTACGTTTTCGCCTCCAGCCCCCCTCATCCTCTTAGTTGCTCTTCTCTCTTGCGCAGCTGAAGGCTTGAAGCCCCCCTCCCCTTTGAACCCACGGTTTGAAGCCCCCTCCTCACCTGCATTTTGATGTGACATCCTTGGAACCTGTGAAGACGGTGGAGAAGTTCCCACGAGCAAAATGTTAAAAAAAATCACCCAACATCCTCTTGCATCTTATTTATTAAATTTATTTATTTATTAAATGTATACGCCGCCCCTCTCCGGAGACTCAGGGCGGTTGGACTGTCGCCTTCTGACAACAATAGATTCCAGCTCCCATCATCCTCGGCCGCTAAATATCTCGCTTCTAGTTCTGCCAAAATAAAGGGTGAGAATTGGGGGCGGAGGGCACACAATCAACCCCACCAAGCTGTGACGGTGGGCATCCTCGTGGTAGGCACAGCGTGGAGCCCATGCTTAGAATTCGTCGTGATTTGAGGTGGTCAAATTGCAAGAATCCGGCGATCGGGGAGGGGAGCTCTGGCAAGGAGCCCTCCCCCACCCACCCGTGGGTTGGTACGGCATTTTGTCTGCAGAGGGGAACCCCAAAACAGCCAGAGGTGAGCTCCACCACGGGCCAAACCTACGTACCTTCTGCTGAAGTTCATCAGGTCTGATAACGGCACAGAGTTTCCTGCTTAAGTAGGGGGTTGGACTAGATGACCTCTAAGGACCCTTCCAACTCGAGATAAATCTGTAAGGCCAGTTTTGGAGAGAGAGAGGGGACTGCTGTTGAGTGAACGGCCTCCTGGGAAATTTGAAGGTGGAGGCAAGGAGGGGGCCTGGGGGCCGAAAAACACCTGATGCCCCCCCCCCTCCCAGAATGTGTCCGATCCATGGACAGCCTGACTGCCTCCCTTCCAAGGGAACCAGGGAGGCTTTGCCCCAACAGCAATCCTTGACTTACGACCGCCATTGAGCCTCCCCCCCCCACATTTCTGTTGCTAAGAAAGAGGCGGTTGCTAAGTGAGTTTGGTCCCATTTAACGACTCGCTTGCCTTAGCGGTTGTGAGTTAAGCGAGCCCGACTTCCACACGGACGTTGCCTGTCGTAAGGTCGCAAAAGGGGGATCGCGTGACCTCCAGGATGCCGCCACCGTCATAAATGCGAGTCAGCTGCCGAGTTTCTGAATGTTGGTCATGGGGGTGGGGGTTGCTGCAACGTTCGTTAAGTCTGAAAAGTTACGGCCCTCGGTCTCTTTCTTTCAGCGCCGTTGTAACTTTGAAACGGTCACTAAACGAACGGCCGTAAATTGAGGAGTCGCCGTGTTAGGGTCTCGCACACAAGAGACACGAACCCGATGCAAATTCGATCCGAAATGCAGTTCAAGGTAGCCTGGTGGCTCAGCAGACTGATAGCATTGTGATTAACATCCAGCTGCCTGCAATTACTGTGAGTTCAATTCTCACCAGGCTCAAGGTTGACTCAGCCTTCCATCCTTTCTAAGGTAGGTAAAATGAGGACCCGGTTTGTGGGGGCAATAAGCTGACTTTGTATAAATGTACAAAAGGATGAAGGCTACTGCTTAACGCATTGTAAGCTGCCCTGAGTCTCCGGAGAAGGGCGGCATATAAAAATAAATTTAAGAAAAACAAAAAAGGAGATTTTGGAGCAAGATTTGAGGCCAGGTTTACTGGGGGGTGGGGGGAAGTAAGCCCCCCCAAGAGGGGGTGGGGGGAGGCTAAACTAGAGGGGATGGAAGTACCCCCCCCTTTGTCAAAATCAATACACCCCACTTCAACAATAAAGCAAAGTTCCTTCTAGTCATAACTGTTTCCAGACCTGGCCTACCTTGCAGGTGGAGACAATTTGGAAATTATACACACGCACTCACTCACTTACACACACACACACAGAGAGAGAGAGAGAGAGAGAGAGAGAGATCTTCATCCTTCTCCTTCTGCTCCTTTCTTCCTTCCACTCCTCTTCCTCTCCTCCTTCTCTTCCTACTCTTCATCCTTCTCCATCCCTTTTTCTCCTGCTCCTTTCTTCCTTCTTCTCCTCCTTCCTCTCCTTCTCCTCCTTCTTCCTCTTTCTCTCCTCCTCCTCCTACTGCCCTCCTCCTCCTCCTTCCTCTCTTCCTCCTCTCCTCCTTCCCCTTCTCCTTCTCTTCCTTCTCTTCATCCTTCTCCTTCTCTATCCCTTCTCCTGCTCCTTTCTTCCTTCCTCTCCTCCTTCTCCTCCTCCTCTTCATCCTTCTCCATCCCTTTTTCTCCGGCTCCTTACTTCCTTCTTCTCCTCCTTCTTCCTCTTTCTCTCCTCCTCCTGCCCTCCTTCTCCTCCTCCTTCCTCTCCTCTTCCTCTCCTCCTTCTCCTCCTCCTTCTCTTCCTTCTCTTCATCCTTCTACTTCTCCATCCCTTCTCCTCCTGCTCCTTCCTTCCTTCTTCTACTCCTTCCTCTCCTCCTCCTCCTGCCCTCCTTCTCCTTTTCCTTCCTCTCCTCCTCTCCTCCTCCTTCTCTTCCTTCTCTTCATCCTTCTACTTCTCCATCCCTTCTCCTCCTGCTCCTTCCTTCCTTCTTCTACTCCTTCCTCTCCTCCTCCTCCTCTCTTCCTGCTCCTCCTTCCTTTTTCTCCTTCTCCTGCTCCTCCCCCCTTCTTCTCCTTCTTCCTCTCCTCCTCCTGCTCCTCCTCCCAAGGAGAGATCCAGTCTTCGCCTTGCAAACAGCTCCAGGGTGCGGCAGAGTCAGATCCAAGAGATCCAGCTCCTGTTCTGAGCCTTGTCCTCCCCATCTACTGCCCCACCTCCCCACAGCAAGCCCCCCCCTCCCCATTTCCCTTTCCCCCAGAGATGCCTTGCCCTGGATAATCGCTTCCCGAGGCCGAAGCTGGCAACCTGGATGCAGGCTGGGCTGATCTAATTAGCAATTAGGTTCTTCTCACCTCTTCGGGCACAACTCCTACCTTCCTCTCTTCCTGCCCTGCTGCCTCCCCCCCACACACAAGCCAAGACCCCAGTGCCCCCCCTTCTCCAGCTGGCATAGTTCCAACCTTCTCCCTGGGCACCCTGGCACCTCGTCAGGCGGGCAACCACGAGGGCTCTTTGCTATCTGGCAGGACCTGTTTGTGTAGCCCTTACCTGGCCCACAGGTGTGGAAATGATGGGGAGAAGATTATGGCTTTGACCTCACTCCCACCCCACCCAAAGCCCCCCCCCTGAGCTCATCTGGGTTTGAAAATCCCCACCAGCACAAAAAAGAAGTGTGTAGAAAATGTGTGTAAGCAGACGATTGTGCCAAGCGTTTAACCTCGATGCCTCTGCCCAGAATTTAAACCTGGCGTTTTGCCTCCGGATCTGTCCGGGGTGGGAATTAAAGGGCAGAAAAGTCAAATAATCATCAGTTACGCCCTTTGTCAGGAGTTCTTCCCTTGAGCTCATCGGGGATTTAGTTTTACACCCAAACCAGGGAAGGTTTAAAGCAGGAGTGCCACTTTTAAGACCTCTGGACTTCAACTCCCAGAATTCCACAGGCCTTAAAGGGACCAAGACTGGATTTTAAAGGATAGGAGCCCTAAAAAAAACCAGCAACCCCATTTTTTTACCGAGGCAGGAGTTGAAACATAAAAAATAATACAGATAGTCCTCGACTTACAATGGTTCATTTAGTGACCAACCTGAGAGTAGCGCTGAAAAAAGGGACTTACGACCGTTTTTCACACTTAGCGACCGTTGCAGCATTCCCTTACTTGGGGGATCAAAATTCAGACACTTGGCAAACTGCTTCCTATTTGTGAGGGTTGCAGCCTCCTGGGGGTGGGGGGTGGGGGTGTCACGCGATCCCTTTTAGCGACCCTCCGACAAGCAAAGTCAACGGGGAGAGCCCAGATTCATTTAAGGATGGGGTTACTAACGGCAAGTGACTCGCTTAACAACGGTGGCCGGGAAAGTCGTACTGTGGGGCAAAGTTCACTTAGCAACTGTTTGGCTCGGTGGTGGTGAGGGGCTTCGGAGGGTGGTCCCAGCCAGGGATGACATTTGCAGTGGGTGGATCTTGTAAATTCTCCTGCTTTTATCTGGCAGCCTGGTGGCGCCATCTGGTGGCAGAATGTGTGGGGAGGGGGGGGACTCTGGGGCGGTGGGGGGGGAGGACGACTGTGGGAGCCAGAGAGGCAGGAAGGGAGGCGGAGGAATGAGAAAGGAGGAGGGAGGGAGGGAGGAAGGGAGGAAGGGATAGGGGGAGGAAGGGAGAAAAGGAAGGGAGGGATGGAGGGAAGGAAGGAGAGAAAATGGAGAGAGGGAGAGAGAGAGGAAGGAAGGAAAGAAGGAAGGGAGACATAGAAAAGTGAAGAGCAGGAAGGGAGGGAGGGAAGGAAGGAGGGAAGGGATAAAATGGAGAGAGGGAGATATAGAAAAGGGGGAGGGAAGGAAGGAAGGAGGGAGGGTTAGATGGAGGGAAGAAAATGGAGAGAGAGAGATAGAAAAGAGGGAGGGAAGGAAGGAGAGAAAATGGAGAGGGGAAGGAAGGAAGATGAGAAAAAGGGAGGGAGGGAGGGAGGGAAGGGATAAAATGGAGAGAGGGAGGGAGGGAGGGAGATATAGAAAAGGGGGAGGGAGGGAAGGAAGGAAGGAGGGTTGGATGGAAGGAAGGAAGAAAATGGAGAGAGAGAGATAGAAAAGAGGGAGGGAAGGAAGGAGAGAAAATGGAGAGAGGGAGGAAGGAAGATGAGAAAAGGAAGAGAAAAGGAAGGAAGGAAGATAGAGAAAAGAGGGAGGGAGGGCAGAGGAAGGAAGGAAGGTATAAAAAAGGGAGGAAGAGGGAGGGAGGGAAGGAGAAGGAAGATGAGAAAAGGAAGAGAAAAGGAAGGAAGGTAGATATAGAAAAGAGCGAGGAAGGGTGTGAAGGGGACAACGGAGACGAAAGAGGGAGGGGGGCACCCAGGGGCTCAGGAGGGAAGGCTGCCCCCCCCCACCAGCCCCCCCAAGCCTCCTCCAGCTCACAATCCCTGGGTGTGTGTGTGTGTGTGTGGGGAAGGCTGGGTTGCATCACAAACCCTGCTTGGGCCAGCCCCTCCAGGGCTCTCTCACCCCACCCCCCCTGCCAGGGCCAGCAGCAGCCCCTGTGCCAAGCGGAGGGGGCAGAGGGGATGCCTGGCTCAGGCGGCCAGCTCCCGGCCGAGGTGCCTCGCCCATGGGGGACACCAGCCTCCTGTGCCACCCACCCCCCGAGGGCTGCTGCCTGGAGCTCCACGAGACCGTGGCCGTCTTGCTGGCACTGATCGTGGTGGTGCAACTGGCCCTCAAACTGGCCACCGTGGTGAGGGGCCCCTGGGGGCCCGGGGATGGACGCGGGAGGCCTCAGCCTCCAATGGGGGCGGCCTTGGCTTGGGGGGGGGCTGTTGGCAGTGGGGGGCAGGCACCGAATACGATGGAAAGAGTTAAGGTGGCACCCACAACGGTTCAATCCAATCCTCAATTTATGACCACAACGGAGTCCAGAATTTATGTCGCTAAGCGAGACAGTTCTGAGTTTTGCCCCGTTGTACGACCTTCCACGCCACAGTGGTTCAGCGAATCACTGCATTCGTTAAGCGAGCGACATGGTTGTTAAGCGAATCCAGCTTCCCCATGGATTTTGTCAGATAGAAGGTCACAAAAGAGGATAGCGAGACACTCCCCCCCGCCCAGGATGCTGCAACCGTCATAAATATGAGACAGTTGCCAAGCATCCGAATGTAAATCACACTGGGGATGCTGCAACGGTCGTAAGCGTGAAAAACGATCATAAGTCCCTTTTTTCAGTGCCGGCGTAACTTCGAACCGTCACTAAGCGAAACCATTGTAAGTCGAGGACTACTTCTACTACAGGTTCCAGTCTGTCTGTCGTAGGAGTCTATAGATGATTGGTGGGGGGGGTGTACCCCATGGGAGTTGTAGTCCTGTCCAAGAACAGGACTCATAGTTTCAGAGCCCAATTCTGCCGAATTTTGCACCTTGATTTTTTTTTTTGAGTTGGGCGTGAAAAAGTCTGTCTTTCCGGCATTTTTAAATGATGCTTTCTAGCTGTTTTTTTTTTTTTTTAACTTTCTGCTTTTATTCACATATTTTTATATGGTTTTCTCAACCACCCAGAGTCACTTATAGATGGGACGAGCGGTGTAGACATTAAATGAATAAATACACAGAGAAACCTCTGGCCCTTGGTTTATTATAAAATTTATGGATTAAACTCCCTCCCTCTTTCCTCCATCCCAGATCTGCTATTACTTCTGCTGCTTCGTGAGGAACCTGTGCGGAGGGCAGGCTGCCACCAAAGGTGAGGGGGGGGATTGATGGCAGAAACTGGGGAGTTGGGGGGCGGCCGGCGTGGAACAACTTCCGTTGAAATGTTTTTGAATATTAGTAAAGTATAGAAGTAAATCATTGAGGGGTGCGGTGGCCTAAAGGCAGAGCTCTCGCCTCCCAATCAGGAGGCCGTGAGTTCTATCCTAGGTAGAAACAGATATTTCTCTCTCTGAACACACTGAGAAATATATCTGCCGAACAAAACTCCTCATTGGCGACAGGAAAGGCATCCGGCCAGTAAAACACTCAGCGCCATTCAGTTGCCCAGACTTCACCCCGATGCAAGGGATTATGGGGTCATTAAAAGAGGATGATATAAATCAGTGATGGCGAACCTTTTTGGCACCGAGTGCCCAAACCGGAACGCTAGAAACCCAAAAACCAGCTCGCTGGTGCACTCACGCCTGCTTTTTGGCCGTTTTTCAAGCCATTTTCAAGCCGTTTTTTGGGCTGTTTTCAGCTTGTTTTGGGGGCCAAAACCAGCCTGAAAATGGCCCAAAAAAGGCCCAAAAAAGGCCTGAAAAAACAGCCTGCATTTTGGGCAGTTTTGGGGCCGTTTTCAGGCTGTTTTCCGGTGCTTCGTGAAAGACCAGAAAAGCAGCTGGCGACGGCACACGTGCCCACAGAGAGGGCTCTGATGCCATCTCTGGCACGCGTGCCATAGGTTCTGTTAAGGAATTCGCAGAGTAACCCTTGAGTAGCAAGGGTGTGCACATGAAAGCGACTGAGAGTAGGTACGAATAAACACAGTCAACACACAGATACACTGAGTTGTGTTTACTTTCAGGAAATAGTAAGGCACAGTCCAATAAACAGTCCGGGTCATACACATATAAAGCAGGAGATAGCAAAACGACAGTCCAGGGATAATCCAATAACAAAGTCTTCTTACCAGTCGTCGCAGTCATTCACAATAAACAGTTCTTCTGGATTTGCAAACAGAACTATCAGAGAGCAAGAACAGCAAAGAGAAAACAAACCATTTTCTAGCTCCCTCTTAAGGACAGAGCTAACCAATCAGGACGCAGTATGATGCAATACAGCAGTCTTAAAGCAACATTGATGGTTTATATATTGCTAACCCAACAAGTTAGGTAACAGTCACGTCCTAACAGGTTCGCCATTCACGGATGTAAGTAATTTAGCCTTTTCTTCCTGATGCCACCCTGAACCTGGGGGTGGCTCTCACCTCCTTCCAAAATTAACATTTTGAATTTAAATTTAAAAAAAAATAAAACATGGACCCACGATTGAATGGACTCTGGGCCATCCGGTTGGTGAGGCCGCGGAGGTCTCCTCCAGCAGGTTCTGTTCTCAATCTTGTCCTTCAGCTCTTCCATCGGTGCCCTTTGGGCGGATCTCGCCTTCTCCTCTCGCCTTCCGTCCTACGCAACATTACAGGTTCCCCAAGGGAGCTTTCTGGGGGGGCCTCCCCTCCACCCCACCCCCACTACAATCCAGGTAGGCTAAATAGGTAAAAGTAAAGGTGCTTCCCCACCCCGCAAGAGGCAACTGGACTTTCTGGGAGGTTTTTTTCTTTCTTTGAAGACATTTCGTTTTTTCCTTCGGAGCCGAACAAGCTACTTGGATGAGAAGCGAAACATTTTCTTTCTTTTTCTTTTTTTGTAGTAATTTTTTTTTTTTTAAACACACAAAGAAACATCCATCTTTTCTGAACAGAATATTGGATTTATACAGATTTTGGTTCATCTTTAACACAATTTTATATATAATTTTTCTCACCTCCTTTATTCTCTCTAATTCTAAGAAACCAATATTACCCTTCCTCTTAACTTCGCATCCTAATATAGTTCAATTTTTCTTTTCCCTCCTTAAAATTTGAACCCCTAAAATTAAATTCATGTAACATATTACAATCCCCAGTTATTACCTTAAATTCTCTTATTCCAGTCACCAATGATTCTTTTATCAACTATTCCAAATAACACATTTCAACAATTAAAGATATTCAATAAAAAAAATCAATTAAGTATCAATCTTACTCCAATATCTCTACATTTACATTCATGTAACATAATATGCCACCCTGAGTCTCCGGAGAAAGGCGGCATATAAATTGAAGTAATAATAATAATAATAATAATAATAATAATAATAATAATAATACACTTCCCAATTATTTTCTTAAATTTATAACATAATACAATTTCCAATTATTTTCTTAAATTCTTTAGTTCCAGTCTCATATTTTTTTCTTTGTTAACGCTTTCTTAAAGCGAAACGTTTTCAAAGGAGAAAAAAAAAACTCAGAAAGTCCAATTGCCTCTTGGGAAAAAAAAACCCATTGGGATAAAGGTGGTTGTAACAGTGACAGAGTTCGAAGGGACCTTGGAGGTCATCTAGTCCAACCCCCTGCTCAAGAGCCTTGGTGGTGCAGTGGACTAAAGTGCTGTTAAAGTAGCACTTAGCTGCCAGCTGCCTGCAATTTCTGCTGGTTCGAATCTCGCCAAGGCTCAAGGTTGACTCAGCCTTCCATCCTTTCTAAGGTAGGTAAAATGAGGACCCAGCTTGTGGGGGCAATAAGCTGACTTTGTATAAAAAAGAACACTGCTTAGGGGGGGGCCCAAAAAGCCCTACTAAGCAGGTATATACAAAAAGTATGAAGGCTATTGCTTAACACATTGTAAGCCGCCCTGAGTCTCCCGAGAAGGGCGGCATATAAATCGAACCAATCAATCAATCAATCAATCAATCAATCAATAAGCAAGATACCCTCTATTATTTGAGACAAATTATTGTCCAGTCCTTTCTTAAAAACCTCCAGTGATGGAGCATTCACAAGTTCTAGTGGCAAGCTGTTCCACTGGTCAATTGTTGGGAAGTTTCTCCTTAATTCCAGGTTGCTTCTCTCCTTGGTTAATTTCCACCCGTTGCTTCTTGTCCTTCCTTCAGGGGCTTTGGCGAATAAATTGATCCCCTCTTCTTTGGGGCAGCCCCTCAAATATTGGAACCCTGCTATCATGTCCCCCCCCCCTATTCCTTCTTTTCTCTAGATTGGCCAAACCCAAATTCCTGCAGCCATTCTTCCTAGGTTTTAATCTCCGGGCTTTTAAATCATCTTATTTGCTCTTCTCGGCACTTTTTCCAAAGTCTCAGACTCATTTTTGTAACGTGCGGGTGCAAAGCTGGATGCAGTAATATTCCAGGTGCGGCCTTACTAAGGCTTTACAAAGCGGTGCTAACTCTTCACCTGATTTTGATTCTATATTTGTTTATTTGACGTTTATTTATTTAGAATTCTCTGCCCACTTTGGCAGGGTGGGTGCCGAACCGCAAATCTACCCTTTAAAACACAAGAACTCTTGGGCTCTCAACGTTTCCGCTTGAATGCGGGGTTAATCCCTCTTGTGTAAATAGATAAGCGAATGGTTAAAACCGCTACCCTGAATGGCGGAAAGGCAAGAAATTGCAGATAAAAACATCGGGTCACGAAACGTTGTGGCACACGTGGAAGTGTGCGGTGTAAACAAGCGACAAAGTTGCGTTCCCGAGGGAATTTTTTTCCCAGGTGTTGGAATATTTTCTTCCCCCTCGTTCTCCTGGGAGAAGCGCAGAGCAAGCCGAAACCCACGCGGAGGCCATAAAACGAAACCGCGTAGAACGAAATGAAAATAGAACTTAAACCCCCCTTTTTTTAAAAAAATGGCAAATACGCATCGTTTCTTTCGTCTGGAAGGGGTTGAGCCTGGTTGCATAATTTCAGGGGTCTCGAAAGCAGGCATGGGTGCCACGTTCGGTGGCCTCTGACACGCAGGCGAGCAGGGATGAATTTCGCAGTTGTTCCCTTCTGCGTTTCAGCAGGGAGTATTCGGTGCGTGTGTCTCATTTTTGCACTCTGTGTACAGGCCGTCCTCAACTTACGACCACAAAAGTGTCTGTTGCGAAGCCAGACCGTTCTTAAGTGAGTTGTGCCCCATTTTACCCCCTTTCGTGCCACCGCCGTTAAAGTGAATCACTGCCGTTGTTAAATTAGTCACAGGGTTGTTAAGTGAATCCGGCACCCCGTTGACTGTGCTCGTCCGAAGGTCGAGAAAAGGGGATCATGTGACACACCCACACACCCCGGGAGGCTGCGGCCATCGTAAATATGAGTTTTGCTCACGTGACTGCAGGCATGCCACAACGGTCGTAAGTGTGAAAAATTGCCATGTGTCACTTTTTTCAGGGCCTTTGTAACTTTGAGTGGTCACTAAATGAACTGTTGTAAGTCGAGGAGTACTTGTAAACCCCAAGTCCTTTTTTAACCGTCAGATAGTTTTCTCAAAGACACTCCGTAAAAAGGGTTCCCGTACGAGAGGTCTGAGGTTCGATATCGCTCGCGATACCCCACCAGCTTTGGGTCCACAGAGGCTGCCAAGACGCCAAATGGCTTTGATGCTGGCAGGGCAGTGCCCAGCCTGGCCACTCGCGTTCCACGTCATTTTTTTGCCAACGGATCTTCTCTCTTTTCCAGAACCCGAAAAACCTCCCGTTCTCGTCCGCCCGGTGAAGAAAGTGTATCCCCAAAAGCCATCGATACAATACTCCGACGATGATCCCCCGCGACGGCGGCGCCGACGAAGCCGATCGCCCCAACGGCGCTGTCTCCAGTGTACCCTGGAGCCGCTCAAGTTGACCATGAACTTAGAAAACAGGCACTTCCGATGCAGGGAACACTGTCATCACCGACACTTGTACCCCGATTATCTGCCGTGCAGCTTGCCCTGTTATTACAACTGCGAATGCGACAACCGACCCCGACCCCGGCCCCGCACCTCCTCGGCCCCCTCAGCCTACCCCAACCCCCATTTCCGAGATGTCGCCGTGGGGACTTCCGACCTGGTTGTTAATGTCCCTACCGAGGAACGCCGGAACACCATCACGGCCACAGAACCGTACGTACGGACCCCGGTGGCGGAACCTCAGCGTCGTTCCATAGCCAGCGGCCAGGAGGCGGAATATCTACCAACCGGACAGCACTCCCGGCGTCCTGCCCGAGTGTACATCTACCCCGTCCACCCTCAGACCCCACCGGGGAGTCGGTCACCGACTCCTGAAAGGGGGCGCCGGCGTCGGACCCTCAGCCAGGACGAACAGGCGGAATTAGAGGCGCGCGAGCAGCGCCGAGGACGGGAATCGGAGACACCGGCCCCTGCAACGCAGCAGCTGCAGGTCTCTGCCGGGAGTCCTCCCCGGTTCCATAACATAGTCAACACCATCATGCAAGCAGGGACCACGCCAACTGAAGGCGGGGCAGCCAACACAAAGAGGCCGTCCCGGGCCGAGACCCCACCATCCGATTGGGTGTACCGCTCCAAGTAAACCCTCAAGTGCAAAGCAGGGTGGAGGAGGAGGAGGAGGAGGAGGAGGAGGAGGAGGAGGAGGAGGAGGAGGAGGAGGAGGAGGAGGAGGAGAGAGGAAGGACAGACCCGTAGCTGTCCACAGTGGGTCCATGTTGGCTTGGGGAACAAACATTAAAGGCAAATCCATCCATCCCATAAATTTCGTGGCGTGCTGCTCACGTGTTCTGAGGTCTTTGCAAACACTTTCTTTTTAAAGTGTCTCAACCAACGATCTTGGGGGGGTGGGAGGGCAATTTGTGGACACCCCCTCCAAGAAACTCCATTTCTCACCCACAGAAGTTTGTTCACCTACCCCCATCCAGGGCCAGAAAGGTCCTGCCCGCCTGCCTGATTTTTGGCGGGTGGGGGAGAAACAACCGGAGGGCCGCTGATTGCAACTCATCAGGAAATTAAATGCTATTATGCAAATGAGGAGCCACGGTCTCTCGCCCCCCTTTGACAGCTGTCAATCAGCGTCTTCCCAAGGACAGAATGTTTTTGCTGTCATCAGCACGGCGGCCCTGATGCTAATGATTTTTATCTGCCTTTCAACCTGAGCATAATTTCCGCAGACCTCTAAGGGCATCGTTTACATTTTGATGCGCTGTTTGGAGAACCCGAGAAAGTTACAGAATAACAGAGGCCTTCCTCTGGAGGTCTTGGAGGACTAGAAGACCTCCAAGGTCAAAGGGACCTTGGAGGTCTTCTAGTCCAACCCCCTACTCAAGCGGAAGACTCTAGACCAGTCATGGCTAACCTTTTTGCCGTCGCGTGGCAAAAACAGGGGGAGTGTAGGGGGGTTGCGCGCGTGTGTGCCCACACTCATAATTCAATGCCCCCCACGCCCCCTGTGCATGCACGCGCAACCCCCCCAACCCCGCTCCTCCCGCTTTTGACATGCGACGGCAAAAAGGTTACCGGTGGGCCTGGTAGGCCTGTTTTTCGCCCTCCCCAGGCTCCAGAGGCTTTTTTGGAGCCTGGGGAGGGTGAAAACAGCCTTCCCCCACTTCCCCAGAGGCCAAAAACCGCCCCTTTCCCGACTTCCGGTGGGACCGGAAGGCCCGAAAATCAGCTGGCCGGCACGCGCATGCACACTGGAGCTGAGTTGGCAACGCTTGCGTGCCCACAAATACGGCTCCATGTGCCGTCTGTGGCACGCGTGCTATAGGTTCGCCATCACGGCCCTAGGCCATTTCAGACAAAAAACATCTGAACGGCATGTCCTCCAAACCATGGGTTACTTAATCAGGGGCATAAGGCACCAGATTCAGGCAACATACGGTACTAAACCCTGAATGGTGGTTTGTAAGGCCTAGGTTCACAGAACATGCAATTGCAGACAAACGAGTGCGGAGAGCTTGTCCGCAAGGAAGCCATATGGGAGAAGGGCAGTCCTCGACTTACGACCCACAAATTTAAGACCAGGATTTCCACTGCTAAACAAGACGGTTTTTAAGTATGCGAGTGTGTATTTTGTACGGTGTTCACACAATACAGCCTTAATGCTGCCCTGAGTCTTCGGAGAGGGGCGGCATACAAATTGAATTAATAAATTAATTAATTAATAAATGCGTTGAACGTCACAAAACCAGCACCTAAAATGTTTATCGAACTATAAAACATCAAAAGCAGCAGATTATTTTAAAATAATTCCTTCGGTTGAGTCCCGCCCACTTTTACAACCTTTTGGGCCATGGTTGTTAAGTGAAGCGCTACAGCGGTTAAGCGAATCACACGGTCGTTAAACGAATCCAGCTTTCTCCCCCCCCTTCCTCCCACCCTTGACTTCGCCGGCTGGGATGGACGGCAAAACCGGCAGGTCATGTGACCCGCGACGCTGCAAATGTCGTCGATCCGTGCCCGACGTTTGACCGCAAGACGTCGTAGGGATGTTGCAATGGTCATAAGTGCGAGGACTGGTTGTAAGTCACTGGTTTTCAGTGCCATCGTAACATGGAAGGGCCGCTTGGCTATTTATGTCGCTCGGCCTGGACTGATGGGGTAGTATATTTTAATTAAAAAAAAAAAAAAACTTTCTTGATTTTTATGTATATTCGTTGTTTTTAACAATCGCTTGGCCAACTGTCGTTGTGAGCCGCCCTGAGTCCTTGGAGATAGGGTGGCATACAAATTTTATAAAATAATAAACAAACAAACAAATAAATAAACAAACAAACAAACAAACAAATAAATAAACAAACAAACAAACAAACAAACAAACAAATAAATAAATGGTTTAAAGTCAAGAACTACTTCTACAGCGGAATTTCTCCATCTTGGCCCCTTGAAGGGGTGTGGACTTCAACTCCCAGAATTCCCCAGCTCCCAGCTGGGGAATTCTGGGAGTTGAAGTCCAAACCCCTTCAAGGGGCCAAGATGGAAAAATATTGCTGTACAGTAACTTCCAAGTCAGCCCCTCCCCATCGGATTTCTTAGGAGGGGCCCCTCACTCTAGATAAAGACCCCCTCCAGCCCCCCCTCCTTCGTAGCTTGTCCCCCACCCCATGACTTCAAGGCCCCCCCTTGCAACGGGTTGAACTGACCCTTCCCCACCATCTATCTATAGCTCCTGTCTGAGGATCAACAGAACTTGGAAGGGACCTTATAGGTCATCTAGTCCAACCCCCCCCAACCCCACCCAAACAGGAGACCCTACACCATTTCTGACAAATGGCAGTCCAGATTATGGGGGTAGGAGAGTCCAGCACGCTGGGAAAGCCTGAGCCAGGCGATCGGCTGTCAGCTGCGAGTTTTGGATCCGCGCACGTGTTCAGACGATCCGAGGCTGGGAGCGGGTCCAGAAGGGGCTTTTAAAAAGGAGTCTAATTCCCCCCAAAAGAGCAGCTCCAGGGGTCTTAGGGGGGGGAGTTTCAGTTATTTGCAAATTCCCCGGAGGGCAGAGAAAGAAACTTTCCTGAACGTGGGAATGCTGCAAAGGGGAGGGGGCGTTTACCGGGTATATTGGGGGAGGGTCGTACTTTTTAGCCCCGCACTCTGTTTCTCCCATCCTCGCCCCCTTCCCCGTTTCTGGGGAGGGGGGGCTTTTCCCCAAAAGTAGAGAGAGGGCTAGCTGCCCCTCCCACCATGCTTTAAGACCCCTCCTCCCCGTTTCGGGGGGGGGCTTTCCCCCAACATGCTTTAAGAGTGGGGGGGGGAGGGATGAGGTTTCTGGAACTACATCTCCCAGGGTTCCTGGCGGGAGCCGCCCTCGGTGGGTGGGGCTTCGGGCTCAGCCAGGTAGATGCACACAGGTGAGCGGGATGTTGCACCGGGGCGGCAAGGAAGGAGTGGAGAGGGGTCGCTTCTGCCCCTTTCAGGACCTTGGGGGTGGGGGAGGGGGAGGAGGAGGAGATGGGGCGCCCCAGAAGGTCATGGGGGGGGAGGGGAGGCTGCACCTGTCCTAACCCGGATGCTCCGGGCCACACCTGTGGGCGTGTCCCCGGTCCTTCCTTCAACCTTCTCAGCTTCCTGGTGAAGCTGGTAATCCGGGGTCTCCTGGTGGTCTCCCATCCCAAGACCCTGATTACCTTCTGTATTCCAGTTGGGTGGGTGGGGGGGTTAGAGTAAAATAGAATAGAACAGAGCCGGAAGGGACTTTAGAGATCTTCTAGTCCAGCCCCCTGCTCAAGCAGGAAGATTAGATTAGATTAGATTAGATTAGATTAGATTAGATTAGATTAGATTAGATTAGATTAGATTAGATTAGATTAAACAGAGTTGGAAGGGATCTTGTAGGTCATCTAGTCCAACCCCCCCCCCGACCTCTTTTGACTAACTTTTCCTTCTGCAAGGAAGGTGCTTTGAGAGACCCGTCGGGGATGGCATCTCCTGCCGAGGACCCCCCGCCCAAGCCGGCCCCCGCCAAGCCCCTCACGGACCTGGACTTCCATTCCGGGGTGCAGATCGCGGAGCTCAACCAACTCATCCAGGAGTACCAAGCCCGGACCCCCGAAGGCAGGGAAGACCCCGAATTGTTCCAAGCCAAAGATCTGGTTTTCTCGCTGCTGGGTGAGTTGTGGGTGGGTATGGGGGGTCACAGAGGCAGAGAAAGCAACCCCCCTTCCCCCAAAAGCCCCTTCTAGTTAAGGGAGTTTTGCCCCGTTTTACGAACTTTTTTGCCACTGTTGTTAAGTGAATCACTGCAGGCGTTAAGTGAGTCACATGGTTTTTAAGTGACTCTCGCTTCCCCATTGACTTTGCTTATTAGAAGGTCGCAAAATGGGGATCATGTGACCCCTGGAACGCTGCGACGGTCATAAATGTGGGTCAGTTGCCAAGCGGCTGAATTGTGAGCACGTGACCCTGGGGAATGCTGCAACGGTCGTAAGTGTGAAATGTGGTCATAAGTCCCTTTTTTTCCAGTGCCGTTTTCCAGTCACTAAGTGAGCTGTTGTAAGTCAAGGGCTACCTGTATCTTCTTGGTGCAGGTAGAAGACTTGTCCCGGTAAACCTAGTTCTCAACTGACAACCATTCATTTAGTGACCGTTCAAAGTTGCAATGACACTGAAAAAAGGGACTTGGGCAGTGGTGGGATTCACTGTTTGTAACAACCGATTCGCTTCGCGCGCCCTCCAGAGGCAGGAAATGGGCCTGTTTCCGGACTTCCGATACTTCCAGTAAGCTGTTTTTCCATTTTTCGCCCTCCCCAGGCTCCAGAGGCTTTTCTGGAGCCTCCAGACCTGTTTCCGGACTTCCGGTAGGCCCGTTTTTCACCCTCCCTGAACCTCCGTGTGCGTCCTGCACTTACCTGGCATCCAAAACGGGCCGCGTGGAGATGCCTGGGAGGGGCGAGGAGGGGTGGGCGGGGTCAGCCAGTTCTTGGAACAACCGGTTCGGCGAACCAGATTAAAATTAACATCCGGTTCGCCTGATCCGGTGCGAACTGGCTGAATCCCACCTCTGGATTTAGGACTGGTTTTCAGACTTTCAGAACGTTGCAGTATTCCTACGATCACATGATCAAAATTCAGATCCTTGACAACTGACTCGTATTTATGACCGTTGTGGTGTCCCTGGATCAGGTGATTCCCTTTTGCGACCTTCGGACAAGCTGTGCACCGCCCTGAGTCCAGCAGGAGAAGGGCGGTATAAAAATGTAATAAAATAAATAAAATAAAATAAATAAAAGTCAAACGGGGGGGAGGAGAGCCGGATTCGCTTAACAACCATGTGACTCACTTAACAACTGCAGGGATTCACTCCCTTGACATCCAAAGTCATAACAGAGAAAGACGCAGAAGAAAAAGAAGAGATTCGTGTAACGATTGTCTCAAGAAAGGTCGTAAAACAGGGCAAAACTCACTTAACAAGTATCGCGCTTCACAGCAGACTTGTTGGGTTCAATTGTGGCCGTACGTCGAGGACTAGCTGTATTTGCAAATTTAGATTTAGTAAATTCGGTTCTCCCTCATGTAAAAGGAGGAGTGGCGGAACCTGGGTGGGTGGAGTCAAGCAAGGGATCAGCCTGGAATCCCTACGTAGCCAGAAGTGAACTAAGTACAAATAGTTCTCGACTTACAACCGTTCGCTTAGTGATCATTTGAAGTTACAACAGAACCGGAAAAAGTGACATGAGTATTTTTCACACTTATGACCACTGCGGCATCCCCACGGTCATATGATTTACATTCAGATGATTGACAACTGATTCACATTTATGACGGTTGCCGTGTCCTGGGGTCATGTGATCACCTTCTAACAAGCAATGGAGAAGTCAGATTCAGTTAACAACCGTGTTACTAAATTAACAGCTGCAGCGATTCACTTAGCGAACGTGGCAAGAAACGTCGTAAAATGGGGCAAGACTCACTTTGCATATTTCTCGCTTAACAACATAAATTTTGGGCTCAATTGTCGAAAGTTGAGGAACACCTGTACAACTCCCCCTTGAATTCCGTGGACCCTAATCTAACTATCTGGTAGGTGCCAACCATTAGCTGGGAAGATTCAAAGGCTTTCAGCGATAAAGCAGTTGAGTTAGAAGATTCCTGCGCAGAGGCTTTCAGCAATAAAGCAAATTAATTGGATTTTCACATGTGGACGAGGTCTCTCACCCCCTGCCTTGTTCTCCCCACAGGCCAGGTCCAACAATCCGATGGAAAATTGCCCCCGGTCAACCGCTACCTTCTTCTCTCCGGTGGGACCCAGCAGGGCACAGTCCACGTGGATGGTACCAACCTGTGGCCTCTTTCTCCCGGCGGCGACTACGATACCAGTTTTACACTCCTGGTGCCAGTTCTGAACGTGGCCGGTGTGCCTGTCACGTTGGACATGACGCAGAGCCCCCCTGGACACACCCGGATCAGCCTCGAGCCTTTCGATGCCCCCACCCTGCAACGCTGGTCCGAGTGCAGCTCCGGGGATGAGACGTTCCTCTCTGCAGAGCTGGTGTCTGAGTGGTTTTTCCGGGCGTTTTCCGCAGTGGCCAAAGATTTCCGCGTTGAACTTCGAGGACGCGTCACCTCCGTGATCGTCTGCGTCGGATCCTACCGTGTCCTCTATGACATCATCCCTGTAGTGGCCTTTCGGGGGTGGCCCGAGGTGGTCCGGCCGTGGCTGAGCCAGGGACATTTCTGGGACGGTAAATTGAGGGACGAAGACGTGACCACCGGCTTCTATCTCTTCCCGTCCACTTCCGGCTCGGATTGGTACCTCGCCTTCTCGGCTAGTGAGCTGCACTTGAGGCGCATCTTTCCTCTGCCACTGTTGTGGTCCCTGCGAGCCACCACGGCCGCCCTCCCCTGGGGTGACCTGCAAGGCCTGGGGCCGTATCACCTCTTCACGCTGGCCTTGTGGTCCTGTGAACGGCTACCGAGCCGCTACCTGGCCGAGGAGGAGAATGCAGCGCCCGCCCTCCTAGGTGTGCTGGACGATCTGTCGGCCAGCCTGGCCGAAGGACACCTCCCCAATTATTTCCTGCCCGAGTGGAATCTCCTGCATGGCTTATCCCCTCAGGCCACGAGGATCCTGGCGCGGGCCGTAGCCCAGGTGAGGGCCAACCCCTCCAAGTATCTTCGCCAGGCTGTGGAAGGGGCCAAGGAAGCTAAACGGCGGGCCAAGGCATATCGGCGCCAGCTGATGACCCCTACAGAGCCCTAACCGTGGGGCTGCTTCAGCAGGGACCGGATCCTGAACGAGCTCACCTTGTATTCTTCGGATAGAAGGGGGACCCATTCAGGAGGGCTGGGTGGATGCGTGCCAGGGCCACGGTGCCAGCCTTCAACACAGGACAGCCCCCCCAACTGGATCACCTCTGAGAATATCCCAGAAGGCAACCTCCAGATGGCTGGTGGCTGATGGGCCGGTGGTCCTCGACCTACGACCACAATTCGTAAGCCCTAAAAATTCGAGACAATTTTCGCGTAGGTTTTACCCTATTTTACAATATTTCTTGCCAAAGTTGTAAAGTGAACCACTGCCCTGCTTAACTCAGTAAGACAGTCGTTAAGCGAATCCGGCTTCCCCATCGATGTTGCTCGTCAGAAGGTCGCCAAAGGGGATCACATGACACCCTCCCCAGGACACCGCGACCGTCTATAAGTACGAGTCAGTTGCCAAGTATTTTGTATACTTGGTATTTTGTATTTATACAAAATTGTATAACTCTGTATTTTGATCATGTGACCACGGGGATACCGCAATGGTCGTAAGTGTGAAAAATGGTCCTAAGTCACAATTATCAGTGCCGTTGTCACTTCAAACTGTCACTAAATGAACGGTTGTAAGTCGAGGACTAAATGTGAGAGCGCTATAGTCTTATTTCCAATGCAAATCTTTTTTTTAACGAGCGCTACCTATCTAGTCACTAAATATTTTAAATATTTTCAAAACAGAAAATTATTTTTCTTTCTTAAAAGTAAAATAAATCTTATCCAGCTTGGAAAAGAGCCTTTTGTGAATTCTTGGGATAAATTATATTTTGTATGAATCTTTGTCAAAATCCGGAATAAAGATTTATTTGCCACGAAATGTGTTGGTGTGGGTCATTTCATGGGAAAGGCTCCCAGGAAGGGGGCAGGAGAGGTGAAAAGGGGGCAAGGCACTATTAAGTAATGGCCCCTTTAAGAGATGTGGACTTCAACGCCCAGAATTCCTTGGCACAAATGCATTGCTGTGGATGTACATACCCATTGTGGCCTGCTTACTCTCTTATAATCCCTTCCTCTGCAATCTCTCTCCTCCAGACAGTAGTAGGGAGAAAAAAAACAAAAAACAGGTCCAGCTGGCTGAGGAATTCTGGGAGTTGAAGTCCACACCTCTTAAAGGGACCAAGCTTGAGAAATACTGCCCTAAAAAGTCATCCCTGGCCTTACTCCCTGCATCTGAAACACCCCACGGATTCCGCTTGTAGGGTTGAACATATTGTGTGAACTCACACAGGGTCACGTCCTGAAAACTCAAGACTGCTTGGAGGACTCATCACAATTCTCTTGAGACATAGATCTCTTCTCATCTTTGGGGGAGGCAGAAAAGTTTTGTTTTTTTATAGGTGGTCCTCAACTTAACGACCAATGGGGCCCAAAGTTTCCGTGGCTAAGTAAAACCAGCGGCTGAGTGAATTTTGCCCCGGGTTTATACCTTTCCTCACCACCGTTGTTAAATGAGTCACGGCCATTGTTGGTAAGTCATAGGGTCGTTAAGCGAATCTGGCTTCCCTGTTGATTTTGCTTTGTACAGTGGTCGCAAAAGGGAATTGTAACCCTGAGATGCTGTGACCGTCATAAATAGGAACCAATTTGCCAAGCGTCGGAATTTGGATCGCGAGACCATGGGGATGCTGCAACGGTCGTTAAGTGTGAAAAAAAGGTCATTGTTTCAGGGCCGTTGCAAGTTGAAATGGTCACTGTCAGATGTAAATGCCTTATTCTCCAATGTGTAAATAATGTATATATGGAACATCAGAGGTTAACTTATTCTTTGGACTTTAATGTATTCATAACTTACCACTCCCATTCCTAGCTCCACCCCTTGTATATATAAGGAGCCACCCTCACCATTCTCGTCGCTTCTACCTTGAATATTCAATGAATATAGAATGCCTATCATAATTAAAAAGAAATATATTTAAAGCTCTAACTCCTATTATCTTTATTGAGTCTGATCCTGAAAATATTGCAACAAGCTGGTAGCAGAGGATGGTTAATTGACTCAATAAATAATTAAAAATGTCCAAGAAAGATAGGCCCAACACCAGGGCCTACAGCAAAGAAATAGAAACTGATCAAGAGATGATCAACGAATCCACCAATGCGATTTCGAGAGAATCCGAAGAATACACCACTGAAGAAGAAGAACTAATGAGTGAAAATAATGACCAGAAAGAAATCGAAATAGAAAATAACGAACTCAGGTCAGAGATATTAAAGATACTAAAAAGCCAAAAGAATGATGAAAGTCTCATCGCGGACCTCCAGGAGATGCTGAAGAACAGCGGAGCAGCGAGAGAGAAAAACGTCATTAAAGAAAAACCCAAAGATCAAAAAACCGTAAGTGAGATGACTACTGAGAAAATAGTTGTTAAAAAGAAAAGATGTGATCCCGCGCGAAATTTTGAATGGCAGCCATCTTGGTTTCAACGAACTTCAAAAGAGAATGGAGCAGAGCCAATCAAAACGCTCAGTTCAAAATTTCTGGCGCGAAAAACACTATCAGACGAAGAAAGTGAGAAAGAAGTCTCAAACTCTTCAGATGATCCAAAATCAGAAAGTGAAGACGATTTAACAAAATCTCAAGTAAAATCAGCAATGAAAACGCTTTTTGCTGCTTTTGGGCCAAGACTGAAAATTACCAAGACATCTACGAAGAAGCAAGAAATCAAACCGGCGACTCAAGACCTGCACGCTCCCATCCTGACTTCGAAAGCGACGACGCCCGAGCCCAGAGAGCCATGCCGATTTCGCCCTACACCACAGACAAAATCGAATACCAACGCACACAAAAAGAAGAAAAGAACCGTCGCCACCACCAGAACCCCAAAAACCGAGCCAGAGACCGACTCATCTGAGGAGGAGCGGATCGAGAGAGCTGAAAGGGAGAGAACCTTCCACGACGCCACCAAAGAAGAAATGAGCAACGCGCATGTGCGAAACTACGTAGACGACCCAGAAGGACTTGAACTGGCCAGAGAACCGCGCAGACTCATTGCAAGCATCCCAATGCCGTTCTGTAATTTCCTGCACTTGAGAGATCACGGACTGCCCCAGGTTGTAAGTAATGGACAGAATAATGTAGGTAACTTACCCAGTGACTTCCCAAAACTTAGAATTGATGGCATTAATTTACAAGAGTGGTATCAACAGCTTCAGGTTATTTTCATGAAAGAAAATTTACTATTCTTTATAACTAGCCCTCCAAGAAGACCTTGGACTTTAAAAATAGATTGTTTACATCATAGAGCGTTTTTCATAATAATATCTAGCGTGTCTCCTGCAATGTATCATAGCATCAAACCAAACCTAACTGTATCAGAAATAATTCAATGCATGTTTAATCTATTTCACAGCGATAGCGTAGCTACAACCACAAGAATGTCTAAGGATTTCTTTTCCTCTAGAGTAAAACCAGGGGTTTCTATAAGTGAGCATTTGATAAATCTAAACAAAATAAGAGCTGAGCTACAATTGAGGGGGGAAGTGATTTCAGATCAAACAATGAAAAGTGTTATTATCAATTCACTTGATCCATCATGGGATAGCTTTATGTCACACTTAGATACCATTAATTTGGGATATTTATCCATAGAAAGTCTATCTAACAAATTGATAGCAGAAGACAATTCAAGAAAAAATCGATCCAGTAACCAAACAGACCACAAACCTTTTAGGAAAGTAGTCTTTCAAGATAAACATAATAAGGCCTTTAGATGCTACAATTGTGGATCCAGGGAACATAGTAGAAGAGACTGCCCCAAAGTCTCAAGAGAGAGACATAGACCAGAATATAGGAGCAAATATAATTACAGACAATCTTCCACAGATAGACACAAATATAGAAGTCCACCAAATTACAAAGAAGGTAGAAGGGGTAGAGAAAATTCAAAAGAGAGGAAATCTGGGTCACTGAATGGGCTAAATAAACAAGACAGCACCAGAACACAGCAGGATGAGAATAACAATTGGCTTATTGATTCTGGTGCAACAAATCACACCACCAACAACAAAAGTATATTATCTTCATTTATAGAAGATAAGTTTGTGATAAAGGTAGCTAATCAAGAAAAGGTTCAAGTACTAGGCAAAGGAAATGTGACCTTGCCTGGTCTAGGGAAAATAGAGGGGGTATTATTAATCCCAGAAATACCTCACAACATACTAAGTGCCATAAAATTAAGCAGAGAATCTGATATCAATATAGTTTTCTCAAAGGGGAAAGCAACTATAGAAAAGAACAAAACAAATGTAGGTACTGTAATGATAAAAGGAGGTCTACCCTATCTGATAACTAAAGAAAGATGTTTACATAACATTGATTCAAATATGGAAGATTGTATTGAAGCAGATGATGAAAATGTCAGTAACAGTGACAATGATGAGTGTAGAATAACTCATGATCACAAAAATACATACAAGGAAAAGAAACCAAAAATAGGTAAACCAATTCATGATGAGTGTGCTCACATCTTACACAGGAAGTTAGGACATGCAAGCTTTCCTGTAGTACAAAAAATGACTGAACACGCAGAAGGTGTCAAAATAAAAAATTGTGAAAATTATTTGGAATGCTCAGTATGTAAGTCCACCAAACTAAAAACCAGTCCAAGACCAAAAAAATCTAATAGATCAACTAACAATATTTTTGATTTGGTACATATGGACTTAGTTGGTCCATTAAGTCCCTCAATTACCTATAGAAAACGTTACTTCCTAACAATAGTGGATGACTACAGCCGATATGGTTTTGTTTACACATTAAAGCACAAGGATGAAACATTTCAGAAATTTAAGGAATTCTACAAACGTATAGAAACACAACATAATATCAGAATAAAGCAAATTATGACAGATAGGGGATGTGAGTTCATGTCTAAAGAATTCTCCCAATGGTTAAAGGATAGAGGAATGTTACATTTCACGTCCAATCCTTTTTCTGCATTTCAAAATGGAGTTGCAGAGAGGAAAAATTCCACACTACAAACCATGATTAGGTGCACATTAGAGGATGCTGGTTTAGGCAAACAATTTTGGTCAGAGGCATTACATTATTCGAATTACACTCAAAATAGAACCTGGTCCAGTATTGTGAATAAGACACCATATGAGGTGATGTACAATAGAAAACCCAAATTATCACACATGCACATATTTGGAGTCACTGCAGACGTACACATACCTAAACAATTGAGGAGAAAGGGAGAAAACGTATCCAGGAGATTAAGATTCATGGGATACGAAACTGGAACCAAAGGGTACAGATTTATTGATAGTAATAACAAATTTATAGTATCCAGAACAGCTGTGTTCCATGAACAGGCCAATTGGTCAAAATTGCACCTTAATGAAATATTTCCTAATAAATGTAAAGATACGATATCTTGCGAGGAAGGAACAACAGAAAATCAAAATATTAACAAAAGTAAGAACAAAACCAAAACTTGGACTAATAGTCAGCATAAAATAAAGACAGACACATTAACAAAAAAGGAAGCTAGATATTTGCATGATAACCATAGCAAGCCTGAAAGAACTATTAGAAACAATAGAAACCAAATACCAAATAAATACAAAGATTACATAATGCATATGAATGGAGAACAAATAACACCTAATACATATGAAGAAGTATTGAAACTTCCACATGAAGAAAGAGAAAAATGGGAACTAGCTATGGAAAAAGAGATGGAAAGTTTACAAGGATTAAATGTATTCACACCTGCGATCGCACCTAAGGATAAAACAATTATAGGTACCAGGTGGATTTATAAAATTAAGAACTTAGAAGGAGGCAATACCTTATACAAGGCTAGACTAGTTGCACAAGGCTATGCACAAAAATATCCAGAAGACTATACTGATACATATTCACCCACAGTGAGAACAGAGAGTGTCAAAACAGCCCTTGTAGTAGCATCTGCACTCAATCTGGACGTATTCCAATATGACATACAGACCGCATACTTACATGCAAAATTAGATAAGGAAATATATGTAAGAGCACCACACAGTCAATACACTAATAAGAACGAAATTTGGTTATTAAATAAGAGTCTGTACGGATTAAAGCAATCCGGCAAAAGATGGTACGATTGCTTGGTAAAAGTACTTAAGACCATGGATTTCAACGCCACCACTGCTGATAACTGTTTCTTTGTAAAAAAGAGTAATGATCATATTGAATTTGTATTAATTTACGTGGACGATATTTTATACATTGGAAAGCATAAAGAGAGCAGGGAAATCTTTGTAAATAAGTTAAATGAACACTTCTCACTGAAATCTCTGGGTAAAGTGAATAAATACCTTGGTGTGCAAATTAACAAAACTAAAAGGGGATTCAAACTTACACAGAAAGATAAAATCATCGAACTCCTAAACAAATGTAACTTAAATAATGCTAAAACCTGTGACACCCCTATGCAAACTGATTTTCTTAGAAACACTGATGAATCTTCCCCTGAGTTTAAAGACAACACATTTTACAGATCAGTTATAGGTTCACTCCTTTATATATCTAATTGGACTAGGCCAGATATTGCATTACCTCTCAATCTATTGTCAAGATATGTTAGTAAACCAACCTTGTATCATTGGGAAGCTGTCAAAAGAATTCTAAGATATCTGAAGGGTACATTAGATTTTTGTTTAATGTTGGAACCCAATAATGACAGAGAACCAAAAATTACTTGTTATGCTGATGCAGATTGGGCTGGTGATACATCATGCAGAAAGAGTACTTCTGGTTATGTTTTTCTATTGAATGATTGTCCAGTTTACTGGTATACTGGTAAACAAGAACTAGTAGCCACTTCTACTACAGAAGCGGAATATGTTTGTTTGTCCAAGGCTGCAAATAACCTTGTATGGTTCAATGATCTGATCACTGATGTTTGGAGGAAACCCACCTTACCATTTATTATGCATGAAGACAATAAAGCGGCCATTGAAATATCCAGATCCGATGCAATTGGACAAAGGTCCAGGCATATTGATATAAAGTTTAAGCATGTGAGACAACTGTCTCAAGACGGATTCATTAAAGCAATACATTGCGATACTTCTGAACAATTAGCTGACATATTAACAAAACCCTTACCTTCTAAACAACACAAATATTTAACTTCTAAATTATATGTATTATATTGTCCTGAATCAGAATGTAATTGGTGTTGTGTAACGAACCGGCATTTAGAGGGGGATTTGTCAGATGTAAATGCCTTATTCTCCAATGTGTAAATAATGTATATATGGAACATCAGAGGTTAACTTATTCTTTGGACTTTAATGTATTCATAACTTACCACTCCCATTCCTAGCTCCACCCCTTGTATATATAAGGAGCCACCCTCACCATTCTCGTCGCTTCTACCTTGAATATTCAGTGAATATAGAATGCCTATCATAATTAAAAAGAAATATATTTAAAGCTCTAACTCCTATTATCTTTATTGAGTCTGATCCTGAAAATATTGCAACAGTCACTAAATGAATTATTGTAAATGGAGGACCCCCTGTATGCTGCCTTTCCTCTGCCGTCCACCAGGGGGCGCTGAAAGCTCATTTTAACTAACTTAATCCCCTTTAATTGTGCAAAATGGGTTGGAAACTGGGCTGGGAGTGATAAAACTTCGGGCCCCGCCCTCACCTTGGCTTCTGCAGCCACATACACACCCTGTTGTGCAGTTGTGGGTTTTTTGACAAAGCCGAAGAAGAAGAAGAAGTGCCTGGCTCGGAACCAGGCAAACCTCCGGGCGGCTTCGGAAGTGAAATTTGATTGCTGGATGTGCTGGAAAGAAAGACCAAGAGTAGGACTTGGGGGGGGGGCACTGGGGAGGAGCCCCTCTGCAGCCCCAGAGTCTCCCTGGGTGACCTGGTGCCTGTGCGGCCTCCCTCGCAGGGTGGTTGTGGGGGGAGGAAAGAAGGGAGCAAGCAGCCTTGAGTTCTTGGAGGAAAGAGAAGGAAGGAAAGAAAAAAGGGAGGGAAGAAGGAAAGGAAACAAAGAAGGAGACAGAGAAAAGGAAGAATGGGAGGGAGAGAGGGAGAGAGGAAGGGATAAAAGGGAGGAAGGAAGGAAGGAAGAAGGAAGGAAGGAAGGAAAGATGAGAAGGAAGGAAGGAAAGGGAGTGAGAGACAGAGGAAAAGAAGGAAATAATGGAAGGAGAGAGGGAAAGAAGGAAGGAAAGGGAGGGAGGGAGGAAGAGGACGGAAGGAAGGATAGAAAGGAGGGAGGGAGAAGGAAAGGAAGGAAAGAAAGAAGGGAGGGAGGGAGGGAAGAAAGAAAGGAAACACAGGAGAGAAAAGGAAGGATAGAAGGGAGGGAGGAAGGAAGGAAAGAAAGATGAGAAGGAAGGAAGGAAAAGGAGTGAGAGACAGAGGAAAGGAAATAAAGAACGGAAGGACGGAGGGAGGGAAGGAAGGAAAATAGGGAGGGAGAGGAAGGAAGGAAGGAAGAAGGGAGGGAGGTAAGAAGGAAAGGAAAAAAAGGAGAGGGAGAAAAGGAAGGATAGAAGGGAGGGAGGGTGAGGAAGGAAGGAAGGATAGAAAAGAGGGAGGGAAAAAGAAAGAAGGAAGGAAAGAAAGGGAGTGAGAGACAGAGGAAAAGAAGGAAAGAACGGAAGGATGGAGGGAAGGAAGGAAAATAGGGAGGGAGGGAGAGGAAGGAAGGATAGAAAGGAGGGAGGGAGAAGGAAAAAAGGAAGGAAGGAAGCAAAGGGAGTGAGAGACAGAGGAAAGGAAGGAAAGAACGGAAGGATGGAGGGAAGGAAGGAAAATAGGGAGAGGGAGAGGAAGGAAGGATACAAAGAAAGGAGGGAGAAGGAAAGACGGAAGGAAGGAAGGAAGGAAAGAAGGAAAGGGAGTGAGAGACAGAGGAAAGGAAGGAAAGAATGGAAGGATGGAGGGAAGGAAGGAAAATAGGAAGGGAGGGAGGGAGGTCAATTGTGGTCATAACTCAAGGACTCATCACACACACACACACACACACCCATCAGCAAGAAGAAGAGCAGAAGTGGTTGCTTCTCTCCCCCCATCCAGACCCATCCTCCACAGCCTGGAGGTGGCCCTGGCAGCCACGCTGGGCTGCAAGGCAATCAGCAAATGGGTTTGGAGAGGGCAGGCCTGGCAACGCGCCCCCTCCTTTCCTTCCGAGCGGGTGCCAACCGGGAACGGCTCTTTCGCTAATGGGGTCGCTCTGCAGAGCTGGGGTGAGAAGAACCCCGGCCAAGGTCTCTTGGGGAGGCCCCGGAGCCCCCGGCTGCGACTCTCACGCCAGGCTCAGCTCAAGGGTTTCTTTGGAGAAGAGGGCCTCTGAGCATGTTGGGCAGCCTCGACCGGACGTTCAGGCTTGGAAGCGCTCTGCGTATGCTCAGGGGACTTAGCTCCGAGGAGCCAGCACCCTGCTTTTCAAATTTGGCCCCTTGAAGATGCGTGGACTGCAATTCCCAGAATTCCCCAGCTGGTTAGGGAATTCTGGGAGTTGAAGTTCCATCTACCTTAAATTGCTGGTTAGGGAATTCTGGGAGTTGAAGTCCAACCGTCTTAAAGTCAGTTGGGGAACTCTGGGAGTTGAAGTTCCATCTACCTTAAATTGCTGGTTGGGGAATTCTGGGAGTTGAAGTTCAACCGTCTTAAAGTTGGAGAAACACTGTACTAGGTAATCCTTCCGGTCCCTCTCAACTCTATGATTCCCAGCTGGTTGGGGAATTCTGGGAGTTGAAGTCTATCCACCTTAAATTGCTGGTTAGGGAATTCTGGGAGTTGAAATCCAACCGGCTTAAAGTCAGTTGGGGAATTCTGGGAGTTGAAGTCCAACTGTCTTAAAGTTGGAGAAACACTGAACTAGGTAATCCTTCCGGTCCCTCCCAACTCTATGATTCCTAGCTGGCTGGGGAATTCTGGGAGTTGAAGTCCAACCACCTTCAAGGGCCCAACTTTGAAAAACACAGATCAAATTTAGCAGAAACTGTCCCTTGCTCCATGGGGAAGTGTGCCAGCCATGTGCCCTGTTGCACACAAGCGTGCCCCCCTCATTGCTCACTCACCCACCTACCCAGCCCCACTGCAAATCAGGGGTCCTTCTGAACCTGCAAACGGGCCTCCAGGGGCCCAAGGCAGTTTAGACTGGAGCATTGTTGGCTGCAGTTTCTGGGGACGTGGGGAGGGGGTTTTTCTGGAAGATGGGTACGGGGGCAAGACTGAGTCAAGGCAGGTGAGCCCCCAATTGCCCTCCCCTTCTCTGGGCTTGGGGAGGGGGCAAAACTACGCACAGGTCCTCTGTACAACTGATTCGTTTAGTGACCATTCCAAAGTTGCAACAGCACTGAAACCAGTGACTTCTTCTGGCCGCGTTCCGCACTTACGACCATTGCCCTTCTCAATTGGGCCCTGAAGACTGTCTCCTCCAGAGGGTGCCCTTTGCCACTCTTACCAACCAATAGCAGGCAGGGGGTTTTCCTGCACCTTTCTCTGTCCTCCCCTTTTCCCCCTTTTTATTTACATACCGCCCTCCTCCTGAAAGACTCAGGGCGGTGTACAGCCAAAATTAAAAAAACATAAATATACCATTTCATAATTAAAATTAATTAAAATCATTTAACAGTTTTGGCCGAATTTTAAAACCCAAAGTTAAAACCCAATTTAAAATCATTCAATCATTCAATTAGACAGCATCTATACATCTAGATTTTGCACAAGTGATTTTATATACGCGCGATGGGGGTCTCTGCTGAATCCTTCCACACACACCCCCACCCCTTCCCCAGATCGGTGCAGAAAAATTGGGGGCATCGCTTTTCTCTGGGAGGGGAGGCTATGCCTCTGCCCCATATGTTCCTCCCCCCCAAAAAAAGAGGACCCCTGGCAGGGCGAGGGCAGCCACCATCACTATCCCCCCCCCCAGCTCATCCCACCCCACGGATTTCCCATCTCCGGCTGAAATCCTTTCGGCTTTTTCTCCTCGCGGCGGGGCGTGGGGCGGCTTTCCGATGGGGCAGCGCCTCCCCGCCCCACCGGCTTTGTCACTGGCGTGTGACAGGAGTCCTTCTTCTCCTTTCCTCGCCCCCCCTTCCCTTCCCTTCCCTTCCCTTCCCTCCCTCCCTCCCTCCCTCGCAGCTGCTCCTTGGCTCGCTGGCTGGCAACCCAGCCGGAGCTGCCCACCCGCGCCTCCTGGCACACCCAGTTTGGCGAGGGTCCCTCCCTGCCCACCGCGCCTCTCCTTCGCTCGCTCGCTCGCCTGCCTCCCCCACCCCACCCCTACACCCCCCCGCCCCCCCCTCCCCGCGGCTCAGCCCCTCTGAAGGACACGCCAGGGTCTCCGGCTTGGCCTCCTACCCTGCGCAGCGCAGCGGACGCCGCATGGATGGAGGGCAGGCGAGGCGCCTTCTTCTGCTGCTGCTGCTCCTCCGCCGGGTTTAAACCGAGAGGCGGCAGCCGGTTTGGGCGGCTCGGGGAGCTGGGCCGGATCGCGGGAGGAAGGAGGAAGGAAACGGGGAGCAACGGCCCCCAGGCGCCCCTCTAAACCCGGCTTCGGGGGCACCTGCGCTCGTCTGCCCGACTTTCCCGCAGGCGCGCGGAAAAGGAAAAAAAAGGGGGTGATCCTTCGTGCTGCCCCCCCGACAGGCTGATGGGGACCCCACCTCCTCTCCGGCCCCCCGACTTTCCTGGAGCTCGGTAGCTGAGAGAGGCGAGGAAGAGGAGGAGGAGGAAGAGGAAGAGGAGGAAAGGAGGAGGAGGGTCACCCTTTCCTTGACCCGCGAGGTTGCCAGCGTCCCCCAGCCCCGCTCCCTCTCCGCCGCCCCCCAGCCCCTCCGGATGGGGCAGGCATGGCCGCGTTAGCCAGCTCCTTGATCCGGCAGAAACGGGAGATCCGCGATCCGGTGGCCAGCCGCCCCATCTCCACCCAGCGGAAGGTCTGCCCGCGAGGGACCAAATCCTTATGCCAGAAACAGCTTTTAATCCTAATCTCCAAAGTCCGGCTGTGCGGGGGTAGAAAAGGCCGGCTGGAGAAGCCCCCAGGTAAGTGGACTTGGGAGGGGAGGGGAGGGGAGGGGAGGGCGGGCGGATGCCCCCTTCTCTGAAGGGGCAAAAGGGAGGGGTCCCAACTGGGTTGATGGCCCCGGGGGTGCCAGGCTCTGCTTTGGATGAGGGCACCCCTTTATTCCCCCGGGGATTGTGAGGATGTGGTCAGGATGGGCTCCATCCTTTTGATGGTTCAAGGTGGATTCTGCTTTTCCCAGCAAGGCACCAGCAGGAGGCGCTGTCCACGGTGGAGAGAAAGCTGGGCTGTTTCCCCCATTGGCGCTTCCAAGGGTCACCTGCAGGGGGCGCTCGATCGAGTTGGTGTAAAAGGAGTAACTAAGAGGAGGGGTGGTGGAGTTGGGGCACCGTTGCTTGCGTGTGGAGGGGTGCGTAAAAAGCTGGGGTGCGGTTGCGGATTGTGGTGGACGAGGGTCTTTAAGGACGCCTTGTTATGCGACGGGGATCCGGTACGTCGCAAACTGGGTGCCAAAACTGGGCGCAGTACAAAGTTTTCTTATGGAGGAGGGGTCCGCAGTGCCCCCTGTTGGCTGAGTGACTTTTTTGCAAAGAGAGTTGTGTGTGGAAAAGCCAACCGAAATATTGGGGGGTCGGTCTGAGATTCGAGTCTCGACAAACTCGGCAAAAATTCAGAAGTGGGGCGCTTCGTACGGGATGATTTAAAATGGGGAGGGGGTCCCCCTCAGGCTTTGCAGCCGACTCCCAGTTTGTGGGGGGGAAAGCCCCTTCTGGTGAACGTGGTTGAGAGGTGACACTTGTTCTCTGCAAAACTGCCGTGGGGGGAAAAAAACATGGATTTGGATCCAGGTAGTCCTTGACTTATGACCGTTCATTTAGTGACCATTCGCATTTAGTGACCATTTGCAGTTGCAACGGCGCTGAACAACGTGACTGATGACTGTTTTTTTCACACTTAGATCCGTTGCAGCCATCCCCGTGGTCAGATGATCGAAATTCGGACACTTAGTAACCGACTCATACATAACGACGGTGGCAGCATCCCTGGGGGGGTGGGGGTGTCACAGGATCCCCTCTTGAGACTTTCTGATGAGCAAAGTCCATAGGGGAGGTGGATTCACTTAATGACCATGTGATTCACTTAATAACGGTGGCGCAAAAGGTCCAGTTCGTTGAAGAAATGTTTCACGGAGCCACAAAAAATGGTGGTCGTAAGTCGGGGCACGGCCTGCGTTTTGGTGTCATCGTTCGGTGGGCTCTGATGCTGCCATCCGGGAGACTCGGAGGTTGGCATTTTCCACCGGTCCTTCTTTCGAGGGTTGATGGGCACATGTGCCCCTGGGAGTGGGGGAGACGGGTGAGTGGGTGTGCGTTCACACCTGTTGTGGGAGATTGCACTCCCACGGAAAGGTGCAAATGGCACGCGCGCAGCAGGTAAGGCCCCGTTTGGAGCAAAGGCTGGTGGGAGACCAGGAGAGTCCAGAAGCCCCCTCCTGCCACGGTTAGGGGGGGTCTCTTTACTCATTTCAGGAAAAGGATAAAACGTTTGGATGGCCTCTAGGTTGCCTGGCCAGTCGGTTGGGCCCTTTCTCAGAATTAATTCCTTCCTTCCTCCCTCCCTCTCTTCCATCCTTCATTTTCTCTCTCTTTCCTTCTTCTTTCTTTCCTTCCTCCCTTCCTATTTCTTTCCTACTTCCTTCCTTCCTTTTTTCTTCCTTCCTATTTCCTCCCTCCCTCTCTTCTATCCTTCCTTTTCTCTCTCTTTCCTTCTTCTTTCTTTCCTTCCCCCCTTCCTATTTCCTTCCTACTTCCTTCCTTTTTCTTCCTTCCTATTTCCTCCCTCCCTCTTCCATCCTTCCCTTTCTCTCTCTTTCCTTCTTCTTTCTTTCCTTCCTCCCTCCCTTTCCTACTTCCTTTCTTCCTTCCTATTTCTTTCTTTTTCTGCCCCTTTTCTCTATCTCCTTTCTTCCTCCTTCTCTCTCTCCCTCCCTTTTTCCCTCCTTCCTATTTGCTCCATCCCTCCCTCCCTAGCTCGTGTCTATCCCCTTCCTTCCTTCCTTCCTTCCTTCCTCCCTCCCCTCCCTCCCTCCCCATTTCCTTTCTACTTCCTTCCTTCCTGTTTCCTTCTTTCCTGTTTCCTTATTTTTCTGCCCCTTTTCTCTACCTCCTTTCTTCCTCCTTCTCTGCCTCCCTCCCTCTTTCCCTCCTTCCTATTTCCTTCGTTCCTCCATCCCTCTTTTCTTCCCTCCCTTTCTCCCTTCCGGCTTGAGCTCCTGCTGTCTCCCTCGAGGCCTCCTCCTCCTCCTTCAGGCCGAGAGCCTGTTTGAGGGTCTACCCAGATGGCTCAGCAGAAAAAGGCCAAATAAATAAGCCTTAAATGATGGCAGGGGAGGAAGAAGGGAGGGGAGAAGGGGGGGCTTTCAGGTGTTGGAAGAGAGCGAGTTAGATCGGCTATTAATTTTAAAGGTCTCTGAAGGGAAGGCGGCCTCTGCCTCTCGCTTGGGGGCTTTTGGAGGCACTGCCATGACCCCAATCTGCTTCTCCTGGAGGGGGAGAGACCACCAGGAAAGCTGGTTAGCTGAGAGACCCCCCCCCATTCTTCTCTGGGGCCCTGGCCTGTTTGCCAATGGGGCTGGGGCGGGGGAGAAGGATGGGGGGGTGGTCTTCCCTTAGGACCCCAAGGTTGTATTTCCTCTTAAGAGCTCGAGGCAAATCAGGAGTAACTTTAGGGATGGGTAAGAGCCCGGGGTCTCTGGGTGGGCAGTTGTGGCCCCATTGGCCGGTCCTCAGTCAATGGGGGATTCTGGATGGGAATCAGGCATTGGGGGGGGAGGTCTCTTGAACATCTGGAAGGCTGGGTTGGAAAGAAGCAATAAAGGAGAATATTTGTAGCTCAGGGTTGAAATGAGGGCTCCTGGGTGGTCTCTGAGCTGTGTATTTTCTTGCAGACGTTTCATGACCCTACTAGGGAACATCATCAGTGCTAGGAGGGAGGGGAGTTTGTGGAGAGGAGGAGGAGGAGGACTGTAGGGTTTTTGGTGCTCTTTGAGATTGGTGGTTTTCTTGTAGACGTTTCATGACCCAGCTAGGGAACGTCATCAGAGCTAGTCTGGAAAAGGTGGAAAGATCCAGCTGCCGACTGAATCCAACTGTACTCTAAAGCAAAACAGGAAGTGGGAACCCTTCCCCCCCCCAAAATTTTAGAATCCAGGCCCTTGGGTGTTAATCGTACGTACGAAAGGGAGGTGGGGCACGGTTTCACAGTCGGTGAGGTAGAGTGGGGGGCACCCCACCCCCACCCACAGGGCATAACCCTGGGCCACGTCTCCCTTGAAGGGCCCACCCGCTGAGGGTTCAACCCTCCTTCCATCGCCACCCCAGGCAAGATTTTCCCCCAGGGATGATCTCCGAGTGGTCCCCTTTCCTTCAATCCCTGAGATGCTGCCTTTCAGATCCATGGCAAAGCATTTGGTCATTGGAAGACCCCCAACCCAAGCACCAATGCAGGTTAAAAAAATCACCAATTGTTCTTTTGATTTGTGCCATGGTGGGCACCAGCTTGGCACCGCGATGATAGCCTGGAGATGGGCATTAGCTTGAGTTCCTGCGGACACTCTTAGAGGGATCGAAGTGGGGTGCCCCTTCCCCAAGGAAAACCTACAGAGGAGACCCCCCTAAAGACCCTCTGGACAGGGTGGGAGTGGGGGGTTAAAGGGCAAGGGGCATCATCACCCCGCGATGACATCACTGCCGGCGCACTGGTCGTGCACCTTCAATGGGAAGGAGGTGGGGAAGAAGCTTAGAAAGAATCATAGGGGAACATTTTGAGCCGTTGCCCGACTCCATTTATCTCTCTTTCTTTCGTCTGCAACCCATTTTTAAAAACCTCTTTGCTTTCCTTCGCTTTTCTCTGCTGCCGTCAAATTTATTTCTCTTTGGGAGGAAACGGGGGGAGGGGAAAGTTTGAGGGGTGGGATTCAGCCTCTGCTGCTAATGTACGCCCCCTCCCCAATTCACAGCAGCCCCGAACTCCCTCTTTTCTCCGGCCTATCCTTGCCATGCTGGGTGGGTTGGGATGTGGGGGAAAATGGGGCATCAGGGAAAATGGGGCAGGGGGAGGCTTTAAATTGGGCCCCCGTTCCTGGCGGGAAGAAAGAAAGCGTTTGGGTTTTCCTGCGAGTAAATCGGGCCGCGGGAAGGACCCCGAGCTCCTCCGATGCTTTTCACGATTTTTTTCCAATTCAGCCGAGTGAGTATCGGAAAGGGATTACGTAAGGAAGGGCGCTCTGGATTTAGCCGGCCTGTCAGCAGATAATCCCCCAATGCTGAACAGACCGGGATCAAACTAGGGTATGAAGGGGAAAGGACAGCAGGGGGGGGGAGAAACAAGGGTGAATTCAAATCTGGGCCACATCTGGCAGGGTGAAATCCCACCCTGAAGGACGAAGGGGCTGCGGCTCGAAAAATTGCTGCTTGCTCCATGCCCAGCGCCCGAGACCCCAAATGGAGGACAAGCTCCCCCTCCCCGAAGTGCCCACACTGGCCCCCTAGACGTAAGGCATTCCTCGGTGGCACAGAGAGTGTCTCCGTGGCCCCTCACGTGGCCGTGGCAGGTGAGAATTTCCTTGCTCGGCCAGGCCGCCCCAGATGTGCTAAGCGGGGCATCTCCAGCGGTGCGTGGAGGGCAGGCCTTGGGAAGAAGGAGTGCCAAACGCTCGGTGCCAGCCCTCCGTGGCAATCCTGGCTCTGTCGGCGGAACAAGCGAGGGGGGGGGACGGTGGACTTCGGGAAAGAGGTGAGCTGCCTTCCTCGCCTTTCTCAACAAGGACACATGGAGGGGAGCCGGAGGGGGGCAGGCAGAGACTGCTCGGCACTCCACGGCGCAGCCAGTGATCCGTGAGGGTTCCAGGCGACCGAAACGAGCTGCCGGTGCCAGGCTGGGATGTCACCAGCCCCCCCCATCCCCGCAGCCTGTGCAAGGGGGTGGAAAGGAGGCAGGGTGTGGGGCTGGCAGAATGGGACCGATTGCAAGCAGCCAAACTTTTCAGGAATGGAGGGTTTGGGGCAGGGCGTCAGATGGTTGAAGAGAGCCAGTTCAGTCTAGCGAGGAAGGCACCAGACTGGGAACTGGGAGTCTGTGAATTCTAGTTCTGCCTTAGGCAGGAAAGCCAGCTGGGTGACTTTGGGCCAATCACCAGGAGTCTGGGAGTTCTAGTCCAACCTTAGGCATGAAAGCCGGAAGGGTGACTTTGGCCTAATCACTAGGAAAAGTGAATTCTAGTCCCACAGGCACGAAAGCCAGCTGGGTAACTTTGGGCCAATCACCAGGAGCCTGGGAGTTCTAGTCCCACCTTAGGCACGAAAGCCAACTGGGTGACTTTGGGCCAATCACTAGGAGAAGTGAGTTGTAGTCCCACAGGCATGAAAGCCAGCTGGCTAACTTTGGACCAATCACCAGGAGACTGGGAGTTGTAGTCCCACCTTAGGCACGAAAGCCAACTGGGTAACTTTGGGCCAATCACCAGGAGCCTGGGAGTTGTAGTCCCACCTTAGGCACGAAAGCCAACTGGGTGACTTTGAGCCAATCACCAGGAGACGTGAGTTCTAGTCCCACCTTAGGCACGAAAGCCAACTGGGTGACTTTGGACCAATCACCAGGAGACTGGGAGTTCTAGTCCCACCTTAGGCACGAAAGCCAACTGGGTGACTTTGGACCAATCACCAGGAGACTGGGAGTTCTAGTCCCACCTTAGGCACGAAAGCCAACTGGGTGACTTTGGACCAATCACCAGGAGACTGGGAGTTCTAGTCCCACCTTAGGCACGAAAGCCAACTGGGTGACTTTGGACCAATCACCAGGAGACTGGGAGTTCTAGTCCCACCTTAGGCACGAAAGCCAACTGGGTGACTTTGGACCAATCACCAGGAGACGTGAGTTCTAGTCCCACCTTAGGCACGAAAGCCAACTGGGTGACTTTGGACCAATCACCAGGAGACTGGGAGTTCTAGTCCCACCTTAGGCAGGAAAGCCGGCTGGGTGACTGTGTCAGTTCCTCTCTCTCAACCCCCCCCCCACCCTACAGGGTTGTTGTTCTGGGAAAATAGGAGGAAGGCGTGTTTGGTACGTTTGCCACCTCCGATAATTTTAAAAAACAATAAAGGCAAATAAATCCATAAATAGAACTGAACCATTTTCAGCCTTTTGGGAAAACCAGGTGTCCCAAACTCAAAAGGTGGCTTTTCCCTTTGTGGGGTTGGCAAGATTGTAAGGTTGCTTCGCGTAAATCATCCAGGAACCCCTCACTTTGCGGCCGTTCGTTCCAAGTTACAACAGGTGCTCAAAAAAACGTCACCTAGGACGGGTCCTCGCACTTACGACCGTTGCAGTGCTTGTGTTGAGGGCTGCTTGGCAACAGGCGTGTATTTATGACGGTTGCAGCATCCTGGGGTTATATGGTCCCTAATTTGCGACCTCCCTGCAAGTCCAATCCAGATGATTTGTTTTGGGACCACGGGGGTTTGTAAAATAGGGCTCGATTCGCTTAGCGACCGCACCGGTTAGGGTTTGACGTTTGGATCGTAACTGGAGGACTGCCTGTAAAGAGAGCCCTGCTGGATTGAGCCAAGGACTCTCCTGTTCCAAGTTGTCTCTCCTTTTCGGCAGCCGGCCAGGTGCCTCCACGGAGGTGACCCTCAGGAGGTGCCAGGCTGGGTGGCATCTGCTCCGATCCTGGAGCCTTCAAGACCGATACGAATTGATTCCACCCTTCGGAAGGGCATTCCAGATGGGTGGACTCCAACTCCCAGCATCCCCTGCGGCCCCTTGAAGATGGGTGGACTTCAATTCCCAGCATCCCCTGCGGCCCCTTGAAGATGGGTGGACTTCAGCTCCCAGCATCCCCTGCGGCCCCTCGAAGATGGGTGGACTTCAATTCCCAGCATCCCCTGCGGCCCCTTGAAGATGGGTGGACTTCAGCTCCCAGCATTCCCTGCGGCCCCTTGAAGATGGGTGGACTACAACTCCCAGCATTCCCTGCAGCCCCCTGAAGATGGGTGGACTACAACTCCCAGCATTCCCTGCGGCCCCTTGAAGATGGGTGGACTACAACTCCCAGCATTCCCTGCGGCCCCCTGAAGATGGGTGGACTACAACTCCCAGCATTCCCTGCAGCCCCTTGAAGATGGGTGGACTTCAGCTCCCAGCATTCCCTGCAGCCCCTTGAAGATGGGTGGACTTCAGCTCCCAGCATCCCCTGCGGCCCCCTGAAGATGGGTGGACTACAACTCCCAGCATTCCCTGCAGCCCCTTGAAGATGGGTGGACTTCAGCTCCCAGCATTCCCTGCGGCCCCTTGAAGATGGGTGGACTCCAACTCCCAGCATCCCCTGCGGCCCCTTGAAGATGGGTGGACTACAACTCCCAGCATCCCCTGCAGCCCCTTGAAGATGGGTGGACTTCAGCTCCCAGCATTCCCTGCAGCCCCCTGAAGATGGGTGGACTTCAGCTCCCAGCATCCCCTGCAGCCCCCTGAAGATGGGTGGACTTCAGCTCCCAGCATCCCCTGCAGCCCCCTGAAGATGGGTGGACTACAACTCCCAGCATCCCCTGCGGCCCCTTGAAGATGGAATTCTGGGAGTTGAAGTCCACCCATCTTCAAGGGCTCCAGGTTGACAAACACTTTTCCAAATAGTGACCACTGCCATAATTAAGTGAAACATGGAGAATTTAAATCTGCTGGAATACAGGTAGTCCTCGACTTACGACAGAGCGTAGCCCCACATTTCTGTGACTAAGCAAAGTGAAACGGGTTTTGTCCCTTTTTGCGACCTTCCTTGCGCCGGTTCTTAAGTGAACCGCTGCAGTTGTCAGGTTAGGAACCCGGTTGTTAAGTGAATCGGGCTTAAAGGTCCGATAACGGTCGCAAAAGAGAATCACGTGACCCCGGGGGCAATGCGTCCGTCATAAATATGAGTCAGTTGCCAAGTGTCTGAATTTTGATCCCCTGACTGCGGGAATGCTGTAACGGTCGTAAGTGTGGAAAACGGTCCTAAGTCCTGATCTCCGGTGCTGTTGTAACTTGGAACGGTCACTAAGCAAACTGTTGCAAGTGGAGGATGACCTGTATTAAATCTGTGGACTCCCCAGCAGAAGAAATTAAAAACTGGGGGGGCTTCAATCGCCCCATGGCAGCTGGCTTATGTTCCGCCCCCCTCCTCTTTCCTAGTGGGTCTGATTCATAGGGACCCCTTACATCCCATAATACCACTAGAATTAGTCAGCAGGCCTGGAGATGGTCCTGATTGCTGCTGGCAATCAGAAGCCGGGATTGGGTTTAGGAAATCCTGCAGGGTTAGACTGGATGACCTCTTAGGTCCCATTTCAACTCTGGATTCTAAAAAAAGGGGGGGGCAGGTCAATACAGAGACTGTGCTGAGTCTGGGCGCTTGCTTGTCCCCTGACCTCTTCTGGCAGACCCATAGCGCTCTGGGGCAGCTCACCTGATTGGTCGTCCTCCCCCCCCCCCCGCTGTAAGAAGGGAGGGCTGGGGGGAGGGGGTTGATGGGGAGGGGGCTTTGGTTTCTGCAAGAGGCAGCAATGGAGGCCTTGACCAGCTTCAGAGAAAGCTGGGTAAACTGGAGGAGGAGGGGAGAAGGAGAGGGAGGAAGATGAGGGAGTGGGGGGGGAGGAAGAAAAGGGGGAGGGGGAGAAGGAGGAAGCAGGAGGCAGGGAGGGGAGAAGGAGGAAAGGAAAGAGAAGAAGGAGGGGCAGAAAGGAGGGGGAGAGAAGGTGGGGTGGAGGAGAGAAGGGGGAGAAGGAGGGAGGAGGGGAGGGGAGGAAGAAGAGAGGAGGAGGAGGAGGAGGAAAGGAAAAGTAGAAGAAGAGGAGGGAGAGAAGGTGGGTTGGAGGAGGGGAGGGGAAGAAGAGGAGAGGAGAAGGAGGAAAGGAAGGAGAAGGAGAAGGAGAAGGGGAGAAAGGAAAAGAAGAGGAAGAGGAGGGAGAGAAGGTGGGGTGGAGGAGAGAAGGGGGAGAAGGAGGGAGGAGGGGAGGGGAAGAAGAGGAGAGGAGAAGGAGGAAAGGAAGAAGGAGGAGAAGGAGAAGGGGAGAAAGGAAAAGAAGAGGAAGAGGAGGGAGAGAAGAGGGAGGAGGAGGAGGGGAGGAAGAAGAGAAGGAGAAGGAAGGAAGTGACTGAGCCTGAAATGGAGCCCCCATAGCCCAGCGCAGTCTATTTGTGAACAGCCGAAGCGGGCGGTGGCAGAGAGCGAGGGAAGGGGCCGCAAATGCCTCCCCACACTCTTTGGCACCTGGGATCCACCTACCTGTCCCTTTCCCCGGCACCCCCACCCGCTCCCTCCCTCCCCGGAGCCGTTCAAGGTGCCGGGGGAGGGGAGGGAAAGGGGGGAGGGCAAACGCCAGCGGCCCCGCCGGACCCCCCCTCCCCTTCTCCGCGTGCCAAGCGCGGCGCAATTACGCGCTTGGGAAGGTGCCACCCGCCTCTCCAAGCGCAGGGCGTGAAGCTCCGGAAAAGCCCCGTCTTCCCCGGGGGGGAGGGGGGGTTAAGGGGGACCCTTTGGGGAAGTCCTAGCTCCTGCCCCCACCCTCGACCTACCGGCTCGGGGTCCCGCCCAGGCCGCCCCCCTCCATCCCAGCACCGAGGGCACCTTGAGCCGGTGCGGCGCGCTTCACCGAATCTTCACCTTCCTTCCTCCCAACCTCCTTCTCTCCTTTGCCGTTATCCCCCAGCCCCCTCCCCATGGATTGCTCCCCACACACCTACCAACCCCCGGGGTCTCTTCTTAGCCTTGTTTTCCCTCCCCCCCACCCGCCCCACAAACCGGCCCCACCTCAACCGGGGCAGCCCCCCTCCCCAAAAACCCATAAAATGCGAAGCGCCTTTCGTTTAATCCCTTGCAGAGCTTCCTAGAAATGCTCCGCTTGGGGAGATTTGGGGAGGGGGGGAAGGATGAGAGGGAGGGGAGAGGAGGGGGGGTCATCCCGGGCGACCCCCTCCGCCGGGGAACCTCCGAGGGGCTTCCCTGGAGAGCCGGCGGGGCCCGCCTTCCGCCTGAGCGGCAATTGAACCTTTCGACTTGAGATCTGGAGGAGAGAGAGAGAGAGAGAGAGAAAAGAAAAAAGAAAAGAAAAAAAACACCACGAGGCGTTTTTATTGCCGGGAATGAATTTATTTATGGGTCTCGGAGAGTCCGCGGAGGCCAAGCGAAGCTTCCCCCGCCGCCTTTCGGAAAACAGCCGCGTTTCGTTTGTCGTTTGGTGATGGGATGGATTGGGAGGTGGAAGGCTGGGCCGGGGGCCGAGCGCTGCCCTCCCCTCCCACCGTGACTCAGGTGGGACTTGGGGGGGGCACGACCACCCCCTCCCCACGACACTGCCCTCCAAGTCAGCTGCCAGGATAAACGCGGCTCCCCTTTTCCTCCAGATTCACTCAAAGGCTGGGGACACCTCGCTTGCTCTGGCTTAACGCCCCCCACCCCACCCCTTCGGCTTTCCCTCCCCTCCCCAACGGCCTTGCTCTGGCTTAACGCCCCGGGTTTCCCCCCCCCCTCCCCAACGCCGGGCACCGCTCCGCAAATATGGGTGCGTGCCCCCCGCACTCCAATCCGAGCCATAAAAATAATTCGCGTGGCTTTGGGCAGGAACGCAGCCAAGTCGTTTAAGGATAACGGGCGCGTTTGATGCCGGGAGGGGGGGAATAAAAATGTTGTAAAAGAAAGGATGCCCCCCCTCGCTCGGCCGTGCCCCTTCTTCCTTCCTCCCGCCCGCCCCCCCTTCCCGCAATTCCCCACTGATTTCCCTGCCCTTCATTTTGCATTGCAGCTCCGCTCTTGATGGGCGCGTTTTTTGTCTTCTCCAAGGTTTGAATTATACAGCAGGGCAGTTCCCGCTTCCCCCCCCCAAAAAAAAACCATTCCAGATGATGTCCTGTCCTTCTCCCCACACCCCTGGTCCTGCTGGGCCCTTCAAGCCTGCATCCCCCAGCCCCCTTCTCCTAGATTTTTTTCGGGACAAACCTTTCTGTGCCCCCAGCGCACAGTGTCCTCAATGGGCCCTCATCCTTCAGTCTTGCAGCTTAGGGGCTCCCCTCCCCCACTGCTCAAGGGGGTGGTGGGGGGAGGCCTGAGATCCCTGCCCCACTGACCAGTCCTCTTGGCTTTTGCCTCCCCCCCCACGCCCCTGCTGTGCCTAGGGAGGACCAACACCTGAGCAGGCTCCCAACTTCTGGGTCAGCCTCCTCCTGTCTTCCTCCCTCCCTCTGTCCATCTATCAAGGCGGGTGGGGGGTGGGGTGGGGGCTTCCTTCAAGCCCATATTTTACTGCCCTCCCTCTTCCCAGCAGCCCCCTCCCTCCCTCCTCCTCCCTCCTCCCTCCCTTGGCATCTGGGTAACCTTGTAGAAGAGAGATCTCTCTTGCAACTGCAGCTGTGCAAGGCAGGGAGTGTGCGAGGTGGGGGGGTGGGAAGGGAGGGGCACAGGAAGGCCTCGGGGCATGGCCCCATCCATCCATCCAGCGGGGGGGGGGATTTGGGAGGGGCTCTTTTGCACGCCTGGGGCATTGCACCAGGCCCCTCCGGCTGTCAGAAAGGCAGAATTCACCTTGAACTCTCCCTGCCTTGTGAGGCTGGGATGGAAGGGGTGCATTCAGAGGCTCGGGTTTTGGGGGAGGGGTCTGGGAGAGGGAGGCTTTCTTTCCCCCCCCCAATCCGAAGGTCATCCCTTGCCAGGATCCAAAAGCCAAAAAGTCCCCAAAAAAGCACGTGCAGAATCCTCTCTGGATCCCTTCAGGATCGGGAGGAGTAGGGGGGTGGAGTGGGCCCTGTGCACGGTGGGTCTGCCGGTGTCTGAGGATTTACTGCAGTGCAACCCCCCCCCCTCCCCCAGTGCCGGTTTGCAATCCAGGTTTAATTGAGCCCAGGAAGGTGGAGTGGGGGGGGGGGAAATCGATGGAGAACGGTGTCAGGGAATACACAGGAGAAATCTGGGGTTTTTTTCCCTCTCCACCTGACCTTCCAGATGCTGGGGGAGGGGGGGAGATAGGGAGGTTTGCAACGCTCAGCCAGAAGGGAATGCCCTGGCTTTCTTGGGGGGTGGGAGTAGAAGGAGAAGGACAGCCCCAGCAGGCCTTGGACGCTGCAGATCGGGGGAGGGGAAGCCTGCAAAACCCACCCACCCCGGATTCAAGCCCCCCACTCCAAGAAGAGAAACAGAAGCAGCCTGCAAGCCCATGCCAGCAGGTTCCTTTCCTTTCTGGGGGGGGGAGCAGTGGGGGCTGCGCCTTACGATCAATTAGGGAGGCCCCCCACCTCCCTACCTCTGCGGTTTTGCACACTTGGTCTGTGTCTCTCCCCGCCCCGGCCCCCCCCTTTTAACGGAGGGGTTTTGCGAACGAACCGGTTATGTCACTGTCCTTGCGGGATGGCGCAGACCGGTGTGGCTGGCGCATCCTGAAGCAGGGTGGAATTAAGAGAGGATAAGGAAATTGGCACCGTTGGGACCCGTCTCCGTGGGGGGTGGGGGGTGGGTGGGCTTAAAACAACGTGGAGTGGGGAGGTTATTTTTCCAGCTCCGTGGAAGAGTCAGCTGGGGTGAAATGACCCAGGAGGAAATTTTGGAATACCTCTCTGGACAGCCTTTTGGGGGAAAGGTTGGGTCTAGTGGTGATATCAGGAGGCTGGGAGTTCTAGTTTCTGCCTTAGTTGTGAAAGCAGACTGGGTGATTTGGGGCCAGTCACCAGGAGACTGGGAATTCTAGTTCTGCCTTAGGCATGAAAGCCGGCTGGGTGATTTGGGGCCAATCACTAGGAAATGGTGAATTCTAGTCCTGCTGAGCCATGACAGTGGGCTGGGTAACTTTGGGACAATCACCAGGAGACTGGGAATTCTAGTTCTGCCTTAGGCACGAAAGCCAGGTGAGTGATGTTTTGGGCCAATCACCAGGAGATGGTGAGTTCTAGTCCTCCCACAGCCATGAAAGCTGGCTGGGTGATTTTGGGGCCAGTCACCAGGAGACTGGGAATTCTAGTTCTGCCTTAGGCATGAAAGCAAAGTGGATGGTTTTGGGCCAATCACCAGGAGACGGCGAGTTCTATTCTCGCCTTAGGCATCATAACTGGCTGGATGACTTTGAGCCAGTCCCTCCCTCCCTCCCTCTCTCAACCCAACCCACCTCACAGGATTTTTATTTTATTTATTTTTTAATTTGATTTATATGCCGCCCTTCTCCGGAGACTCAGGGCGGCTTACAATGCATTATGCAATAATAAGGACTGTTGTTGTGGGGAAAAGAGCATTGGGGGTGTGGGGTCTGTTGGCCACCTTGAGTTATTCATAAAGATAAACACAGGTAGCATTTCAAATTTTTAAAATTCTTGTACAATCCATAAGAAAATTCAGAAGAAAATTCGATTCTGGGAAGTTATGTGCTATCAACTTCTTAGTTGCTGGAGTGAACATGTGCAGAGGGTCAAACGATGATCTGGGGGACCTGGGGGGAGGGGGCATCCCAGTGGCATCAGACTGGCACCAACAAGACCCCTGTGCAAAAGATACCCCTTTTCAGGTGCCACCCCTTTCTTCTTAGCTTCCTCTCCCTTTCCGGTTGGTTGGGCCTCAGTGTTCCCCTTCTGTGAAATGGGCATATGTGTGACTAAGACAGGACCAGGAAATTATTAAGGGCTGGAGCCCAAATTCCTTAAAACTCACAGGGACTTACTCGGCTTACTCCCGAGGGCCTGATGCACAGGGATGGGTCCTGGGTTCAGATTCTGGGCTCTATGTAAAGAAATGATGCTTTAGGATCAGCCTAATCCAAATTAAGTCTAGGATGGGAAGAAGGATGCAGGAAGATACTTAAAACGACCCAACATTTATGGGCATGAAGTGGAAAGGAAGATTTCCCAGCACGTTTACATGGTTCGCTTCCAATCCGGTATTTCTGTGCTTCCTGACTGGCCTACCTCGGAGGGCTGCTAGCGTGATCCATAAGCAACTTTCTGCTGGAATGGTTGGGCAGCTGGCCTCCACTTCGGGTATCCAGGTGGGTCTCTAGGGGTTAATGCGCTGGGTTAGAAAACAGGAGACGGTGAGTTCTAGTTTGCCTTAGGCATGAAAGCCAGCTGGGTGACTTTGGACCAATCACCAGGAGACCGGGAGTTCTAGTCCCACCTTAGGCACGAAAGCAGTTAGGTGACGTTGGGCCAATTGCTAGGCGACCGGAAGTTCTAGTCCTGCGTTAGGCATGAAAAACAGCTTTTGGGAGTTTAGACCGAATTACCCGGAGACGGCGAGTTCTAGTCCTGCCTTAGGCATGAAAGCCAATTGGGTGACTTTGGGCTAGTCCCTCTCTCAGCCCAGCCCACCTCACAGGGTTGTTGTTGTTATGAGGAAAAGAGGAGGAGGAAGATGGGTTGCATATACGCCCCGATGAGAGGCAGGATACAACTCGGTAAATCTCCTGGTGGCCTCCCATCCAACTGAGTTTTGTTTTCCTTTAGCTTCTAAATCTCCTGGTGGCCTCCCATCCAACTGAGTTTTGTTTTCCTTTAGCTTCTAAATCTCCTGGTGGCCTCCCATCCAACTGAGTTTTGTTTTCCTTTAGCTTCTAAATCTCCTGGTGGCCTCCCATCCAACTGAGTTTTGTTTTCCTTTAGCTTCTAAATCTCCTGGTGGCCTCCCATCCAACTGAGTTTTGCTTTCCTTTAGCTTCTAAATCTCCTGGTGGCCTCCCATCCAACTGAGTTTTGTTTTCTCTTGAGCTTCTAAATCAGCAAGACTCCCACCCATCCCCACCTCCCAAAAACCCTCCCATATATCCAGGAAGGGTCTTTTGAGTTCTCTGTCTTTGGTTACAAGGCATAAAATGGAAGAATTTCCCCCTTCCTCCTCCTCCACTCCACATTAGCTGATTGAAAAATCTCTCGTTAAAGGGAGCAATTTTTCTTAACTTAGGGTAATTTGCCCAAAAACCTTCAGTCCGGGCATCCTCCTCCAGATGCCAGGGCCAGAAGGCGATTTTTTTTTAAAAAATAAATAAATAAATAAAAATAAAATGAAGCTTTTGTCACCGTCCTAGTTTGGCTTCCAAGACCTGTCAAAAGGAGGAACGGAGGAGGCTGTGGGAGAAGGAGGGAGAAAGGAAGAGAGTGCCAAGAAAAGGCATCTTTTCAGAGAGAGATGTCCTTCAAAGGGTTTTCTTGGCTGCTACGGAGAGAAAAATCTAAATATTTTTTTTCCCCTCCCTCCTTCCTTCCACGCCGCTGATTTCGCATTGGGACCCCCAGATCACCCCTGGGAGACGGGTCAGTGAAAAATAGTGTGTGTGGGGGGGTCAGTTTGGGTTTAATTTTGAGAGCCCGGTTTGCACCGTGTCCGAACCTGGTGGTGCCCTGGGTAGAAATGCCCCTTGCCTGGTGTGGCAATGCCACTTTTTTGGGGGGTGCTTGGGAGAAGGAGCAGCAGGAATGAGGGTCCCTTTAGAACGAGGGACTCTCCAACCTTGGCAACTTTAAGCCTGGAGGACTTCAACTCCCAGAATTCCCCAGCCGCTGGCTGGGGAATTCTGGGAGTTGAAGTCTACCAGGCTTAAAGTTGCCAAGGTTGGAGAGTCCCTCGTTCTATAGGCTGGCGTGAAGATGGGTGAACTACAACTCCCAGCAGCTGGGTGCTGCCTGGGCAATTCTGGGAGTTGAAGTCCGCCCGGCTTAAAGTTGCACCTGGTTGAGAAAAATGGAGGTTGGGAATTGACGGTGGGGTTTTTTGGGGGGAGGCGTTGGGGGAGAAAAGCATTGAAAGCTGACTCTTGTAGGAAGGAATTCACTGATAAAAGTCATAATTGGGCTTTTCATACCAGTGGGAGAAATAATTCACATCTGAGAATGGAAGGACACAATGCTTCCTCCTTCTTTCCTTCCTTCCCTCCTTCCTTCCTCTTCTCTCCTTCTTTCTCCTTCCTTCCTTCCCACCCTCCCTCCTTCCTTCCTTTCTCTTCCTTCCATCCCTCCCTCCCTCTTCTCTCCTTCCTTCCTTCCTCCTTTCCTTTCTTCCTTCCTCTGCTTTCCTTCTTTCCCTCTCTCCCTTCCTCTTCTCCTCCCTCCCTTCCTTCTTTCATTCCCTCCTTTCCTCCTTCTTTCTCGCCTTCTTTCCTCTTTCCCTTCCTTCCTTCCATCCCTCCCTCCCTCTCTCTTCTCTCCTTCCTTCCTCCTTTCCTTCCTTCCTTCCTCTGATTTCCTTTTTTCCCTCTCTCCCTTACTTCCTTCTTCCTCCCTTCCTCTTCTCCTCCCTTCCTCCCTTCTTTCCTTCCCTCCCTCCTTCCTTCTCTCCTTTCTTCCTCTTTCCCTTCCTTCCTTCCATCCATCCCTCCCTCTCTCTTCTCTCCTTCCTTCCTTCCTCCTCCCTTCCTTCCTTCCTCTTCTCTCCTTCTTTCTCCTTCCTTCCTTCCTTCCTTCCTTCCTGTCCTGGGTATGGTTGTGGGTCTTTCCCTCTTAACAGGCCCAAGGCCAAAGGTTGGCAGGGCGTTTGTGCCTCACAGTCCCCTGTTCCGCTCACCCTTAACCGTCACCTGTGAAGCAGGAGCCCAAAGGCCGGGGCAGGGGTGGCCGTGGCTTCCCTTGGGACGGGCCAGTCTCCAAGCCCCAGGAGGAGCGAGTGAGCGGAGATGCCTCCCCCGTCCCTGGGCAGGATAGATTAGACACCCCACCCCCACCCCCCACCCCCGCTGGTGCTCCTTGCTGCCTCAGCTGCTTCCGGAGAGAGGGGGGCCATCCATCATCCAGGGGTGGTGGGGCATCGGAGGAGGCGGTGGGAGCAAAAGCGGGGAGCGCAGGAGAGAAGAAGGGGGCCCGGAGAGATCCGAAGGGCTGCAGTTCAGCTGCCTTGGCACAGAAGGGCAGGGTGGGAAAATCCCTGCTGGGTGGGCAGGAATGGCTGAGGCAGGGCGGGCACCGGGCTTCCCCTGGGCAAGCAGGAGGCAGGGCGGGCATTATATTAATAGGGCTACTCAGGCCTTCCTGCCACCCTCTGCCCTGCCTCCTTTCTTTCCCTCCTTCCTTCCTTCCTCTTTTCTATTTCCCTTTCTTTCTTTCTTTCTTTCTTTCTTTCTTTCTTTCTTTCCTCTTTTCCTTCCTTTTCCTTCCTTCCCCCTCCTTTCATTCTTCCTTCCTCTTTTCTATCTTCTTTCCTTCCTCCCTGCCTCCTTTCCTTTCTTCCTTCCTTTCTTATCTTCCTTCTTTTTCATTTTCATCACTTTTTCCCCTCTTTCCTGCCATCTTTCTCCTTCCTTCCTTCCTCCCTCCCTCCCTTCTCCTTCCTCCCTCTCTCCCTCCTTCCCTCTCTTTTTTCTTCCTTCTTTCCTTCCTCTTTCTTTCCTCTTTTCCTTCCTTCCCCCTCCTTTCATTCTTCCTTCCTCTTTGCTATCTTCTTTCCTTCCTCCCTGCCTCCTTTCCTTCCTTCCTTCCTTTCTTATCTTCCTTCCTTCTTTTTCATTTTCATCACTTTTTCCCCTCTTTCCTGGCATCTTTCTCCTTCCTTCCTTCCTCCCTCCCTCCCTTCTCCTTCCTCCCTCTCTCCCTCCTTCCCCCTCTTTTTTCTTCCTCCCTCCCTCCCTCCCTCCATCCCTCTCTCCCTCCTTCCCTCTCTTTTTTCTTCCTTCCTTCCTTCCTTCCTTCCCTCCCCTTCCCCTTGTCCATGAGGGAGATCTGGTGCCCCACTGCCCCCACTTGAGGGCAAGAAGTCTGCAGGTGCCAACTACACTCACGTTTTGGGGGGGGGGAGGGAGGGCGGGGGGGGGGTGAAGTTGGAAGAGGCTCAGCTGCCCACCTGCCCTCTTCCTGCATCCCTGTGGGAGCAACGTGGAAAGCCCCTCTTCCTGCTTTTACCACCACCGTTTCCAGATGTGTCGGCACCACAATCCCCATCATGCCCAGCCTCCCTGTCCTCTCGGCTAGCCAGGTGATCCGGGAGGGGCGGCTGCTCCTGAAGCCTCGGAGGGCGCCCGGTTGGGGGAAAGGGTCTCGGGTGCCTCGCAGGAGCTCCAGGCTTTCGTTCATCCCCCCAGTAACCCCCCGCCCCCCTTTCTCTTCTCTCGCCCCCCCCCCAATTATCCCCCCCCCCGCAGACCCGCAGCTGAAGGGCATCATCACCAAACTCTTCTGCCGGCACGGCTACTACCTGCAGGCGCATCCGGACGGCAGCATCGAGGGCACGCGGGAAGACGGCAGCGGGTTCAGTAAGAGGGTCTCTCTCTCCCCCCCCCCGCCCCTTTCCTCTGAGCCCCTTCGGCTGCTGCCCCAGAACTCTGCCCCCCCCCTCCTTCAATGGAAGCGGCAGAAAGGCAGCGGGTCGGGGTTGGACTAGAAGACCTCTAAGGTCCCTTCTAGCTTTGGTGTTCGGCTCCCACAGCCCGCTCTGCTCAGCGGAAGGAGCTCTACTCCGAAGTCCCCCCCCCCCACATTCCTAGTCTGCAGGTTTTGGGGGTCTCTTCTTGCCTCCCCTCACCCTCACCCCAGTTCTGGAGGAAAGAGGACGTGATGGATGATCTCTGGCGGTCCCATCTGGCAGGCTGGTGTCTGTCCGGGCACGTGGCCCATCCCGACCCACCGACAAGCTGGTCCTGTCCCCGTTTTGCAGCTGCCTGGCGACCCACAAGCGGTTCTCCCCCGGGAATCAGGGCCATAGAGCACACCTGGGAGATGCCCAATTCTTCCTCCTCGCCTCCGCCCCAACCCCCACCATGGGTCGCCTCACCTGCCCCCCACCTCCCCGTCTCCAGGGAGGTCAAAAAAGTCAAGATGGCAGCCCCAGATGCCCCATAAAACGATGCCTCCCTGCCGTTCCGGCTGACATTTTGACTTTTTTGACCGCAACTGGAATGAAGGGCTGAAAATTACAATGACAGGCAGTCCTCGACTTACAACCGTTCGAAGTTATGATGGCACTGGGGAAAAAAAAGGAACCGGGGATCGTTTCTCAGCCTTACGACCGTCGGCGGCATCCCCGCCGTCGCAGGATCAAAATTCAGACGCTTGGTAACCGATTCGGATGGACGACAGTCGTAGCATCCCCCAGGGGGGGAGGGGCTCACCCGATCCCCTTTTTACAACCTTCCGACGAGCCCAGTCCACGGGGAAAGCCCCGGTTCGCTTAACGACCGGGATGCCCCCTGAACGACGTGCAGCAACAGTGGCTGAAAAATTGAGGCCAAACAACTGTCTTGGTTAGCAACGGAAAGATTGGGCTCGGTGGCGGTCGTTAAGTCGAGGACCGCCCGTATTTGAATTCTTACCTTTGAAATTTTGTTCCCCCACCCCCACCCCCCACCCTGAGTCACTTGATGAGATGTGGGGGGGGTCGTCCAAATAAAATTAAATTAACTCGCACCCAGTTATGGGTTCGAATTTCGCCCACTGGGGCATCAATCTCACCTGGACTGCCAGTTGCCGACCCCGGATACCGTAGCCAATGGGCTGGTCTCCTCTAGACCCTGGGAGCCAACCCCCCCTCCCCATTTGCTCCTGGGGTTCTTTATTGTCTGCATCATTTCTGAAGCCCCCTCCCCTCCTTCTCTCCCTGCCCCACAGCCTTCTTCAACCTGATTCCGGTGGGGCTCCGAGTCGTGGCCATTCAGAGTACGACGTCTGGACAGTATGTCGCCATGAACGCCGAGGGCTACCTCTACAGCTCCGTGAGTACCCCGACCCCGCGGGGGTCACTTGGGGGGGGAATGTGCAACATGGGCTTCGTTATCCTCAAAACAGGCCGGTTTTCTCTTTTGCCCCACCTTCCTTCCCTGATCTCCCGCCTTCTTCATCCCCTATAACTGGAGTCTACAAAAACGTGGGCCCCTTTAAGACCCGTGGACTTCAACTCCCAGAATTCCCCAGAGTTTCGCAGAATATTCAGCATGGATAGGACAAGAACAAATGGGGCTACATTACCTTTATCCCTTTTTTTTTGGTCTTTTTGGGGATAGGGTAACTTTCTTAATAGACGGTGGGAACGTGGAAACCGATGTAATATATCTTGAATTCAGCAAAATGGGGAGAAAAAAAATTCGCTGAGGAATTCTGGGAATTGTCCAGAGGTCTTAAAAGTTCTCAAGTTTGGAGACCTCCCGTATAACGGTCGACGGTCTTTTTCCTCACCTGCCCCCCCCAAGCCCCCTCCTCTCTTCCACATCCGCTGCCCCCCCCAATTTCAACCCTTCCCACCGGCACAGCTGGGGAGGACCAGGTGCCACTCATAGCTGCCTAGAGTAGGGGTCCCCAACCTTTTCGGCTTTGTGAATCCGTGGCCGGGAGAGGGGCTCACCGCTTCCACGGTTTCGAACAGACCGTGGCCCGATATGGGGCAGCGGTCGGGGGGGGTTTTGTGGACTCCTGGTGGACGAATGATTTCCAGCATTTGCAGTAGGGAAGCGAACCAGACGGTTTTTGCATTTTGAGGTGGGGGTTTTTAGTAAGTGCCCTTTGTTAAGGAAGCCCCATGGGAGGAGGGGGATCCCCCTGTCCAGCGTGCCAGACCCGCTCAGTTCTCTCGTGCAAAAATGGCCATGAAAAGAACACACCTGTCTGGTATCCAGGCTTTTCCCCCTGCCCCTTCTGCTCCCACCTACCCTCAACCTGTCCCCTGCCACCCTCTCTCCCATAGCCAAGTTTCTGATCATATCTGGGTCCCCCCCCTCTTTATTCCCCAAAGCAGTTCATGTGTGGGGTGATTTGGGGACCCCGTGTCCGCTTTGGGAGGTACTCCGGATCCGAAGCAGGCCCTGGTTGAATTAATTCTACTTTATGGGCAAAGTTCCGCTAAAAGAAACTTCCGAAGTCGGAAAGTACCTATCTCTTCCCACCCGCACCCCCCCCTCCTATAAAGTCCAGGAAACTTGGGAGGGTTTCTTTTAAGCTGTTGTTCTCACTCCCTTTTTCTTTGTCTGGGCTCAGCAACCGTTTATCTAACTGTGTTTTTTTTAGTCTGTGACTCTTCTGTTTGCCAAGGTCACCATAACACTCTAGGCTAGAGCAGTGTTTGTCAATCTGGGCCACTTGGAGATGGGTGGATTTCAACTCCCAGAATTCCCCAGCCAGCACAGCTGGCTGGGGAATTCTGGGAGTTGAAGTCCACTCATCTTCATGTGGCCCAGGTTGACAAACACTGCTCTGGAATGATTTGAAAAGTAAATTTGGGCATAGGAATTGGGTCACACACACACACACACACACACACAGAGTACCCCTGTTTATTCCTTTTTGTGGCACCCCTTCCTAGCTCCAAAGACCCTTCATTTCCAGTGGGCCCCCCACCCCAATAATGAGACTCAAAGGCTCCTCTGCGTTGCAAGGGAGAAGCCCCCTTAACCTGCCCGTTTCCAAGCAATACCCAACAGGTTCAAATGAAGGAAACCCCCCCCCCACAAATTGGGGGTGGGTGGGAGCCAAGCACTTCCTAATAACCCCCTCCCCATCAGAGTTCTACAAGATGGTGGGTGAATTTTATACGCCTCTACAGGAAGTCCTGGACCAACGACCCTTTTTTAGTGACCGAAGTTGCAACGGCGCTGAACAAAAGCGGCTTACCACCGTGTTTCAGACTTACGACCGTTTGCAGCATAGTCATTGATCAAAATTCAGACGCTTGGCCACCGGTTCATATTTACGACGGTCGCGGTGTCCCAGGGGTGTGTGTGTCTGTCATGTGATCCCTTTTGGCGATTTTTCTGGCAAGCGAAGTCAAGGAGGAAGGCAGGTTCCCCCTTAACAACCGTGTTCCTCATTGAAGAATTGCAGTGATTCGCTTAACGACCGTGGCAAGGAAGGCCGTAAAATAGGGCAGAGCTCACTTAGCTGTTGCCTTGCTTAGCCACGGACATTTTTGGGTGCAATTGGGGTCATAAGCTGAGGACTACCTATCCATCGAAACCTAATGCTGGAAGGCACCTCAGAGGTCTTGTAGTCCAACCCACGGCTCCAGGGAGGAGACGAGTGGAAACTCTGGGCTCATTTACGGACGTAAACCGAGGACTCCTTCTCTGTCTTGTCCTTCTTATGCCCCTCCGTGTTTTTTCATCCCTCCTTCTCTTCTTCAAAGACACGTATCCAAGATCGTTTAATGACAATTAAAAGAGTTTGGGTGAAATTTGGCTGGGGGTGGGGGGAACATTTTCCCCTCCCCCTCCCCAAAAGCAGCAGAGAAAGGGGGGGAGGGGAAAAATGATGTTTTTTGCTGGGACATTTTGCTCTGATTAATGTTATGACTCTTTGGCTTCCTTCCATCCCTCCATTCTGGGAAGGCCAAAAAATAATAAAAATAAAATAAAAATAAAAAATAAATCCAGCTGGATTATCGGGTGAATTCTTTGAGGAATGCTGGGTTAAGGCAGAGACGAGCATCGCCACCTGGTGGCCGGTCTCTGCTATGACACCCCACCCATTTGGCCTAAATCCGGGCGAGAGGAGATGGCTACGGAAAATCTTGTTTTAAGACGAGCGAAATGGAGGCATTTACAAAGGGATTAGCAGAGTAGGAACATGGCTTTGCCATGTTTAATCCTTTTGTAAAAAATAAAATAAAAAATAAAATCCGCCTCCCAATCCCTTCGACCGTTATGGAAACGAAGAGACTTTTAAGATTTGAAAAATTCCCAACCTTTAAAAAAAACACAGGATGGGATTATTTTACAGATGTTTTTCGGGGTCGGCCTCGAACCAAAACTGGGGGAGGCCTGTTAGTGAGACAAGCTGCGTATAAATTTAATACGGGTGGTCCTCGAATTACGACCATAATGGAATCCCCAATTTACGTTGCTAAACGAGGCATTTGTTAAGTGGAATTTTGTCCCCGTTGTACGACCTTTCTCTCCGCCGTTGTTAAGGGAATCACGACAGCTGATTTCTCACACGGTTGTTAAGCGACTCTGGATTTCCCCGTGGACTTTGCTGGTTGGAAGGTTGCAAAAAAAAGGGGATCGCGTGACCCTCCGGGACTCTTGCGACCGTCATAAATTTGAATCGGTTGCCAAGCACCTGAATTTCGATCATGTGAATGCTGCAACGCTCGTAAGTGTGAAACGACGTTTAGAAGTCGCTTTTTCCCATGCCATTGTAACTTTGAATGGTCGCTAAACGAATGTTTGTAAGTCGAGGACTATCTGTAAATCAAGAAGATTTTTTATAAAAAATTGGCAAGCCAGTTAAAGGGGTTTCAGAGGGACACCCCCCCCAAAAGAAGGGTTTGAACCCCATATTCTGCCATTGGTCTTTCTTTTCCCGCCCTCATTCCCGCCCAAACAACCAGATCTACAAATGTAGAGTTCAAAGGTAGCTACTTTATTGTTTTCTGCCTGTAATACAGGAATCTTCCCCGACTGGCAGATTCAGCTAGGAAAATCCAGGCTAAAAAAGTCATTCAAAGGGAGTCCGGCCTTATTATTCTCCCCTGTTTTCTTATCACAGGGGTGGGGAACGGTGGCCTCTTTTACAACTTGTGGGCTTCAACTCCCAGAATTCCTGAGCCTCGGGAATTCTGGGAGTTGAAGTCCACAAGTCGTAAAAGGGCCATCGTTCGCCATCCCCAACTTAATAAGTCCAGACTAATTCTCCCTTTGATCCCTTCTCCCGATTGGTGGGCAGTGGGGCAGATGGGCACTTTATTAAGGGGAGGGGGTCAAGGGGGGGCGGTCTTTCTCTTCCTGCAGGGCATAACCTTCCTCCCCCCCTCCCCGCCCCCAGGCTCACTTCACCGCCGAGTGCCGTTTCAAGGAATGCGTCTTTGAGAATTACTACGTCACCTACTCCTCCACCCTCTACCGGCAACGGGAATCGGGACGCTCCTGGTACCTGGGCATCAACCGAGAAGGGCAAGTGATGAAGGGAAACCGAGTCAAGAAGACCAAGGCCTCAGCCCACTTCCTGCCCAAACTGCTGGAAGGTAGGCGAGGGGCCTTGGGTGGCTGGGAAAATCCTCCCGAGCCCTCGAGCGGGTTGCTGGGGGGGGGAGAGGGGTTGGTGGGGCAGGGAGGGCTCCGGAGACGGCCTGAAGTTGGAGAAATGAAAGGAAGTCAGTTTGTCTTCAACAGCTGCTACTTGTTGGATGGAATTACAGTTTAACTTCCTTCCTTCCTTCCTTCCTTCCTTCCTTCCTTCCTTCCTTCCTTCCTTCCTTCCTCTTTCTTTCTTTCTTTCTTTCTTTCTCCTTCCTTATCCCTTCCCTCCCTGCCTCTTTCCATCCATCCTTCCTTCCTCTTCCTTCCTTTCTCCTTCCTTCCTTCTTTCTTTCTTTCGTTTTCTTTCTTTCTTTCTTTCTTTCCTTCCTTATCCCCTCCCTCCCTGCCTCTTTCCATCCATCCTTCCTTCCTTCCCTTTCTTTCTTTCCTTCCTTCCCCTTTCTTTTTTTTTCTTTCTCCTTCCTTCCTTCTTTCTTTTGTTTTCTTTCTTTCTCCTTCTTTCTTTCTTTCTCCTTCCTTATCTCCTCCCTCCCTGCCTCTTTCCATCCATCCATGCATCCTTCCTTCCTTTCCTTTCCTTTCCTTTCCTTTCCTTTCTTTCCTTCCTTCCTCTTTCTTTCTTTCTTTCTTTCTTTCTTTCTTCTTTCTTTCTTTCTTTCCTTCCTTATCCCCTCCCTCCCTGCCTCTTTCCATCCATCCATCCATCCATCCTTTCCTTCCTTTCCTTTCCTTTCCTTTCCTTTCTTTCCTTCCTTCCTCTTTCTTTCTTTCTTTCTTTCTTTCTTTCTTCTTTCTTTCTTTCTTTCCTTCCTTATCCCCTCCCTCCCTGCCTCTTTCCATCCATCCATCCATCCATCCTTTCCTTCCTTTCCTTCCTTTCCTTCCTTCCTCTTCCTTCCTTCCTTTCTCCTTCCTTCCTTATCCCCTCCCTCTCTGCCTCTTTCCATCCATCCTTCGTTCCTTCCTTTCCTTTTTCTTTCCTTCCTCCTTCTTCCTTCCTTCCTTTCTCCTTCCTTCCTTATGCCCTCCCTCCCTCCCCTTCTTTCTCTTATCTCTCCGCAGTGGCTTTGTATCGGGAGCCTTCCCTGCACAACCTCTTCGAGCAGGCCCTGGCCAAGAAAGGCGAGGAGGGCGATGGGCCCCCCCGGAAGGAAGCGGCCGCCACGTAGTCCTGAGGATGGGGTGGGGGCTGCCTCTCCTCCTCCAGCTCCTCCCCTTGCCAGCCCCTCCGAAACACACCTTCAGACGCCTCTTCCACTCCGTTCTCAGGGTGGCTCCCCCACCCGATCAGCCCCCCTGGCATTCCTGACTTGCAAAGGATCAGCTCAGGAGATCTGCTGACAGAGGGAGGGGGGGTGTTTTCCCCTTCTGGGGCGAAGAGAGACGCTGCCCGTCCCCAGGCGCAGAAGGACGAACCCACCACCAGAATCTCCTGTCCCAAGCTATGGGGCCAAGACGGGGCCCAGCTCTCTGGGAGAGACCCCCTGGCCCTGCAAAGGGGCTGACACCTCCGTCCCACAACTCTGACAGACCCACTGCTCTTTCTCCAGCTGCTGGGATTCCCGGCGCCTGGCACAGGGGCATCCTTCTTCCTATGGCAACCAGAGACGATCCTAGTCTTCCACGCAAAACGAGACCCAGGGGCTTATGGTGCTTCCCTCCCTCAGGCCGCGAGCGCAACTTCCGAAAAGCATCTCCAGAAGCATAGAACAGAGAAAAGGAAATATATATATATATATATTCTCTATTTTTTTTTTAAACGCCAGGGCAAAGCAACACTTTCTGCCCACGACAGAGGAAATCTTCTGTTTCTTGAAGGGTTCTTTTTATTTCTTCCTTGGTTTTTGTTTTTAATCTGTACTCTGCTCAGCCCCTGGCTGGTGACCTTGTCCTCTTCTCTCTCTCTCTCTCCAACCATTGCCAAATTATCTACTGTTTCACAGCTGACCTCAGGGAGGAGACCGGATTTGACAGCAGCAGAAAAGCAGAGGGGAGGGGGGGTTTCTTTTTCCATCAGCTCAGGGAGCCGGGGACCCTCCATCACCGGGACGTGAGGTCACCTTCCTCTTCCTCCCCCCCCCCAATTTCTCCCCCCTGCTGTTCTAACAGTGCAGCTTAAAAACAAGGGGGGGGGGAAGGAGGAAATGGGTGGATTTTTTTTCCCCTTCTTCTTCTTCCACCGAAGATAATCCTGCTTTCTTGCAAATTTTGACTACGTGCCAATCAAAGGACCTCGGAATCAATCCAAAGGGTTGACTTTTTTGGGGGGGGGGAATCAAAATGAGAAGGGAAGGAATTTGGATCCCTTCTGACAGCCAGAAAAAGCCAAACTGAGGACCGGAGGCTCCTTTTTTTTTTTCTTTCGCCTGCTGGAGAGACTGTGGCCGCCCCCTCTCCCCCTCCCCACCGCTCGCGACCACCTCTCTCCGGCCGCATCCCCGTCCTTGAAGCGAGACCGCGGGAGAAGTGCAGTACCTTATTTTGGCCACCGAGTGGCAGCACTCTCGTCCCGGCGCTGGGCTGCGGGGAATCGCTCGCTTTGCCATCTCGCGGTGTGAATTGGGGGGGGGGGCGCGTGGGGAGAGAGGAGGGGGGGGTCTCTCCTTAAGGTTTTATTTCACCTGCCTTCCCGCCACCTCCGACTTGTCCCCTCTCTGTCCGTCTCTCAGGAGCCTGAAGTCACTTATTCCTTTCTTCGCAGGCAATAAATGAAGGGTGGGTGGGTGGGAGGGAGATTACAGGGTGGGGGGATCCCTCGAGCCTGTGGATCGGTGTGGGGAGGGGCGGCTGTGAGGGCTTTCTAACCTCTTGCCTTGTGTGATCTAATGTGATGGAACTACTTGCCTCCAGAGTCCAGACCCCTCCAGTTCTCCCAAGCAAACCTGTCTCCCAGCTCCCCACTACACTACCCATCCTCCCCGGCCCTTCTACCAAGCTGTTAAAGGGCTCTGCCTCCACCCAGTCCTGTAAGGGAGAGGAATCGGCCACGTTGATAGGCTGGATAATCCGTCCTTGATTTAACAAGCCACAGTGGAGCTCCAAATTTCTGTCGCTAAGAGAGGCAGGCATTGAGTTTTGCTGCAGTTTCGTGACCCAACTAGGGTACAACATCAGTGCTAGAAGGGAAGGGGGGTTTGTGGAGAGGAGACGGGAGAGGAGAAAGAGGAGGAGGAAAAAGACTGGATCCCCTTGGGGGACTCTTGAGTTGGAAGGATTTCCTGGCAGATGTTTCTTGACCCATCTATGGAACGTCATCAGTGCTAGGAGGGAAGGGGGTTTTTGGAGAGGAGGAGGAGGAGGATAAAGAGGAGGGGGACTGTGGGGTCCTTGATGCTCTCTGAGCTTGGGGGTTTTCTTACAGACATTTCATGACCCAACTAGGGAACATCATCAGTGCTAGAAGGAAAGGGGGGTTTGTGGAGAGGAGTGGGGGAGTCCTTGGTGGTATCTGAGCTTGGTGACAGATGTTTCATGACCCAACTAGGTGGCATCATCACTGCTAGGTGACGTTCACCCATGATCAGGACACTGATGAAGTATCTTAGCTAGGTCCCGAGACATCTGAAGCCAACGCCCGAGCTCCGCAAGCAGCAAGGACCCCACAGAGGGGCTCTCTATCATAAGGCCCGACTGGTTTTGCCTGGATGATAGGCCTCAGGGCAGGCCCACCCCAGAAACAGTGGGGGGTAGTAGGCGTAGAGTGGGGGATTCTCCACTCGACCTCAGAGGCTTCCCAAAGGGGTCGGTTGTTCTCTCCCCAATCCAAGCTACCTCACAGAGCTGTGGCGAAAAGCAAAGAGAGGACATGTTACCCAAACTCTTAAGGTCCTGGAAGAACTTCAGGATGAAAATATGCAACCTAACCCATTATTTATTTATTTTTTTGGGTCCGGTTGGGAAAGATAGGCCTTGTAGTCCAACAGGTTGAGACCAAGTCAGGATCCCACTGGCGTGGGGAGAGGCTGCCCTCGCCTTAAACACCTTTCAGAAGTCAAAAACCACCTGATTCAAAAACCAAAAAATAAAAATAAATTCAAGGTAGGCGACCCACTTATAAAACAGAGCCTGGGTATGTCCTCCCCCCACCTCTTGGCTGTGGGGGGGGGACACACGACACCCCCCCCATCCGATTTCACCTTTGAACTCCAATTGGTGCGTTTTGAAGAGTTGTGCAACCAGATTTGGGGGAGGGGTCTTCAGGCGAGGTCCAAAAAAAGTCTATACGGAGTTTGTTGGGGTTGGACTAGAAGACCTCCAAGGGTCCCGTTCCCACTCGGTTATTCTATTCTGCTATGCTCTCCTATGGGGTGGGAGATTTGGAGAGTGGGCCCAGACTGGGGGATCGATTGGAGGGGGCGGATCCCCCCAAAGTGGAGGCACCATGGGGCAGAGAAGTGATTATTTGGATGGTTTTAAAGTGATCGTTTCAAGAAGAGCCAAAATTCCTGAATTAGGAATTTTGTGTCCGGTAAAACACCTTTGCAAAGAAGAGAGATGTCCAACGTTTGGCCGCTTTAAGACCGGTGGACTTCAACTCCCAGAATTCCCAGCTGGGGAATTCTGGGAGTTGAAGTCCACCGGTCTTAAAGCGGCCAAACGTTGGACATCCCCACTTCCCCGCTTTGAATATTGAAAGTACTTTCCTTAATTAATGTAATGCAAATCCTAAAGGAAGGACCCCCTCCCCCACGTCCCTTGGACAATCCGGGTAGGGATTTGGATGCCGCTGCGCCCCGGAATGCATCAGGCGCAATTCAGGGGAAAAAAAACCCCTCCAAAAACGATCTTCTCCTTACAAACGCGCAATTTGCGCAAAGGCGCAAGGAAGGTCTGTTGACAAGCGCGGCTGGGGAGGCGGGGCTTGGGCACCTTGGCCCCGCCCCTGGCCCCGCCTCTCCCCCTCCCTTGCCTTGTCCCCTTCCCCTCGACCCCCACTGAAAAGCAATAATAATAATAATAATTAATAAGAAGAAGAAACTTCATCGTATTCGCAATAATTGCGGGAAAGCGAGTCCTCAGCGCCCTGCATGAGAAGTTGGCTTCCGTCCAACCGTCGCTCCAAATCCTGGCGCGAAGGATCAGGCCCGCCCCCCCTACCCCACCCCACCCCACCCCTCCGGCACCCTAAAATAAAGGATACTTTCTACAGTTTCTTTCGCACCTGGTCTTTTGGGGCGCGGGGGATTTCCAAAAAAAAACAAAAAAACGCACGCGCTTCCAACCGGAAATTTCCTGACGATTAACCAGAGGAACGACTTGCCACCAGAAGTTGTGGGCGCTCCAACACGGGAGAGACTGGGGTGGGGGTGGGGGGGGCAGGCAGCCCTTTGGTCGGCATGGTATACTATATAAGGAGCAGGGGGTTAGGCTAGATGACCTCGAAGGTCCCTTCCATCTCCATCCTTCTGTTATTTCTGCCCGAGTTTCCCCGTTCTTGTTGGTCTTGGGGTTTCGGAAGTTGGAATTAGGCACCCACCGGTTCATGGCGGTGGGCTACCAAACGGGGGGGAGGCAGTTTGGGGGTGCTGCTCCACCCCACCCCCACCCCGGTTGGCGGTGATGGGAACTGTAAACCGAGACAAGAAGCTACGGGCGGAAACTAATCAAGGAGAGAAGCAACTTAGAACTAAAGGAGAAATTTCCTGGCAGGGAGAACAATTAACCTGTGGAACAGCTTGCCACTAGAAATTGTGGGTGCTCCATCACTGGCAGTTTTAAAGAAGAGATTGGATAACTATTTGTCTGAAACGGTATAAGGTTTTCCTGCCTAAGCAGGGGGTTGGACTAGATGACCTCCAAGGTCCCTTCCAACTCTGTTATTCTATTCTATTCTATTCTATTCCATTCCATATTTTCTTTTCTTTTCTTTTCTTTTTTCTTTTCTTTCCTCTATTCTATTCTATTCTATTCTATTCTATTCCATATTTTCTGTTCTGTTCTGTTCTGTTCTGTCCTCTCCTGTTCCCTTCCATTCCGTTCTGTTCCATATTCTTTTCTTTTCTTTTCTTTTCTTTTCTTTTCTTTTCTTTTCTTTTCTTTTCTTTTCTTTTCTTTTCTTTTCTTTTCTTTTCTTCTCTTCTCTTCTCTTCTCTTCTCTTCTATTCTATAGATATAGGGTTTAGCTGGGTGGGGGAAGGGCAGAGGTGCCAATTGTCGGGCCGATCGGAGCCTCCGGTGGTAGCCAGCCAGTTCCCGTTTCCCTGGGGGGACCATTCCTTCCCGGGTGCCCCTGAGCTCCCCTTCTCTGCCCAGTCCGGAGGGAGGGTCTGTCTGCCCCTGAACGCCCCCTGGACTGCCCCCCTCGCCCCCGCCCCGGAGCTGCAACCGGAGAGGCTCCGGCCGGGCGGAAATGCTTTCAACAGCTGGGTAATAATCCCCCACTAACTCCCCCCACAGGGAACTCGAGACGACCCTTCCCCGGCATTTGGGGAGTGGCGGCCGGGCGGGGGGGCGAGCCAGCAGGCAGCTTCCCGGGATCGGGGGTGCGGGGGGCGAAGCGCGGCCGGGAAAGCTCGTTCTGCTCGGCGAGGGGACGCCATGCCCGCCTGGGTGGTCTTTGGGGGGCTCCTCTGGATGCTGATCGTCTCAGGTAGGTCTTGGAGCCCCCCCCCCCACACTTGAACCTGACTTTCCCCTAAGTGTGCAAGGCGGGAGGTGTCCGCCTGCAGGGCGCTTGCAAGGCAAGAGTTAGCCCCCCTCCCCACCTCCTCTCTTCCCCCCCCCACACTCTCCCCTCTGCAGCCGCGGGGGTCTCCGAAGTCGAGCTGGACCTGAGAGCGCGGCTCTTGCAGAATTACACCGCCACGGTGCTTCCCGTCCGCCGACTCTCCCAAAAGGTCCCGGTGAGGCTGGGCATGTCGCTCTCGCAGCTGATCAGCTTAGTAAGTCGGGGTCGCTGAGCGGGACGGAGGGGGTCCTGGGGGGGGAGGGACAGGGCAGGAACCCTGGGAGGTGGGGGAGGGAAGCCCCAGATTTTGCCCACACCAAGCCCCGCCTTCCTTCCTTCCTTCCCTTCCGCTGGGCTCCGGGAATACAAGATATAGGATAAAGGGACCTTAGAGATCCTCTAGTCCATCCCCCTTTTCCAAGCAGGAGACCGTACTACACCACTCGGGACCATTGGCTCTTGGATTCAGCCGCCTCTGGAGGACCCCTGGCTCCCTCCCACCCCATGAGTCCAAAGGCCGCCAATGGCTAGCGGCTGGGGACGATGGGGCATGGAGTTCTGCCGGTCTCCCTCCTGAGTATCTGAGTGGGCACAGACAGGCTTCTTTGTCCCCCCTTGGGGTGCGAGTCACAGATCAAGCCTCCCCCCAAAATCTGCAAGATTTATTTTGGGCAGCGGCTGTGCGAGCTGTCCTTGCCCCCCCCACCTCCCAATCCCCTGGGAGTTTTGCACGCTTGGTACCAAGTGTGCAAGAGGCCGGCGGAAGCAGCAACAGCTGAGAAGGCAGCTATTAATAACTCGCTGGTCCTGCCTGGAACTGGTGTCTCCTGGCGCCTGGGGGGAATTGGGGTGTTCAGTCCCTGTGGGGCTGAAAGAAGGCCTTCCCCACTGGTCTCGGGATGGGACAGGGCAGGGGACCGGTTGAGCCGGCCCCCGGCCCCTAATTTTGGGGAGGGGGGCCGTGATCTACTTCCAAGCATCTCTGTGTCCATTTACTGGATCGGCCGGCCAGCCTCACTTTCTCATCGTGGGAGGATGAAGATGTGGTCTTGATTGAAGAACCAAGCTAAAAACCAGGAGATAGTGAGTTCTAGTCTCATTTTGGGCCAATCACCAGGAGAGAGTGAGTTCTAGTCCTGCCTTAGGCATGAAAGCCATCTGAATGAGTTTGGGCCAATCACCAGGTGTTGAGGAGTTCTAGTCCCGCCTTAGGCATGAAAGCCAGTTGGGTAATTTTGGGCCAATCACTGGGAGATGGTAAGTTCTAGTTTCACCTTAGGCATGAAAGCCATCTGAGTGAGTTTGGGCCAATCACCAGGTGTTGAGGAGTTCTAGTCCCACCTTAGGCATGAAAGCTGACTGGGTGACTTTGGGCCAATCACCAGGAGATGGTGAGTTCTAGTCCTGCCTTAGGCATGAAAGCCAATTGGGTAATTTTGGGCCAATCACTGGGAGATGGTGAGTTCTAGTTTCACTTTAGGCATGAAAGCCATCTGAGTGGGTTTGGGCCAATCACCAGGTGTTGAGGAGTTCTAGTCCCACCTTAGGCATGAAAGCTGACTGGGTGACTTTGGGCCAATCACCAGGAGGAGGCAGCAGTATTAAATATTTTTACCACCTGGAGTTATTTACAAAAAAGTAATATAGGTTGGTTATAAATAAATTGCTGTAAGATAAAGGAAGATAAGTAGGATGAGGGATAGGAGAGGAGAGGAGAGGAGGGGATGGGAGGGGAGAGGAGAGGAGAGGAGGGGTGGGGAGAGGAGAGGGGAGGGGAGAGAAGAGGGGAGGGGAGGGGAGGGGAGGGGAGGGGAAGGGAGGGGAGAGGAGGGAATGTCCAAGCCACTTATGTGAGCTACCTGTGCTTCGCTACCTTGCAGTCACACTCTGCCGTGAACTCTGGGGAAGGGGGATTCTTGGGGGAAACCGAAAGTAGTGGCTGTATGAAGCTGCCTCAAGGTCACCCAGCTGGAAGAAGGAATGGAGCCACTTACCAGACCAAGCTCGGACTGACCATTATGAAAACATCTCATCCGGACCTGATTGGTCATGGGGCGGGGGATGGGGGGTGAGCCAGTGGTGGGTTCTGTGGGTGTGGTGTCGCTTGGTGGGCATGGCAGGGGAAGGATACTGCAAAATCTCCATTCCCTCCCCATTCCTGGGGTAAGGATATTGCAAAATCTCCATTCCCACCCAACTCTGGGGCCAGCTAGAGGTGGTATTTGCCGGTTCTCCAAACTACTCAAAATTTCCGCTACCGGTTCTCCACAACCGGTTAGAATCTGCTGGATTTCACCCCCAGGGTGAGCCATGGAGGGGCAGTTAAGGGAGGGAAAACTGGAACGTAGGGATTTGGGCGTGCGATTCTCAGTCCTGGCTTTGCACCACTGCGATACCCTTGACCTCTAACAAAACTACACCTTTCTCAGTAAACGGAGCCAACTTAGGATGGGTCCTGTTCAGAGGTTCGAGCTATGGCAGGTCTGGCAATTTAGCAATGGCGGTTTGTGCCGAATCCTGGCCTGATCTCCTTTTTTTCTAAGAAACCAGGCGAAGCAGCAAATGGGGGGGGGGAAATGCCTCCTTTTCGAATCATCGCAATATAACCGTCTGCTGGAAGAATTAAATCATGCGTATTTCAAAGCCGAAGGGTTTAAAGAGCGAATAAAAGCATTTCCTTGGGGGGAGAGATCCCAAGGAGAGCCTCCCCCCTCCCCCACATAGAAACCTCCTCCCCTTAGCCAAGCATGGACTCCTTTCCAGGACTGGGCTAGCTGAGGATTCTAGAACCTTGGAAAGGGTCTCCAAGGTCATCTAGTCAACCCCCCTTTCAGTGCTGGAGTCCAAACGAAGGCCTAGGGTCCAGCATTAGCATGAACCCATCCACCACAGGGGGGGAAGCCCCTCCCTCAGACACTGGCTCTTCCTGGGAGGGTATTCCCCCTCACTTTTTTTTCCCCGAGTGTTGAAACTCCCAGCAATACGGAGGCTTCGGAAAGCGCACAAATGCACACTTTTTTTTTCAGAATGAAAAGGATGAAGAACTGACCACAAAGGGCTACTTGGACCAGGTGAGTTTAACAAAACCGAACTAAAACACAGACTGCCATCTTGACTTTTTTGCCCTCTGTGGACCCTTCTGCATTAGAAAAGCAGGGACGGTTTTTTCGAACTTTCTTGTTCACGGAAGGCCAAACAGGTGGAGAAATTTGAGGCTGGAGTAGAAGAGAGAGCAGCTATTTGATGGGGGGGGAGAGGAAGAGAGAGACACGGGTGCGAGGACACCTGTTTAGAGACTGTGGGGTGGGGAGTGTCTGGGCCTCTAGCAAGAGGGATGTTGCCTATAACAGCCACGAAGCGCAGAGCTTCCAGGCAGCTTAGCCCATCAATGTGGCTCCATCTGGGTCGCCAAAAATTGAAGACATCCAGAAAAACTCAGTCGGTCTCCAATTTCTGCCCAGTATCTCCTTCTTGAGTCTTACGCTGTGCCATACACATGTAGTACTCAACTTACAACCACATTTGAGCCCAAAATTCCTTTTGCTATGCAAAGCAGTCCTTAAGTGAGTTTTGCCCTATTTTACAACCTTTCTTGCAAAACATTGTTAAGTGAATCATTGCTGTTGTTAAGTGAGTCACACAGTCATTAAGCAAATCTGCTGGTCAGAAGGTCGCGAAAGCAGATCACGTGATCCCGGGACGCTGCAACAGTCATAACTACATGCCGAGCGTCTGAATTTTGATCACGTGACCATGGCGATGCAGCGATGGTCGTAAGTGTGAAAAATGGTCATAAAGCCCCTTTTTGTAACTTTGAACAGTCACTAAACGATCTGTTGTAAATCAAGGACTGCCTAATTATAATTCATTAACTTTCTGGCTGGTCTATAATTTTTCCCTTTTTTTCCTACTTGAGTCTTCCATCCTCTTCCTCGCCCGACTTTCCTTTCTCCCTCAGGAGTGGATCGACTATCGGCTCACCTGGAATCCAGCCGAATTCGAAGGAATCACGTCCATCCGACTCGGTGCAGGCGAAGTGTGGCTCCCGGATATCGTTCTCATGAACAAGTGAGCCTTCATGAGGACTAGAATCTTGATGCTGGCCTTGTCAATAACTGTTGGGGTAGGATAGGGTGTTGGAGCTAACAGGAGCCTCTCCATCTCTCAGAATAGGGCTGGAAGGGATCTTGGAGATCTTCTAGTCCAACCTCCTGCTGAAGCAGGAGACCTTATACCATTTCAGACAAATGGCTGTCTAATCTTGTCTTAAAAACCTCCGCAACTTCTGGAGTCAAGGAGTTCCACTGGTTAATTGTCCTCACTGTCAGGAAATTTCCCCTTATTTCTAGGTTGCTTCTCTCCTTGGTTAGTTTCCATCGGTTGCTTCTTGTTTTACCCTCAGCTGCTTTGGAGAATAGGTGGACCCTCTGGATTTTTCCAGTTGAGCTGAATTAAATTAATTAAATTTATTTTCATCTTGAGCTGCCCACTTGGGGCGGGGGATGTCCCTCTACCCCCATAAGGCTAAACTTCAGTCTAAAACCAGCTGCAACCCTCTGGCTGAGATTTTTGAGTGTCTCATTTTCCCGTCGAAGGGAGGGCTGGTTTCCCTTTTCTCGGCCGCCAGCAACGGCGTCTCTCTCGTCTCTTTTTCCATCCAGCAACGATGGCGTCTTTGACATTGCTCTCAGCATAAACGTCCTTGTGCACCACAACGGGAGGGTCCAGTGGCAGCCCCCTGCCCTTTATCGGAGCAGCTGCAGCATCCAGGTTCGACTCCGCTCCCTCCGCATGATGGGCTTTGTAGTTCAGCCTATTTGCAACTGCAGTTGAGCCCAAAATTTCCGTCGCTAAGCGAGACAGAGCTTAAGTGAGTTTTGGCTCATTTAATGACCTTCCTTGCCATAGTTGTTAAGTGAATCCCTGCTGTTGTTAAGTTCGTCATACGGTTGTTAAGCGAATCCACCTTCCCCATTGCTCGTTAGGAGGTCGTAAAAGGGGAGCATGCGACCCTGGGATGCTGTGACCGTCATAAATACAAATCCGTTGCCAAAAGTCTACATTTTATTCACCTGACCATGAGGACGCTATAACGGTCATAAGGGTGGAAAATGGTCATAAGTCACTTTTTTCCAGCGCTGTTGCAACTTCAAAGGGTCACTAAGTGAGCTGTTGTAAGTCGAGAACTGCCTGTATTGCATTCCAACCACTGCGCCACCATGGCTCTTTAACGACCTCCTTGCTTAGCAATGAAAATTGTGCTCCCAATCGTGGCTGTAAGTCGAGGACTGCTTCATAAAGGAGGACATTGTTCCCGGCCTACGCCAAGGCGGCAGATGCTCCCTCGGTTCTCCCACTTGTGTTTTTGTGCGATTGCAGGTGACCTATTTCCCGTTCGATTGGCAAAACTGCACGATGGTCTTCCGCTCGAAGACGTACGATGCCTCGGAAATCACCCTCCTGCACCCCGTCAACGAGAAAGGGCAGGAGGTGAAGGAGATCCTGATATACGAAAACACATTTATCGGTGAGGAAAAGTCGCCCGATTTGTGCCCGCGATGGGGTGATGCTTGCCCGTTCCCTATGCGAACCCAAGTACGTGATCAAAATTGAGGTCGCGCGAAACCCGCACACCAGCTTCGTTCAGCTAACCAAGGAAGGATTTCACGGGAACCCCGTCTTCCGTTTCCAATTCATACAATGTTGCTGTCAGCCCGGAAGCCATATTGGAGCGTCTTCAGGGCTGCCACAGCCAGACTGGCTGAAGCTGTGGGAATGGGAGTGGGGAGGTAGAGATAGCTGGGGACCCATAGCCAAAATAAAATTCTTTTCCCTGAGAACCAAGGTCATTCTCGTTAGGTGCTGGGAAGGCATGGACTGAATCCAACTGAATTGGGACTGTGATCTGATTGGACCGTGTGACGGGCGTGTGACCTGGGGGCAAGGACTTTGGGATTTGGTTTGGGTGGGGAAAACCTCGGGTCCTTCAGAGTCAGTTTTTCACCAGCTGTGCCAATATGACTTTCCTAATAGATCCATACTTTGAGGAAACTCCAGAGTTTGGATTGCGTTGGGTCTGTTACTTGGAACCCTGACACTAACCCGACTCTGAATGGCCCGCGGTTTTCCCCACCCAAACGGGGGGTCCTTGCCCCCAGGTCACACGTCCTTCACATACACGTGTATATGGCCCCACTCTCGCAAGCAAATGTTGCATACGCTTGTGCGCACGCACAGGTATACACAGGCGCTTGTCCCTTCCACAATATCATCCCCTCTTTCCTCCATTCCCCCCACTCTGGGCCGCCAACCCGGAAAGTTTGGGGAACTCTGTTTTAAGGCCAACCTCAAAGGGATCTGGAGCAGGGCGGCCTTCTATCTCCGGACAACGGAACCCAGAATTGATCCACAAAATCCCCCCTCTTGTGCGCACCGTCCTCTCCGGAACTCCCCGGCTTTGTCCAACTCCATCTTTCTGGGCCCTTCCTCATTCTGCTCAAAGAACAAGAGGGCGGGAAGGGAACCTCCCGGCCCCACTGGAGGAGACCCTAACCCAGGGGTCAGCAACGTTAAACACTCAAAGTCACAAAGGTCCTAACCGGAAGCCCCCGTTCAATTCTGGAGCCGACTGGAAGTCAGTTTCCCCACCATAGAGTCTCCTCCTAGTGTGGTATCCTTTTTCCTCTACCTGTCCTAACCGAAAGCCCTATCAATTGTGGAGCCGACCAGCAACAGGGAGCCGCAGCAGAGGGATGAAAGAGCCACATGCGGCTCCAGAGCCACGGGTTGCTGACCCCTGCCCTAACCCTTTCTTTCAGAGGTCCTCCCTCCTTTCTTTCCCCAGACAACGGGCAGTGGGAGTTCAAGCACAAGCCCTCCCGCAAGAACACTAATCCAAAAGATCCGTTCTACGAGGACATCACTTTCTACCTCATCATCCGCCGTAAACCACTCTTCTACCTCATCAATGTCATCTTCCCTTGTATCTTGATTACGATCCTGGCCATCTTCGTGTTTTACCTCCCGCCGGACGCTGGTGAGCTAAACATGAGTGGCTTCGCGTTCTTTCGTGGCAGACGAAGGGGTGGTGGTGTTCGGTCTAGGACAACTCGCCACAGGACAAGAAGGACGCTAATCTCGAAGAAATGGCGGAATAGAATCATTCAAAAAAGGAAGGAGAAAATGAAATGTGAATGACAGAAATGAAAAGGTTGTTGTAAATAAGTTGAATTGTTGAATTGTCCTAGGGCAAGTTGGCCTGGTGGTGAGTTGGCTGCAGCAAGATGGCTGCGGCGAGTTGGCCCGTTCTGTACGGGGCCCATCTTCCCTTTGTGCTCATCCGCTTGAAACGGCACAAGATCGTTTCCACCGGGTACCCCCAACCCCCAACCTCCACTTTCTACAGCCGGGAACCTCTTCCCCAACAGTGGAGAGGCTGTGGAGGCCCCAGCAGTAGAAAGCGATGTTTGGGGTTTGGGGGCGGGGGGGGACATAGAATATTAGGACACATTTGAAACAGTTAGCAAAATTGGCTCCGTCCCCTCTTCACAAAGTCCCCCTCGCCTTAATTCCTCTCCAGCTTCTTTCCCCGGGGGGGGGGGCTCCTCCAAGGATCCCTCAGGTAGAGCTCCTCCTTTTAAAGGGGGGGGGGGGTGTCTAAGAATGAAGAGATGGAGCATCCCCTATTCTATATTCTATATAGGTTCTGTGTTCTGCATTCTGCATTATTCTGTTCTGTTCCACTCCGCTCCATTCCGCTCCTCTTCCGCCTTCCCTTCCCTTCCCTCCACTCCCCTTCCCTCCTGTCCCCTCTACTTCCGTTCCCTCCCCTCTCCTTTCCTTTCCTCTCCTCTCCTCCCCTCCCCTTCCCTTCCCTTCGCTCCCCTCCCCTTTCCTCTCCTCTCCTTTCTTTTCTTTTCCTTTCCTCTCCTTTCCTCCTCTCTCCTTTCCTCCCCTCCCCTCCCCTCTCCTTTCCTTTCCTTTCCTCCCCTTCCCTTCCCTTCCCTTCCCTTCACTCCCCTCCCCTCTCCCCTCCTTTCTTTTCTTTTCCTTTCCTCTCCTTTCTTCCCTTCTCCTTCCCTTCCCTTCCCTTTCCTTCCCTCCCCTTTCCTCCCCTCTCCTCTCCTCCCCTCCCCTCCCCTCTCCTCCCCTCTCCTTTCCTCCCTCGCCTCGCCTCCCCTCCCCATCCCTCTTGTTTCCTTTCCATTCCATTCCAATTTCATAGGGAGGTTCCTGCCGTTTGAAGCGGGTTCTCCTTTCTGGGGAATTTCAGTGCAAACCCTATTTTTCCCCCCCTGCCTGACCCTCCTCCTGCTGTGGATGTTGCAGGCTGAGCTGCCTCTTCCTTGGCCCGAAGCCCAACCTCTCTTTCTCCTCGACCCAGGCGAGAAGATGACCCTCTCCATCTTCGCCCTCCTCACCCTCACCGTCTTCCTGCTGCTGCTGGCCAAAAAGGTCCCCGAGACGTCCCTGGCGGTGCCCATCATCATCAAGTACCTGATGTTCACCATGATCCTGGTCACCTTCTCTGTCATCTTCAGCGTGGTCGTCTTGAACATCCACCATCGCTCACCCAGCTCCTACAAGATGCCCTTCTGGGTCAGGCAGGTAAAGAGGGCCGGGGGCTCCTCCTCCCTCGGGCCTCCTGAGCCGGGCGGTTGACCGGAAGTCCTTTCGTGACCCAGCCAGGGAACATCCTCAGTGGGACAAGGATCATCGAGCCCTGATGATGTCACTTGGTTGGATGAGAAAACGCCCACAAGAAAAAACACAGCTCAGACATCGCCCCCACGGCCCTCCTCCTCCTCCTCTTCGTCCTTCTACTTCTCCATCCCTTCTTCTCCTGCTCCTTTCTTCCTTCTCCTCTTCCTCCTCCTCCTCCTCTTCGTCCTTCTACTTCTCCATCCCTTCTTCTCCTGCTCCTTTCTTCCTTCTCCTCCTCCTCCTCCTCCTACTCTTCGTCCTTCTACTTCTCCATCCCTTCTTCTCCTGCTCCTTTCTCCCTACTCCTCCTCCTCCTCTTCATCCTTCTACTTCTCCATCCCTTCTTCTCCTGCTCCTTTCTTCCTTCTCTTCCTTCTCCTCCTCCTCTTCATCCTTCTACTTCTCCATCCATTCTTCTGCTCCTTTCTTCCTCCTCCTCCTCCTCCTGCCCTTCTCCTTCCTTCTCTCCACAAACTCCCCTCCCTTCTAGCACTGATAATGTTCCCTAGTTGGGTCATGAAACGTCTTCCAGAATACTCCCAAGCTCAGAGAGCACCCAGGACCCCACAAACGAACCCCAATCTACAAATATTCTCTTCTATCAGTAGTTTAAGAATTATTGTCTCTACTGCCCGTATGACCCTCCGGCCATCAATGCGGGGTTTCAACCGAGGGGGTCGATCTATGGATTTAGTCTCTGGTGGGATCCAGTGTGATGTGAGCCTCCTAGGAAAGCCTGAGAGCCACTCCTCCTCCATCGATCCCTCGTCTTGCATCCAAAGGGGGAGATCTGACCCGTGAGTAGGATCAGGGGGTCCTGTGAGTCCGGGTGCTAAGCCTGGGCCAGGACTGTCCTGCGAGTTGTCAGGGTCCCGAAGGATGCCCTAATTAAATCATGAGCCTCAAGCCAAGCTTCAAAAGAAATCCAGTTATTTATTAGGACCTTCATGTCCGCACATTCCCAAGTGAAGCCAACTCTGACCCCAGGTAATTTACGCCCCAATCATGACCCTGTTTCCCACCTCCCCCCAGGGTGTGTCATCAATCACATTCGCCAACGGGAGCCTGGGTTGTAGAGATCACTCCCCTCCGGCCACTGTGGGTAACCCTGGGAGACAGCCTTGAGAGAGATACGCCTGGAATGCGCTCCTGTCTTTGGCTGCCCCGCTGCTTCGTCAGTTTCCCATCTCCCTTGGCCTATGGCAACTCGAGAGCAGGCCAGGGAAGCTTTGCGAGTTGACACCAGTGAGAATCTTGGGTTGGAAGGAGCAGAAGAACGGAAGGGACCTTGGAGGTCATCTAGTCCAACCCCCACCCCCCCCGCCCAAAGCAGGAAACTCTACGCCATTTCTGACCAATGTCAGCCCATTTATCCCACTTTTTGTTTTGTTTTTTTAGTTTAGATTAACATTTATTTATTTTTGCACTGTTTAAATTGTGTTATTTTAAAGCTCTGCTTTCTGGGTGGAAAAGTCAGGCGGTCAGTCGGGTTCAAAAGAGGAGGAGAAAGGGAGGAATATTCTCTTCCTTCCTTCTTCTTTCCCTAGGTCTTCATCCACAGGATCCCTCGGTATCTGTGCCTGCAGCGTCCGAAGCCGGAGCAGCCCCTCCAGGCCCCCCCTCTGCCCCCCAAGGAGACCTTGGTGAAGAGCAGCCGCTACGCCAACGAGTATTTCATCCGGACCCCCACCTGCGACTTCTCCAAGCCCAACAGGTAGAAACCGGGGGGGGGGGCTTTAGGGCAGGAAAGGAATGCAGAGGGAGGGAGGGAAGGAAGGAGGGAGGGAGGAAGAGAGGGAGGTGAAAGGAGAGGAGGGAAGGAGAGAGGTGGGGAGAGAGGGAGCAGAGAAGGAGGGAGGGAGAGAGAGAGGGAAGGAAACAACAAAGGAGGGAGAGAGAGAGGAAGGAAAGGAGGAAAGGAATGTAGAGGGAGGGAAGGAGGAAGAAAAGGAGGTGAAAGGAGAGGAGGGAAGGAGAGAGGGAGGGAGGGGAGGGAGCAGAGAAGGAGGGAGAGAGGGAAGGAGGGAGGGAGGGAAAAGGAGAGGGAGGGAGAGAGGGAAGGAAACAACGAAGGAGGGAGAGAGAGAGGAAGGAAAGGAGGAAAGGAATGTAGAGGGAGGGAAGGAGGAAGAAAGAGAGGTGAAAGGAGAGGAGGGAAGGAGAGAGGGAGGGAGGGGAGGGAGCAGAGAAGGAGGGAGAGAGGGAAGGAGGGAGGGAGGGAAAAGGAGAGGGAGGGAGAGAGGGAAGGAAACAACGAAGGAGGGAGAGAGAGGAAGGAAAGGAGGAAAGGAATGTAGAGGGAGGGAAGGAGGAAGAAAGGGAGGTGAAAGGAGAGGAGGGAAGGAGAGAGGGAGGGAGGGGAGGGAGCAGAGAAGGAGGGAGAGAGGGAAGGAGGGAGGGAGGGAAAAGGAGAGGGAGGGAGAGAGGGAAGGAAACAACGAAGGAGGGAGAGAGAGAGGAAGGAAAGGAGGAAAGGAATGTAGAGGGAGGGAAGGAAGGAGGGAGGGAAGGACAAAGAGAGGGAGGTAAAAGGAAAGGAGAGGAGGGAAGGAGAGAGGCGGGGAGAGAGGGAGCAGAGAAGGAGGGAGAGAGAGAAGGAGGGAGGGAAAAGGAGGGAGGGAGAGGGAGAGAGGGAAGGAAACAGCAAAGGAGGGAGAGAGAGGAAGGAAAGGAGGAAAGGAAGAGAGGGAGGAAAGGAGAGAGAGAGGAAGGGAGGAAAGGAAATAGGGAGGGAGGGATAGGATAAAGGAGGAAGGGAGGAACAGGGAGGGAGGGAAGAAGGAATGGAGAATGGAAGAATGGAGAAGGAAAGGAGGAGGAGGAAATGAGAGAGAAGAAGGAGGGAGAGGGAAGGGGGAGAGTGGGAAAGGGGGAGGGAGAGAGAGAGAGAGGAAGGAAGGGAGGAAAGGAAATAGGGAGGAAGGAAAGGAGGAGGAGGAAATGAGAGAGAGAGAAGGGGAGAGAGGAAGGGAGGGAGGAAAGGAAATAGGGAGGAAGGAAAGGAGGAGGAGGAAATGAGAGAGAAGGAGGAGGGAAAGAAAAGGGGGAAGGGAGAGTGGGAAAGAGGGAGGGAGAGAGAGAGACAGAAGGAGAGAGAGGAAGGAAGGGAGGAAAGAAAGGAGAAGGAGGAGGAAATGAGAGAGAAGAAGGAGGGAGAGGGAAGGGAGAAGGGAGAGTGGGAAAGAGGGAGGGGGGGAGAGAGAGAAGGAGACATAATTTTGGGATATTTCCCAAAGCGGAAGATGTGCTAGCATGAAAAGGGGGCCCTACTTCCAGCCCGTCTTCAAAGGGCCCCTTGGTGGTCTTGGGAAGGGAACTTTGCAGAAAAGGATCACAGATTCTGCACTGGATCGTTGGGAATGAAGAAAACCTGGCCTGGATCCCGAGAATCTTTCCCTTGGGGTGCAAAGGAAACCTAGTCTAAGTGGATCCCCTCAGGCCCAGGCAGGGGATTCTGGGAGTCGAAGTCCATGCATTTAAAACTTCTGGAGGAAGAGCCCCCCTCCCCCCCCCGGCCAAAGTCTGGGGCCGGTCAATGGGCAGAGGTCCCTCCTCCCTCCTCCCTGGGTCTTCTCCTCCCTTCCCAGGTTCCAGCTGGAGGCCTTCTCCACGGACATGAGGAGGTTCATCGATGGCCCCAGCCACTGCCTGGCCCTCCCGCCGGACCTCAAGTCCGCCCTGGACGCCGTCCTCTACGTGGCCCAGCAGTTGCAGGAGCAGGAAGACTACGATGCCGTCAGTTGGGGAGGGATTCACATTGTTCTACCACGGGTTCGGTGGGCGGGGCTTGGTGGGCGTGGCAGGGGAGGGATACTGCCAAATCCCCATTCCCACCCCACTTCAGGGGAAGGATACTGCAAAATCCCCACTTCAGCTGGCACTTGGGAGGCAGAGAAGAGATGGGGGCGGGGCCAGTCAGAATTTTTACTACCGGTTCTGTGGGTGTGGCTTGGTGGGCGTGGCAGGGGAAGGTTACTGCAAAATCCCCATTTCCTCCCGATCAGCTGGGACTCAGGAGGCAGAGAAGAGATGGGGGGTGGGGCCAGTCAGAATTTTTACTCCCGGTTCTCCGAACTACTCAAAATTTCTGCTACCGGTTCTCCAGAACTGGCCAGAACCTGCTGAAACCCACCTCTGGAGGGAGGGAAATAAAAGGAAGAAAGAGAGCGAGGAGATGGGAAAGAAAAGAAAGGATGGAAAGAAGGGAGGGAGGGAGGAAGAGAGGGAGGAGATGGGAGGGAGAAGGAAGGAAAATAAAAGGAAGGGAGGGAGGGAAGAAAATGGAAGGAAGAGAGGGAGGAAGGGAGAAAGAATGAAGGAAGGAAAATAAAATAAAGAGAGGGAGGGAGGAAAATGGAAGGAAGAGAGGGAGGGAGGAAGAGGGAAGAGATGGGAGGGAGAAGGAAGGAAAATAAAAGGGAGGGAGGGGGGGAAATGGAAGGCAAGAGAGGAAGGGAAAAAGAAGGAAGGAAGGAAGGAAGGAAGGAAGGAAGGAAGGAAGGAAAATAAAAGGAAGAGCGGGAGGGAGGAAAATGGAAGGAAGAGGGAGGGAGGGAAGGAGCAATCAGTTCCCAGATCTTCTGTGGGTCCCAAAGCTCAAGATGTCCACCCCCCCAAAAAAAGCCCTAACCCTTTTCATGAACGGGGTGGACCTTCTCCCCCGTCAGACCCCCAAGGCCGCTTGCCCACCCCACCCCCTCCAAACCATCAAGCGATGGCTTGTGAGAACTTTGTCTCCCAAAGAAGGGTGTAGGTAGGTAGATCCTCCAACTGGTTGGACAGCACAAGGGGACAATGGGGCCCCCCCAGCCTCCTCCCTCCCTCAGGGTCGCACAGGTGGCGGAACGGGCCTTTCCAAGCCCCCCACCCCACCCCGATCCATGGACTTCTCTCCTCTCTCCCAACCTCTGCAGATGAAGGAAGACTGGGAGTACGTGGCCTTCGTGGTGGACCGTCTCTTCTTCTGGACTTTCATCGTCTTCACCACCATTGGCACCCTCATCATCTTCCTGGACGCCAGCCTCCACCTGCCCCCGGAGAAGCCCTTCCCCTGAGGAGACCCTCCCATCAGGAAGGTAGACCCTCCCCCGGCCAGCCGGAGAAGGCGACCCAGAAGCTGGTGGAGATGCCTTCAACCGTCTCCATCCGGAACAGCAGCTCCTCCAACGTTGCGTTCTTTGAATGGGTTGGACTGGAACTCCCATTTCTCCCCACCGGAAGGGGGGCTGAGGCTCATAGGAGTTGGAGTCCAAGACGGGTGGAAGACCCTGTCTCCCCCCAGGAAAGGTTTCCCTCAAAGTCTTGCTACTTTTGAGTTGTGGATTGGAAGAATGACTCCTTGGGAATTTTGCTCTCGTCGGAAGGAGGTTGTGGAGAGACGTAATTAGGGTTTCTGTCACCCTGAATTTCCTCCTGGTCTCCCCCTAAATTCCCTCCTCCCAGTCTTGGGCGTTCCAGAAGGGTGAGACTACAGTTCCCATCACCCTGTGCACACGCCACAGGCAGCCAATGAGGATTTAACCGATTCTGCTTTACCTTTGTGAAAATTAAACCCTCATTTTATTTTATTTTTTTTAAAAACGATTTTTCTTAATTTAAGGGGTTTAAAGTGTAGAGTGCGAATCCTTCCTTCGGGGACTCGTAAGTAACTTCCTGCTCTTCTCCAGGTACAGATAGATAGTCCTCGACATACGACCCCAATGGAGCCCAAAATTTCTCTCGCTAAGCAACACCATTGTTAAGTGAGCTTTGCCCTATTTTACAACTTTTCTTGCCACCGTCGTTCACTGCGGTTGATAAGTGAGTAACCTGGTTGTTAAGTGAATCCGCCCTCCCCCCCATCGATTTTGCAACCTTCTCGCAAAACGGGATCACGGGACGCTGCAACAGGCATAAGTACATGCTAGTTGCCAAGCCGACGAAGTTGGATCACGGGAAGGCTGCAACAGTCGTTAAGTGGGGAAAACGGTCACTTTGAAGTCCCTTTTTTTCCAGCGCCGTTGTCACTTTGAACGGTCACTAAACGAACTGTCGTAAGTCGAGGACTACCTGTAGAAGCCTCAAGGAACCTAATTCCTTCCCGCTTGTGGACTCTCTCTTCCGTTTTTCCCCAAATGGTCAGGAGTTTGGAGTTAAGAAAGGTGTCGGAATTGGGGGGGGGGAAATAAGGGTTTGGAGTGGGGGGTCTTTAAAGATTTTCAGGTTGCCTAAAAGGAAAACTTTTGGAGAAAATCCTGATTTTGATGTCTGAAGATTCAGCCCTTTGCATGCCCGCCCCCCGTTTCCCCCTCCCGTTGGGTGAACAGCCCCCCTAAAGTGGTCTTGTGGGGTGTGTGGGGAAACCAGAGGGGTGCTGGAATCGGGGCCCACTGCCCCAGAAGGACGGAAGCAGCCAGGTTCAAAAGTCACATCGAGAATCCGGTTAAATATTAAAAAGAAAAGATGGTGCCAAATTAGTTACAGAATAAAGGCCACGAGAAAACTTTTGCAAAAGTTTAACTATTTTTTTGTATGGACCTTTCGACCCTCGTGCGGGTCAAAAAAAACGGTCCCGGCATCCATGCTTCCCGGCCGCTTCCCATCCTCCACTTCCCAATTGCTCAGGGCACTTGAGACATGCTCAGGAACACACACTCTCCCTTAGGTCGACCTGGACCGGGCGCGAGGCCAGCCTAGCCAGTGGGGTCTGGTGGGCTGGGAGAGGGGGGGCTCAATCCCATGTCTTCTCGCCCCCCCCCCCGTTTGAGGCTAGACCCGGCTCCGATCCGCCATTTGGCCGAGCCGGTCGCCGTAAATCCGAAACAGATTCCAGCCATCTTGGACGGTGAGGTTCTCGCCTCCACGCCTCTCCAGGTAACTTGTATTTTCGGGCTTCAGGTAGGAAACGTGCATGCGGAGCTCGGAGCAGCCCTCTTGCCAGGCGGCCTGGAATGTGGGGAGGGGAGGGGGGAGAGAAAAAAGCCATTGGCAAAGGGTCAGCATCCCCACCTGGATTGCCCCATCTGGACATCGGGGATAACTGGGACAGAGGAGATGTTGGCCTCCCTTGAGCGACCTCTTCCGCCTTAAGTGGGCAAATTTTGGTCTAGAGGTTTTTAAGGCAGCAGGCTAGAAATTGGGAGACTGGGAATTCTAGTTCTGCTTTAGGCATGGAAGCCGGCTGGGTGACTTTGGGCCAATCACTAGGAGACTGGGAGTTCTAGTTCCACTTTAGGCATGAAAGCCAGCTGGGTGACTTTAGGCCAATCATTAGGAGACTGGGAGTTCTAGTCCCGCCTTAGGTATGAAAGCCGGCTGGGTGACTTTGGGCCAATCACTAGGAGACTGGGAGTTCTAGTTCCACCTTAGGCATGAAAGCCAGCTGGGTGACTTTGGGCCAATCACTAGGAGACTGGGAGTTCTAGTCCCGCCTTAGGTATGAAAGCCGGCTGGGTGACTTTGGGCCAATCACTAGGAGACTGGGAGTTCTAGTTCCACTTTAGGCATGAAAGCCAGCTGGGTGACTTTGGGCCAATCACTAGGAGACTGGGAGTTCTAGTCCCGCCTTAGGTATGAAAGCTGGCTGGGTGACTTTGGGCCAATCACTAGGAGACTGGGAGTTCTAGTCCCGCCTTAGGCATGGAAGCTGGCTGGGTGACTTTGGGCCAATCACTAGGAGACTGGGAGTTCTAGTCCCGTCTTAGGCATGAAAAAGAGCTGAGGTGGCGCAGTGGTTAGAGTGCAGTACTGCAGCTACTTCAGCTGACTGCTAGTTCAGCAGATCAGCGGATCAAATCTCACCGGCTCAAAGTTGACTCAGCCTTCCATCCTTCCGAGGTGGGTAAAATGAGGACCCAGATTGTTGGGGAGGCAATATGCTATTTAGTAGACTGTCTTTGGTGTAAGCCGCCCAGAGTCCTCGGAGAGTGGGCGGCATAGAAATATGACTAATAAATAAATAAATGAATAAATAAATGAAAAGCAGCTGGGTGACTGCAGGCTAATTACCAGAGGACGGTGAGTTCTAGTCCTGCTTTAAGTGTGAAAGCCGGCTGAGTGACTTTGGGCCACTCGTTCCCTCCCAGCAAAGCCTACCTCGCAGGGTTGGTTGTTGTGGGGAAAGTAGGAGGAGGCAGGTGTGTTTGCCACCTTGGGCAATTTGTAAAAATAATGTAAAAATAAAGAGAGAAATCATGAAAGTGGGCGCAGTGGGAGGCCCTTGCGGGATGCCCAGAAGGGGCCAGAAGACGGGGGGGGTCTCACCTTGGCTGCCTCCTTCAGCAGGGAGTTCCCAATCCGCATCCCTGGAAAAGAAGAGAGTTGTGTGAACCAACCCAGGAGTTTTAAACCATGGTTTCCGGAGGAGTAGGCCGTGTGAATGCAGCCCAAGGGGGCTTCCTTGGGAAACCAGGATTACCTGCGGCTTGGCAGGGAAGGTGAACCCAACTGCAATCTCACCTCTGAATTCTGGCATGACGTAAAAATTGTCAATGTAGAGATTTCTCCCTTTCCAGCTGCTGTAGGTATAGGTGGAGAGGACGTATCCGGCCAGGCTGTGACCTGTAGGGAGGGAAGGAAGGAAGGAAGGAAGGGAGAGAGAGAGCGAGAGAAAGAAAGAAAGAAAGAAGGGAGGGAGAGAGAAAGAGAAAGGACAGGAAAGATGAAAAAGGAAGGAAGGAAGGAGAAAGAAAGGAAGGAAGGAAGGAAGGAAAGAAAGAAAGAGAGAGAGAGAGAGAGAAAGAAAGAAAGAAAGAAAAAGAAAGAAAGAAAGAAAGAAAGAAAGAAAGAAAGAAAGAAAGAAAGAAAGAAAATGATAGAGGGAGGGAGGGAGAGAGAAGGGAGGGGAAAGATGAAAAAGAAATGAAGGAAGGAGAAAGAAAGGAAAGAGGAAGGAAGGAAGGAAGGAAGGAAGAAAAAGACGGAGGGAGGGAGAGAGAGAAGGGAGGGGAAAGATGAAAAGAGAAAGAAGGATGGAAAGGAGGAAGAGAGGAAGGAAGGAGAGAAAAGGAAGGAAGGAGAAAGGGAGAAAAAGAAAGAAAGACAGACAGAGAAAGAAAGAGAGAGGGAGGGAGAGAGAGAAAAGGGAGGGGAAAAATGAAAAAGGAAGGAAGGAAAAGGAAGGAAGGAAAACAGAAAGACGGAGGGAGGAAGGGAGAGAGAGAGAGAAGGGAAACATGAAAAAGGAAGGAAGGATGGAAAGGAGAAAGGAAGGAAGGAGAGAAAGGAAAGGAAAAAAGAAAGAGGGAGGGAGAGGGAGAGAGAGAGAAGGGAGGGGAAAGATGAAAAAGGAAAGAAGGATGGAAAGGAGGAAGAGAGAAAAAGAAAGAAGAAGAAAGGAAGGAAGGAAGGCATCTAGTTGAGGTGGGGTCTCCTTAATTTCACACAACAACGCAACTCCCTGCTACTGTGCACAAGAGAGTCAGGAGTGCAAATCCCTCGGGGGGGGTGTCTGTGTGTATCATCAGAGCCCCCCCTCCCCAAGAGCGCCAAGGGGGCAGCTGAGACGGACAGCCGTGACCCCCATATTTTACCCCTTCCCCCTGCCCCCCCTCTTCCCCTGGCCCTGTCAGCCCCCCCCAACCCCCAAAAGAGGGGTCTCCATTGGGGTTCACAGACCTTCGAGGCTCTTCCGCTCCGGAGGGATCTCAGCCACAAAACACTCAAATTTCGGTCGGGGGCCGAATCCGGCTTTTTCCAGTTCTAGAGGAAAAAGGAGGAAAATGCTGTTTTGGGGGAAAGGCCGACTTTTGCCAGCTAGAAAAGGGGGGGGCAGTTAGGGGGGGCAGAGATTTTTATGGGGCCTTCTGTGTTGTGTTTGCGGTCAGATGGTGACTCCCCTTTTTTAATTCACTTTTTTTAAAAAATGTTCTTTTAATTCACATTTTTTTTAACGTTCTTCTCTAGTTTCGTCTTTGATAAATATTTTTTTCTTTTGGATTTTGGATTTCAATCTTTGGAGTAAAATAAAAATTAAAAACAAGAAGGCGACACACCGCACACTTAAGGGTACATTGATGATTGATTGGTTGGTTGGTTGATTGATTGATTGGCTGACATTGATTGATTGATATGCTGCCCTCTCACTCTTGCAGTGATTCTGGGTGGCTTCCAGGGTACCGCTAGTCCTCGATTTACGACCACAATAGCGCCCCGAAGTTCTATTATTAAGCAAAACGGCGAAGTGAGTGTTGCTTCACTTTATGGCATTTCTTTGCCGCCGTTAAGTGAGTGACACAGTTATTCAGTGGATCTGACTTTCCTGTTGTCTGTCAGAAGGTCGCAAAAAGGATCACGTGACCCCGGGACGCTGCGTCCGTCATAAATACGAGTCAGTCGTCGAGCGTCCGATCAGGTGACCGCAGGAATGCCATGACGGTCATAAGTGTGAAGAACGGTCGTAAGTCACTTTTTTTTTCCCGTCGTGCCGTTGTGATGTTGAACGGTCCCTAAACGAACGGCCGTAAGTCGAGGACTACTTGCCATTCATTAAAAGATTTCAGCGAAGCTATTAATTTTTTTTAAAAAAATGAACGACAGATTAAATTGAAGCTGTAAATTGAACGATGAATTGATGGATTAAAATTGAAGCTGCAAAATTTTGCATCCGGGGATCAAGCTGGTTGATATGAACCATGGTTAATTTATGATACCATTTTGGTTAACCATGGTTAATTTATGGTACCATATGGTGGGAACCCAGTTTGTTGAGTTCATGGACCAATGAATTGGGGTCTCCAAACGTGGCCCCTTTAAGACTCGTGGACTTCGACTCCCAGAATTCCCCAGCCAGCCATGCTGGCTGGGGAATTCTGGGAGTCGAAGTCCACGAGTAAAAGTGAATTTTGCACATGCTCAGAAATCCCTTGAATTCCCTATCCCATACCTTGGACGTTGGTGGAGAGGCTTTCCAGAGGAACGTTGTAAATGACGGCAATGTCCTGTGGAGAGAAGAGGGAGAAAAAAATGTCTCGGATTTATGACGGCGGTCAGATCTCAGGGTGCTTGAGTCGCTACAAGGAAGAAACACGGAAGGGGGGGTCCATTTTTGCTCTTATGAGGTCTCATTTTCCTATCCAATTGCAATAAATGAAGTGTTCAAGAAGGCAGGGAGTCCTCAACTTACGACCGTTCGTTTAGTGGCCGTTCGAAGTTCAAAGGACACTGGGGGGAAAAAAACCCTGATTTACGACCGGTCTTCAAACTTGTGAAACGCCGCACGGTCCCATGATCAAAATTCGGATGCTCGTATTTATGACGGTCACGTGATTGGCGACCTCCCCAGCTGACAAGCAAAGAGTCAACGGAGGAAGCCGGATTTGCTTAATGACTGTACGATCTATCTAATGACGGCGATAACTCGCTCAACCACCAGAGCAAAAAAAAAAATAGGCTGGTAAAATTGGTCCCAGTTTTGGTTGTAAGGCGAGGACTATGTGGAAACTAATCAAGGAGAGAAGCAACTTAGAAATTTCCTGACTGTGAGAAACAATGAGCCTGTGGAACTGCTTGCCACCAGAAGTTGTAAATGCTCCAACACTGGAAGTTTTAAAGAAGAGGTTGGATAACCATTTGTCTGAAGTGGTTTAGGGTTTCCTGCCTGGGCAGGGGGTTGGACTAGAAGACCTCCAAGGACCCTTCCAACTCTCTTATTTCATCTACTTTCTATCTATCTACTAGCTGTATTTGTTCTCCTGCACCGCTGTGGCTCGGCCCATCAACCTCACCTTGACCAGGCGCATGATGTCCTTCAGATCCCTGGGGGCGCACGGACGGACAACAAAGCTCATGGTTCCCGGTCCTTCTCTGCTGGCCTCTCTGCCTGCCTCTGGGCTCCAGCCGGCTGCTTTAAGGGCAGGAGAAGTGGGGGGGGAGGGGGTTTCCTCCTCCTCCTCCTCCTCCTCCTCCTCCTCCTCCATAGTTTGACCCACTTGGCAAGATCCCTGCCTTGGCCCCTCCTCTCTGGAGGAAGGAGGGGAAGGGCAGGGAGTGGGGAAAAAAAATAGAAAATGAAAATTAGATTTTAAAAAAATTAAAAAATTAAGATTAAGAAATTAAAACAATCTTAAATTAAACCAAATTGAGGAGGGGGGATCCCTGGTGCTGTCTGGGTTGTTTTCTTGGAGACGTTTCAGGACTCAAATTAGGAAACATCAGCAGGGCTTGAAAAAATTAGAATGAAAAGAAATTAAAATTAAGTTATAGGTTGTGTTAGTTGGAAGGGAGCAAGCAACTTTCTTTCTTTTTCTTTCCTTTCTCTTCATTCCTTCTTTTCCTTGCTTCCTTCCTCTCTTCCTCTGTCCCTCTTTCTTTCTTTCTCTTTCTTTCTTCTCTTCCTTCCTTTTCTTTCCTTCCTTCCTTTCCTCTCTCTTCCCTAACTCCCTTCCTGTCCCTTTCTTTCTCTTTCCTTTCTCTTCCTTCCTTCCTTCTTTTTCTTGCTTCTTTCTCCCTTCCTCTGTCCATCTTTCTTTCTCTTTCTTCTCTTCCGTCCTTTTCTTTCCTTCCTTCCTCTGTCCCTTCTTTCTTTCCTTCCTTCCTTCCTTTATTTCTTTCTTTCCTTTTTCTTCCTTCCTTTCTCCCTTCCTGTCCCTTTCTTTCTTTTTCTTTTTCTTTCTTTTTCTCTTCCGTTCCTTCCTTTCCCCACCCTTTCTTTCTCTTTTTTCTTTTCCTTCCTTCTGTCTCCTTTCTTCCTCCCTCCCTCACTCTTTTTCTTTCCTTCCTTCCTTCTTTCCTTCCTTCCTTTCCTTCCTTCCCCTCCCTTTCTCTCTCCCTCTCTTTTCTTTTCCTTCCTTCCTTCCATCTCTTTTCTTCCTCCCTCCCTCTTTTTCCTTCCTTCCTTCCTTCCTTCCTTCCTTCCTTCCTTCCTTCCTTCTTTTTCATTTCTATAGCCCCCCCGCTAAATCTCGGCAAACGACTGAGCTTCTCAAAATTTAATTTAGAAAAGCTGTAAACAGCCTGGCAGCTTTTAAGAGTTTTGGAAGAATCTTTCTTTTAAAAAAAGTTCCCCAGCGCTACAAACATCACCAAATGGGACTCTGGAGACAGAAATGTCTCCAGATGAGACCCCCAGTGAGAAAAGACCCCCCACCTCCATTCCCAGCAGCTGACATAGAGGTAGACTGGTCCTGAAAGTGGAGGCTCCACCAAGCCAACGTGACCAAGAGCCCTCGCTTGACTCATCCGATGCTCACTCGTTTTAAGGTGGCCCAATGAAGCGGCTCAGCCCCGACCCCTAAATAGAGGTGATTTCGGGGTTCATTTTGTTGGAGTGCTCGGATCTCGAACTCGTGACCAGGCTGCACATTTTTACCAGGTGCCGAGACCGTTGGGCACACGGTGTCCTTCTCGGCTGGCTGCATCATTAATGTTTAGCGTCTTTACAAAGCCTGGGATCTTGCATCACTCGTTCTGGGCTTCGGAGTCCCGTCTCTCCAGGTCCTGGGGAACCCCCCCTCTTGTTTGCGGACACAAACACACAACCCCACAACCACACAGAGTCTACCACATCCCACCCCCCCATCAAAGCTCACAGCCACCTTCCCCAACCTGCTACTCTGCATTGGATGCCAGCCAAGCCAGGGAGCGATGGGAGTTGGAGTCTGAGACACACACATGCCCCCACTCCCACATCACAAGCAGGCTCAGTTGTGTGCGACCTTTCGCACGCACAAAAGTTGTGCTTCGTCAGATGTGGCCGGGAAGGATCAGCGCCCGGAGGGGCCTTGCCGAGATGAGAGCCAGCCATACAAGCCCTCTGCGCAACCATCACACACCTACGCACCACACGGACCCACAACTCATTCTCGGGAATAAAAGAGCCGAAAGACCAAAAGAGGAAGCAAAACTCACACATTTGATGTTTCTTTGTGCGCGTTTTTGTTTCTGTATTTGCTGTACGAGGCTCGGAGTCGCTTCTTATGGGCGGCCGTATAAATCTGAAATAGAATAAAACGCTAAAAAACTTAACAAGTTAATAAATTTATTTATTAGTTCAATTTATTTGCCGCCTTTCTCCGGAGACTCAGGGCGGCTAAATGGAAAAAAAGAATAAATAAAATAAAGCCGAACAATAAGATGAAAGCGTTAAATATAATAAGAAACAACAAATATAACAAACTAAATATAAATAAATAAGAATAAATAAGATAAATAGGAAGTCCTTCAATAAATAAAATGAGGTAGAAATAAAGAAATAAAACAAAATAAAAGCAAATTAAATGAAATGGCAATAAACAATAAATATAATAGCAAAATAAAACAATGAATTAATCCATAAAATAAAGAGTCGTTAATCGAATAAAGATATAGAAATAAAGATATAAAAAACATTAAATAGAATAATAAAGAGTAGATATGACAAAATACTGAATTAAAATAAAGATACAGTAATTAAAGAAAGAAAAATATCTAAAGAAAAATAACAATAAAAGAATAAATAAAAGAAGGCTGCTGAAGGATGATGGGAGTTGGAGTTGCAGGGGTATGGGGAGGTCAAGGGTCTTCCGAGGGAGCCCAGCTGGACCACCTGATAAATATTGGGAGGGGTGGTGGTAAGCCATGTCCCTCCTAGCGGCCAGCTGTTCGTTCCCCCTTGTTTAGCATGGGGGGGGGAGTCCCACATTAAGAAGGACCCTCGGACTGGGGGACCCACTTCCTTGGTTTGATAAGAGGCTGGCTGGCAAATTGGGAGGGGGGGCTTTGCAAGTAGGGAAGGGGGTTTTAAAGGGAGGGGGAGCTTTGCAAGCGGCAGGGGCTCTTAAATGAGTTTTGCAAGAGGGGAGGGGGTTTTAAAGGGAGCGGGTAGAGACCCCTCTCTTGGGGGCGGGGAAACTGACAGGGCCAGAGGAAGGGGGAGGCCTGGGGGGAAGGGGAAAAAGACAGGGGCCACGACTGTCTGACTCAGCTGCCCCCTTGGCCCTCTTGAGGGGGCTCTGATGACACCCACCCACCCACCCACCCCCGGGAATTTGCATCCCTGGCTCCCTTGTGCACAGTAGCTGGGAGATGCCTTGTTGTGCGAAATTATGCATAACCCAGAAGGATAGAAAGGGGACCCTCAACGAGATTCCTTCCTTCCTTCCTTCCTTCCTTCCTTCCTTCCTTCCTTCTTTCTTTCCCTTTCATTCCTATCTTCCTTCCTTCCCACATTCCTTCCTTCTTTCCTTTCTCTCTCCTTCCTTCCTCCTCCTTTCTTTCTTTCATTTCCTTTCTTTCCTATCTTCCTTCCTTCATTACTTCCTTCTTTCCTTTCTTTCTCCTTCCTTCCTTCTTTCCTTCCTCTCTTCTTCCTTCCTTTCCTTTTTCTCTCCTTCCTATCTTCCTTCCTTCCTTCTTTCCTTTCCTTTCCTTCCTATCTTCCTTCCTTCCTTCTTTCCTTTCTCTCTCCTTCCTGCCTCCTCCTTTCTTTCCTTCCTCTCTTCTTCCTCTCTTTCCTTTCTCTCTCCTTCCTATCTTCCTTCTTTCCTTTCCTTTCCTTCTAATCTTCCTTCCTTCTTTCCTTTCCTTCCTATCTTCCTTCCTTCCCTCATTCCTTACTTCTTTCCTTCTTCTTTCCTTTCCTTTCTACCTTCTTTCCTTTCTCTCTTCTTCCTTCCTTTCTTTCTCCTTCCTTCCTTCTTCTTTCTTTCTTTTTGTTGCAATATTTTCAGGATCAGACTCAATAATAATAATAAGAGTTAGAGGTTTAAATATATTTCTCTTTAATTATAATAGGCATTCTATATTCACTGAATGTTCACAGATAGAAGCAAAGAAAATGGTGAAGGTGGCTCCTTATATATACAAAGGGTGGAGCCAAGAGTGGGAGTGGTGAATTATGAATACATTAAGAGTCAAAGAATAAGTTAACCCCTGATATCCCATATATACATTATTTACACATTAGGGAATAAGGCATTTACATCTGACAAATCCCCCTCTAAATGCCGGTTCGCTATACAACACCAATTACATTCAGATTCAGGACAATATAAGACATACAATTTGGAAGTTAAGTATTTGTGCTGTTTAGAAGGTAAAGGCTTCGTCAATATGTCAGCTAATTGTTCAGAGGTATCACAATGCACTGCTTTGATAAATCCATCTTGAGACAATTGTCTCACATGCTTAAATTTTATATCTATATGCCTGGATCTTTGTCCAATGGCATCGGATCTAGATATTTCAATGGCTGCTTTATTGTCTTCATGCATAACAAAAGGCAAAGCAGGTTTTTTCCAAACATCTGAAATTAAATCATTAAACCATACAAGGTTATTTGCAGCTTTGGATAAACAAACATATTCCGCTTCTGTGGTTGAAGTGGCTACCAGTTCTTGTTTACCAGTGTACCAGTAAACTGGACAGTCATTTAACAGAAAAATATAACCAGAAGTACTTTTTCTGCATGATATATCTCCAGCCCAATCCGCATCTGCGTAACATGTAAGTTTTGGTTCTTTATTATCACTAGGTTCTAATACTAGGCAAAAGTCTAATGTACTTTTCAGATATCTTAAAATTCTTTTGACAGCTTCCCAGTGATACATTGTTGGTTTGCTAACGTGCCTTGATAATAAATTGAGTGGTAATGCAATATCTGGCCTAGTCCAATTAGATATATAAAGAAGTGAACCTATGACTGATCTATAAAATGTATTATCCTTGAATTCAGGGGAAGATTCATCAGTATTTCTAAGGAAATCAGTTTGCATAGGAGTGTCACAGGGTTTGGCATTGTTTAAATTGCATTTGTTTAGAAGTTCAATAATCTTATCTTTCTGAGTAAGTTTGAATCCCCTTCTAGTTTTGTTAATTTGTACACCAAGGTATTTGTTTACTTTACCTAGAGATTTCAACGAGAAATGTTCATTTAGCTTGTTTACAAAGATTTCTCTTCTCTCTTTGTGTTTTCCTATATATAAAATATCATCTACATAAATCAATACAAATTCAATGTAATCATCACTCTTTTTGACAAAGAAACAGTTATCAGCAGTGGTAGCGTTGAAATCCATGGTCTTAAGTACTTTTACCAAGCAATCGTACCATCTTTTGCCAGATTGCTTTAATCCGTATAAACTCTTGTTCAATAGCCAAATTTCATTTTTATTAGTGTATTGACTGTGAGGTGCTCTTACATATATTTCCTTATCTAGTTTTGCGTGTAGATACGCAGTCTGTATGTCATATTGAAATACATCAAGATTGAGTGCGGATGCTACTACTAGAGCTGTTTTAACACTCTCTGTTCTTACTGTGGGGGAGTACGTGTCAGTATAGTCCTCCGGATATTTTTGTGCATAACCTTGTGCAACCAATCTAGCTTTGTATAGGGTATTGCCTCCTTCTAGGTTCTTAATTTTATAAATCCACCTGGTACCAATAATTGTTTTATCTTTAGGTGCAATCGCAGGTGTGAATACATTTAATCCTTGCAAACTTTCCATCTCTTTTTTCATAGCTAGTTCCCATTTTTCCTTTTCTTCACGAGGGAGTTTTAATACTTCCTCATATGTATTAGGTGTTATTTGTTCACCATCCATATGCATTATGTAATCTCTGTATTTATTTGGTATTTGATTTCTGTTGTTCCTAATAGCTCTTTCAGGTTTGCTATGGTAGTCATGCAAATATCTCGCTTCCTTTTTTGTTAATGTGTCTGTCTTTATTTTGTGTTGACTATTTGTCCATGTTTTGGTTTTGTTTTTACTTTTGTTGATATTTTGATTTTCTATTGTCCCTTCCTCACGAGATTTTGTATCTATGCATTTATTTGGAAATATTTCATTAAGATGTAATTTAGACCAGTTGGCCTGTTCATGGAACACAGCTGTTCTGGAAACTATAAATTTGTTATTATTATCAATGAATCTGTACCCTTTGGTGCCAGTTTCATATCCCATAAATCTTAGTCTTCTGGATACGTTTTCTCCCTTTCTTCTCAACTGTTTAGGTATGTGTACGTCTGCAGTGACCCCAAATATGTGCATGTGTGCTAATTTTGGTTTCCTATTATACATCACCTCATATGGTGTCTTATTCACAATACTGGACCAGGTTCTATTTTGAGTGTAATTTGAATAATGTAGGGCTTCTGACCAAAATTGTTTGCCTAAACCAGCATCCTCTAATGTGCACCTAATCATGGTTTGTAATGTGGAATTCTTTCTCTCTACAATCCCGTTCTGGAACGCAGAAAATGGACTAGACGTGTAATGTAGCATTCCTCTATCCTTTAACCATTGGGAGAATTCTTTAGACATGAATTCACATCCCCTATCTGTCATAATTTGTTTTATTCTGATATTATGTTGTGTTTCTATGCGTTTGTAAAATTCCTTAAATTTTTGAAAGGTTTCATCCTTGTGTTTTAATGTGTAAACAAAACCATAGCGACTGTAATCGTCTACTATTGTTAGGAAGTAACGTTTTCTATAAGTGATTGATGGAGTTAATGGGCCAACTAAGTCCATGTGTACTAAGTCAAAAATTTTGTTAGTTGATCTGGTGGATGTTTTTGGCCTGGGACTAGTTTTTAGTTTAGTAGATTTACATACTGAGCATTCTAAATAATTTTCACAATTTTTTATTTTGACACCTTCTGCGTGTTCAGTCATTTTTTGTACTACAGGAAAACTTGCATGTCCTAACTTCCTATGTAAGATGTGAGCACACTCGTCATGAATTGGTTTACCTATTTTTGGTTTCTTCTCATTGTGTGTATCTGTGTGATCATGAGATATTTTACATTCATCATTGTCACTGTTACTAGTATTTTCATCATCTGCCTCAATACAATCTTCCATATTTGAATCAATGTTATGTAACCATCTTTCTTTTGTTATCAGATAGGGTAGGCCTCCTTTAATCATCACAGTGCCTACATTTGTTTTATTCTTCTCTAAAGTTGCTTTTCCCTTTGAGAAAACTATATTGATGTCAGAATCTCTGCTTAGTTTTATGGCACTTAGTATGTTATGAGGTATTTCTGGTATTAACAATACCCCCTCTATTTTTCCTAGACCAGGCAAGGTCACATTCCCTCTGCCTAATACTTGAACTTTTTCTTGATTAGCTACCTTTATTACAAACTTATCTTCTGTAAATGAAGACAATATATTTTTGTTATTAGTGGTGTGATTAGTTGCCCCAGAATCAATAAGCCAATTATTGTTCTCATTTTGTTGCGTTTTAGTGTTGTCTTGTTTATTTAGTCCATTCAGTGAACCAGATTTTCTCTCTTTTGAATTTTCTCTGCCCCCTCTACTTTCTCTGTAATTTGGTGGGCTTCTATATTTATGTCTATCTGTGGAAGACTGTCTATAATTGTATTTATTCCTATATTCTGACCTATGTCTTTCCTTTGAAATTTTGGGACAATCTCTTCTATTGTGTTCCCTGGACCCACAATTGTGGCATTTAAAAGTTTCATTATATTTTTCTTGGAAAGCTACCTTCCTAAAAGATTTGTGTTCTGTGTGATTGCTATAACGATTTTTTCTTGAATTGTCTTCTGCTATCAATTTGTTAGACAGACTTTCTATTGATAAATATCCTAGATTGATGGTGTCTAAGTGTGACATAAAACTATCCCATGATGAATCAAGTGAGTTGATAATAACACTTTTCATTGTTTGATCTGAAATCACTTCCCCCCTCAAATGCAGCTCAGCTCTTATTTTGTTTAAAGATATTAAATGCTCACTTATGGAAACCCCTGGTTTTACTCTGGAAGAAAAGAAGTCCTTAGACATTCTTGTGGTGGTAGCTACACTATCGCTGTGAAACAAATTGAACATGCATTGAATTATTTCTGAAACAGTTAGATTTGGTTTCATGCTATGATACATTGCAGGAGACACGCTAGATATTATTAAGAAAAATGCCTTATGGTGTAAACAATCTATTTTTAAAGTCCAAGGTCTTCTTGGGGGACTAGTGATAAAAAATAGTAAATTTTCTTTCATAAAGACAACCTGGAGCTGTTGGTACCATTCTTGCAAATTAATGCCATCAACCCTAAGTTTTGGGAAGTCACTGGGTAAGTTTCCCACATTATTTTGTTCATTACTTACAACCTGAGGTAGTCCGTGGTCTCGCAAGTGTAGGAAATTGCAAAACGGCATGGGGATGCTCGCAACGAGTCTGCGCGGTTCTCTGGCCAGTTCAAGTCTTTCCGGACCGTCTACGTAGTTTCGCACATGCGCGTTGTTCATTTCTTCTTTGGCGTCGTCGTGGAAGGTTCTCTCCATTGTAGCTCGCTCGCTCCGCTCCTCTTCAGACGAGTCGGTCTCTGGCTCGGTCTTAGGAGTTCTGATGGCGGCGACTGTTCTTCTCTTTCTTTTGGGTGCGTTGGCACTTGCTTCGGTCTGCGGTGTAGGGCGGAATCGACATGGCTCTCTGGGCTCGGGCGTCATCGCTCTCGAAGTCAGGATGGGAGCGTGCAGGTCTTGAAGTATCGGCTTGTTCGCTTGCTTCTTCGTTGGCGCTTTGGAAATTTTTAATTTTGGCCCAAATGCTGCAAAAAGTGTCTTCATTGCTGACTTTACTTGGGATTTCGTTAAGTCGTCTTCACTTTCTGATTCTGGCTCTTCCGAAGAGTTTGAATCCTCCTTTTCACTTTCGTTGTCTGATAACGTTTTTCGCGCCAGAAATTTTGAACTGAGCATTTTGATTGGCTCTGCTTCGCTCACTTTGGAGGCTTGTTGAAACCAAGATGGCTGCCATTCAAAATTTCGCGCGGGATCACATCTTTTCTTTTTCATAACGACTTTCTCTGTAGTCATATCACTCACAGTTTTTTGGTCTTTGGGTTTCTCTTTAGCGATGTTTTTCTCTCTCGCTGCTCCGCTGTTCTTCAGCATTTCTTGGAGGTTCGCGATGAGGCTTTCATCATTCTTCTGGCTTTTTAATAACTTCAATATCTCTGACCTGAGTTCGTTATTTTCTATTTCGATTTCCTCCTGGCCATCATTTTCATTTATTAATTCTTCTTCTTCAGTGGTGTATTCTCCGGATTCTCTCGAAATCGCGTTTGTGGATTCGTTGATTATTTCTTGTTCAGTTTCTATTTCTTTGCTGTAGGCCCTGGTGTTGGGCCTATCTTTCTTAGACATTTTTAGGTATTTATTGAGTCAATTAACCATCCTCTGCTACCAGCTTGTTGCAATATTTTCAGGATCAGACTCAATAATAATAATAAGAGTTAGAGGTTTAAATATATTTCTCTTTAATTATAATAGGCATTCTATATTCACTGAATGTTCACAGATAGAAGCAAAGAAAATGGTGAAGGTGGCTCCTTATATATACAAAGGGTGGAGCCAAGAGTGGGAGTGGTGAATTATGAATACATTAAGAGTCAAAGAATAAGTTAACCCCTGATATCCCATATATATATTATTTACACATTAGGGAATAAGGCATTTACATCTGACACTTTTCCTTTCCTTCCTATCTTCCTTCCTTCTTTCCTTTCTCTCTTCTTCCTTCCTTTCCTTTCTCTATCCTCCCTCCCTCCCTCCCTTTTCCTTTCCCCTCCCTCCCTCCCTCCCTCCCTTCTATCCTGCCTTTATTAATGTCCCGTTCTTCGGTGATCTTTTTCAATCCACCCAACTTGAAGATGGGTGGATTTCAACTCCCAGAATTCTGGCTGGGGAATTCTGGGAGTTGTAGTCCGCCCATCTTCAAGCCATCAAGGTTGAGAAACCCTGACCTGCTTCCAATTTACAGTGCATTTTTTTTAAGCAAATTGTACACTCTGGAGAGAAATAATATTGACAGAGCAAAGGTCCCGTGGGGAGGGATTGGGGGGGGGGGAGAGGACAGAAGTGGCCACACTGCTTACTCCTACAGGCTGGTCCAGCCCCCTCAGGCCAGCCCTGCTTTCAGAGCAGCCGGGCAGGGTGGGTGGGGAATGGATTTGGTGACGGATCTTTGCGGTGCCCAAACTTTGCCCGGGATAGCCTTCTAACCAAGCTTGGGTGAGCAGAGGGATCTGGTTGCCAGTGGCCTGCAAGATCCACGAAGGAAGAGGAGGGGGTGCAGGGCAGCATGGCGACTTCGGTGGTCAAGTGAGTAGCCAGGACGTGGTCAGGAGCTTCCTCCCCTGAGTCCCAAGGAGAGCGATGCCGTGGGGTGATTAACAGAGTGGGAAGGGACCTTGGAGGTCTTCTAGTCCAACCTCCTGCTCAAGCAGGAGAACCTACACCATTCCAGACAAGTGGCTGTCCAATATCTTCTTAAAAACCTCCATTGATGGAGCACCCACAACTTCTGGTGGCAGGCAGTTCCACGGGTGAATTGTCCTCGCTGTCAGGAAGTTTCTCCTTAATTCCAGGTTGCTTCTCTCCTTTATTAGTTTCCATCCGTTGTTTCTTGTCCTGCCTTCTGGGGCTTTGGAGAATAGGGGGACCCCCTCCTCTCCTTTGGGGCAGCCCCTCAAATACTGGAACTCTGCTCTCATGCCACCCCTGGTCCTTCTTCTCATTTGACTGGACGTGCTCTAACTTGGGAGTTAACAGACTAACAGAGTTGGAGGGGACCTTGGAGGTCTTCTCATCCAACCCCCTGTTCAACCAAGAGACCGTCTGAATACTCAGCAATGGCCGTAAATGTGGAAAGTGTCATAAATCACTTTTTTTTTCAGTGCCTTTGTAACTTCAAACCGTCACTAAATGAATGGTTGTAAATTGAGAACTAGCTGTATAGTAAAATGACTCTTGGCAGTTTACAGCTGAAGAGGAGACGTTGTGTTGCGGAGGGGGGGGAATGTTGGGTTGTTTCTCTTCAGACCAGCATTCTCAATCATGGCCACTTGAAGATGGGTGGACTTCAATTCCCAGAATTCCCCAGCCAGCGCAAGCCCCTTCCCCATTGCCCCCCCTACAATTTCTCCCACCCATCTCTGCCCATTTTCCCCAGCATGGAAGCCTCCGAGGCCCCCACGACGCCCGAGACGTACGAGAACTTCCAGTCTGCAAATGAGGAGAAGGAATACGAAACACACTTTGAAAAAGGTACCTGGAAGCAGATTCGAATCATGCACCGGCTGATTTTGGGTGGGGGGGGAGACATGGGTTGGTGGGGTGGGAACCTGGAGACCTCCTCCTTTGGGGGAGCCATGTCATGGTCCCGAGGAGGGGTCAGGGGGCTTCAAGCCCAGAAGGTGGAAAGGGCTTCTCAGAGATTCTAGCACCTCGTTTCCCCAAGGGAGAGACCCCCACCCTGCAAATGTCCATTTCTGGTCCTCGAAGGATGGGTAGGGGGTCTTCAGGCCATCCTTCTCTTTGCCCAGACTTCCCGTTGTCGAAGTCCTTCCCCCAGCGTGTCTGTCCCACCAGCCGGCTCCTTCTGGTACTGATGGTGTTCTGTGGCGTTCTGATCCTCTCGGTCAGCATCCTGGGCATTCAAGGTGAGTGTGTCACACGAACAATCTGGGACTTGTGGGTTGTGCGAGGCCCTAGGGAGGAGGAAACGCCAGGCAGACCCGGAGATGGAGAACGAGCGTGCAAGAGGGGAAGTAAAAGAAGGAGAGAAACGTGGATTGGTCCGTGTGAAATCCAAAGCTGCTGGAGTCTAAGGGATGGAAATGCAGGGAGACACCGTGTTTAGTTTCCGGGTGTTGTAGGATCTGGCCAAAGCTGGAGGGGCTGTTGCATGTCATCTAGTCCCACCCCACCTACAGGTAGTCCTCGATTTACAACTGTAATTGAGCCTGTAGTTTCAGTCATAACTGAAAATGGGAAATGAAGAAGAGAAACGTGGATTGGTCCATGTGAAACACAAAGCTGCTGGGATGGCTATAAAGGCAGGCAACCACTGTGTTGTTTGTTTTAACCTGAGTTTTGGGTGTTGTCGGAATAGGCCAAAACTAGAGGGCTGCCCCACATCATCCAGTAGTCCCACCCCAACTACAGGTAGTCCCTGATTTACAACCGTAATTGAGCCCACAGTTTCAGTCGTAACTGAAGACGGGAAGGAAAGAAGGTTTTGTCAGAATAGGCCAAAGCTAGAGGGCTTTTCCACATCATCCAGTAGTCCCACCCCCATCACAGGTAGACCTCGATTTACAACTGTAATTGAGCCTGCAGTTTCAGTCATAATTGAAAATGGGAAAGAAGAAGAGAAACGTGGATTGGTCCATGTGTGAAGCCCCCACAGACACCTCCTATGGAATGGCAATAAATTCAGGCAATTGCTGTAGGGTTTTTTTTGTTTTGACCTGGGTTTCGGGTGTTGTAGGAATAGAGAGAATAACAGAGGGAGGTAAGGTTACTGGTTGCCCCCCCCTCCCTCGGCTCTGCTTCCTCCCTCCCCCTCTCTGTTCCAGGTGTCCGGTTCACCCAAAGCCTCCAGGGCACCCAGAAGGGGGTGCAGAATCTTACCCAGACGGTCCAGCAGGAGGTCACCAACCTCCAGGCCAAAAGTAAGGAGCCAGAGGGGGCGAGAAGCAGCATGCCAGCACCCGACCCCTTCTTCCCCCACCCAGCCCCATCCCTGGGGCTCCATTTTCCCAGGTGGGATAGGCATCCACTGGGGGGCACTTGTTGGAGAATGGGGGGCAAGCTTTCTCTTGGGAGGGTCGTAAGAAAGGGAGGTTGCTGGTGCGATTCCCGCCAAAGAAGGGGCCCTCCTTCTCCCAAAGTCCTTGGCTCTAGAACTCTTGGGGGACCGTGGGAATGGGCCCCACTCCAACCGGGCCCTCCTTCTTGTCCTCTTTAAGGGAACAGCACCAGGACGAGACTGGCTGAGCTGCGGAAAAGTTTGGAACAGGAGAACAATAAGCTGTTCAATGGTCAGCATTTTTCTCCCCGGAAACAGCCTTCTTCCAGCTGGGGTGCAGTTGTTGTGGGGGGGGACTTGGGGTCCCTATGGAGGAATAAGGGATGCTTGTTGTTGCCTTTCTCCAGTCTCAAAATCCCTGGCAAGAGAAAGAGGACACAACCGCTGCAGTCAACGTCAGGAGAGGATTCTAGCAATTCTTTATTAAAAGGCAGCTGCTTTCATGAGCCAGCTCAACTGGCAGCTGCAGCCAACCAGGCAACCTGTCTCCCCCTCCCTTTCTTTCCCCCTCCCCAATTGAATCCCCTCCATCAGCCCAGCCTCTCCAAGCACCAACGAAGGGAGTTGTTGCTGTCGCAGCTTCTCATTAAAGCACCCGCTTTTGAATCAAATGCTTTAGCGGGTTTTTTGGAATCGTGGATTAACACGGTGTTTTTCAAACGTGGCCACCGGAAGATGGGTGGACTTCAACCCCCAGAATTCTCAAGAACTCTCCCAGAATTCCCCAGCCAGCATGCCCCCGTGAAGGGAGCTGCTCACGCTTATGAAAGCAGCTGCCTCTGAATCAGATGCCTCAGTGGGGGTTTTTGGCACCCCAATTAACACGGTGTTTTCCAAACTTGGACACTGGGAGATGGGTGGAATTCTGGGATTTGAACTTGGGGTTCAAACTTTCCACTTGTCAAGTTTGAACTAGAGAATTGAGATATCTGATTGGGAATGTTTTAACAGCGGCTAGAATTGTGTTTGCTAAAAATTGGGAAAACGAGAAAGTACCAACTCAAGATGAAGTTACTAGGAAGATTATGGAATGTGCTGAAATGAGTAAATTGACATTTGAAATTAGAGAAGAAGAAGATAAACAATATTATAAGATATGGGATTTATTTTATCTATGGCTAGATAATAAAACCTGGAAATGAAATGAATGAAATGAAGCCAGGAGCCTGGATAGCTCAGCAGACTAATGCATTGTAATTTAACTCCAGCTGTCTGCAATTAGTAAGTTCGAATCTCACCAGGCTCAAGGTTGACTCAGCCTTCCATCCTTTGTAAGGTAGGTAAAATGAGGACGCAGATTGTGGGGGTAATAAGCTGACTTTGTATAAAATATACAAAAGTATGAAGGCTATTGCTTAGCGCCTTGTAAGCCGCCCTGAGTCTCCGGAGAAGGGCGGCATATAAATCAAATTTAAAAAAAAAAAAAATGAAACATGAAATGAATTTTATAACTATAATATTTGAAAATAATTTTTATGAAGCGATAAAGCCCTGGTTAAATAAAGGATAAATGAGGATACTTATTTGTTTGATATGTGAGAAATTAGATAATTATTAAATTTTGAATATGGGGATGAAGCACAAAAGACTTGCAACCGATAGACACACTGTTTGCAATTGTAATGGATGATGGATTGGTGTTTTAGGTTTTGTTTTAAAATTCAAAAAAAAATTCAAAAAAAAAAGTTTGAACAACACTGGACCACCCACAAGGTCTGCCACTGAGATGGGGGAGCATCAGGGCAAGGACGGGGGTCTTTCAGGGATAGGGATGGGCTTCGGTTCTCCTCTTGGGATCCTGCCGTGTTTGGGTGAAGCTTCTTTCTACTTTTCTTGCTCTTCTTCCAGTGATGGTACAGGTAGAGATTCAGCTGGACACCCTGGAAAAGAACACCAGAGCTTTGCGCTGTGAAATTATCGAAATGAAGAGCAACGGTAAAAAAAGAGAGCCAGATTTTCTTTCTTTTCTTTCTCTCCTCTCCTCTCCTCCCCTCCCCTCATTTATTCTTCTCTTCTCTCCTCTCCTCTCCTCTTCTCCTGTTGTCTAGTCTTTTATTCTTCTATTCTATTCTATTCTATTCTATTCTATTCTATTCTATTCTGTTCTGTTCTATTCTATTCTATTCTTCTCTCCTCTCCTCTCCTCTCCTCTCCTCTCCTCTCCTCTTGCCTCCCATCTTCTAGTCTTTTATTCTTCTATTCTTCTCTTCTCTTCTCTTCTCTTCTCTCCTCTCCTCCCCTCCCCTCCCCTCCCCTCCCCTCATTTATTCTTCTCTTCTCTCCTCTCCTCTCCTCTCCTCTTCTCTCCTCTCCTCTTCTCTCCTCTTTCTCCCGTTGTCTAGTCTTTTATTCTTCTATTCTATTCTATTCTATTCTATTCTATTCTATTCTGTTCTGTTCTGTTCTGTTCTGTTCTATTCTATTCTTCTCTCCTCTCCTCTCCTCTCCTCTCCTCTCCTCTTGCCTCCCATCTTCTAGTCTTTTATTCTTCTATTCTTCTCTTCTCTTCTCTTCTCTCCTCTCCTCCCCTCCCCTCCCCTCCCCTCATTTATTCTTCTCTTCTCTCCTCTCCTCTCCTCTCCTCTTCTCTCCTCTCCTCTTCTCTCCTCTTCTCCCGTTGTCTAATCTTCTATTCTATTCTATTCTGTTCTGTTCTGTTCTGTTCTGTTCTGTTCTGTTCTGTTCTGTTCTATTCTTCTCTCCTCCTCTCCTCTCCTCTCGCCTCCCGTCTTCTAGTCTTTTATTCTTCTCTTCTTCTCTTCTCTTCTCTTCTCTTCTCTTCTCTTCTCTTCTCTCCTCTTCTCTTCTCCCATCATCTATTCTTCTCTTCTCTTCTCTTCTCCCATCGTCTATTCTTCTCTTCTCTTCTCTTCTCTTCTCTTCTCTTCTCTTCTCTTCTCTTCTCTTCTCTTCTCTCCTCTCCTCTCCTCTCCTCTCCTCTTCTCCCGTTGTCTAATCTTTTATTCTTCTATTCTATTCTATTCTATTCTATTCTATTCTATTCTGTTCTGTTCTGTTCTGTTCTGTTCTGTTCTGTTCTGTTCTATTCTATTCTATTCTATTCTTCTCTCCTCTCCTCTCCTCTCCTCTCGCCTCCCATCTTCTAGTCTTTTATTCTTCTATTCTTCTCTTCTCTTCTCTTCTCTTCCCTTCCCTTCCCTTCCCTTCCCTTCCCTTCCCTTCCCTTCCCTTCCCTTCTCCTCTCCTCTCCTCTCCTCCCATCATCTAATCTTTTATTCTTCTATTCTATTCTTCTCTTCTTCTCTTCTCTTCTCTTCTCTTCTCTTCTCTTCTCTTCTCTTCTCTCCTCTTCTCCCGTTATCTAGTCTTTTATTCTTCTATTCTATTCTTCTCTTCTCTCTTCTTCTCTCCTCTCCTCTCCTCTCCTCTCCTCTTCTCTTCTCCCATCATCTATTCTTCTCTTCTCTTCTCTTCTCTTCTCCGATCGTCTATTCTTCTCTTCTCTTCTCCCATCATCTATTCTTCTCTTCTCTTCTCTTCTCTTCTCTTCTCTTCTCTTCTCTTCTCTTCTCTTCTCTTCTCTTCTCTTCTTTCCTCTCCTCTTCTCTCCTCCCGTCATCTAGTCTTTTATTCTTCTATTCTATTCTTCTCTTCTCTTCTCTTCTCTTCTCTTCTCTTCTCTTCTCTTCTCTTCTCTTCTCTTCTCTTCTCTCCTCTTCTCCCGTCATCTAGTCTTTTATTCTTCTATTCTATTCTTCTCTTCTCTTCTCTCTTCTCTCTTCTCTCTTCTCTCTTCTCTCTTCTCTTCTCTTCTCTTCTCTTCTCTCCTCTCCTCTCCTCTCCTCTCCTCTCCTCTTCTCTTCTCCCATCATCTATTCTTCTCTTCTCTTCTCTTCTCTTCTCCCATCGTCTATTCTTCTCTTCTCTTCTCTTCTCTTCTCTTCTCTTCTCTTCTCTTCTCTTCTCTTCTCTTCTCTCCTCTCCTCTCCTCTCCTCTTCTCCCGTTGTCTAATCTTTTATTCTTCTATTCTATTCTATTCTGTTCTGTTCTGTTCTGTTCTGCTCTGTTCTGTTCTGTTCTGTTCTGTTCTGTTCTATTCTATTCTATTCTATTCTATTCTGTTCTGTTCTGTTCTGTTCTGTTCTGTTCTGTTCTGTTCTATTCTATTCTATTCTATTCTTCTCTCCTCTCCTCTCCTCTCCTCTCGCCTCCCATCTTCTAGTCTTTTATTCTTCTATTCTTCTCTTCTCTTCTCTTCTCTTCCCTTCCCTTCCCTTCCCTTCCCTTCCCTTCCCTTCCCTTCCCTTCCCTTCTCCTCTCCTCTCCTCTCCTCCCATCATCTAATCTTTTATTCTTCTATTCTATTCTTCTCTTCTTCTCTTCTCTCTTCTTCTCTCCTCTCCTCTCCTCTCCTCTCCTCTTCTCTTCTCCCATCATCTATTCTTCTCTTCTCTTCTCTTCTCTTCTCCGATCGTCTATTCTTCTCTTCTCTTCTCCCATCATCTATTCTTCTCTTCTCTTCTCTTCTCTTCTCTTCTCTTCTCTTCTCTTCTCTTCTCTTCTCTTCTCTTCTTTCCTCTCCTCTTCTCTCCTCCCGTCATCTAGTCTTTTATTCTTCTATTCTATTCTTCTCTTCTCTTCTCTTCTCTTCTCTTCTCTTCTCTTCTCTTCTCTTCTCTTCTCTTCTCTTCTCTCCTCTTCTCCCGTCATCTAGTCTTTTATTCTTCTATTCTATTCTTCTCTTCTCTTCTCTCTTCTCTCTTCTCTCTTCTCTCTTCTCTCTTCTCTCTTCTCTTCTCTTCTCTTCTCTTCTCTTCTCTCCTCTCCTCTCCTCTCCTCTCCTCTCCTCTTCTCTTCTCCCATCATCTATTCTTCTCTTCTCTTCTCTTCTCCCATCGTCTATTCTTCTCTTCTCTTCTCTTCTCTTCTCTTCTCTTCTCTTCTCTTCTCTTCTCTCCTCTCCTCTCCTCTTCTCCCGTTGTCTAATCTTTTATTCTTCTATTCTATTCTATTCTGTTCTGTTCTGTTCTGTTCTGCTCTGTTCTGTTCTGTTCTGTTCTGTTCTGTTCTGTTCTATTCTATTCTATTCTTCTCTCCTCTCCTCTCCTCTCGCCTCCCATCTTCTAGTCTTTTATTCTTCTATTCTTCTCTTCTCTTCTCTTCTCTTCTCTTCTCTTCTCTTCTCTTCTCTTCTCTTCCCTTCCCTTCCCTTCCCTTCCCTTCCCTTCCCTTCCCCTCTCCTCTCCTCTCCTCCCATCATCTAATCTTTTATTCTTCTATTCTCTTCTTCTCTTCTTCTCTTCTCTTCTCCTCTTCTCTTCTCTTCTCTTCTCTTCTCTTCTCTTCTCTTCTCTTCTCTTCTCTTCTCTTCTCTTCTCTTCTCTTCTCTTCTCTTCTCTTCTCTTCTCTTCTCTTCTCTTCTCTTCTCTCCTCTCCTCTCCTCTCCTCTCCTCTCCTCTTCTCCCGTTATCTAGTCTTTTATTCTTCTATTCTATTCTTCTCTTCTCTCTTCTCTCTTCTCTCTTCTTCTCTCCTCTCCTCTCCTCTTCTCTTCTCCCATCATCTATTCTTCTCTTCTCTTCTCTTCTCTTCTCTTCTCCGATCGTCTATTCTTCTCTTCTCTTCTCCCATCATCTATTCTTCTCCTCTTCTCTTCTCTTCTCTTCTCTTCTCTTCTCTTCTCTTCTCTTCTCTTCTTTCCTCTCCTCTTCTCTCCTCCCGTCGTCTAGTCTTTTATTCTTCTATTCTATTCTTCTTCTCTTCTCTTCTCTTCCCTTCCCTTCCCTTCCCTTCTCCTCTCCTCTCCTCTCCTCTCCTCTCCTCCCATCATCTAATCTTTTATTCTTCTCTTCTCTTCTCTTCTCTTCTCTTCTCTTCTCTTCTCTTCTCTTCTCTTCTCTTCTCTCCTCTCCTCTCCTCTCCTCTCCTCTTCTCTTCTCTCCTCCCATCATCTAGTCTTTTATTCTTCTATTCTATTCTTCTCTTCTCTTCTCTTCTCTTCTCTTCTCTTCTCTTCTTCTCTATTGGAAGGCTGCTATCATGTCCCCCCCCACCCCCCAATCCTTCTTTTCTCTAGACTGGCCAAACCCAAATCCTGCAACCGTTCTTTTGTCTGTTTTAGTCTCCAGGCCTTTGATCCTCTTAGTTGCTCTTCTCTGCACTTTTTTCCAAAGTCTCAACTTCTTTTTTTTTGGCTCTGACGCCCCGATCTTTTCTCTCCCCCTCCCCAAACCCCCCCAGGCAGCAAAAGTGGCTGCTGCCCCCGAGGCTGGGTGAACTTTCGCTCCAGCTGCTACTGGACCACCCAGTCCACGGACACCTGGCAGGGGGCCAAAAAAGACTGCGAAGATAAGAAAGCCCACCTGGTCATCCTCAACTCCGCCGATGAGACAGTAAGTAGGCCGGGCTATTCCCTGGGACTCCAGCAGGGGGCAGGAGAGAGGGCAGCTCTTCCTCCCACACTGGCTTTGCCATGTTCCGCCCTTACAGCCAGTCCTTGACTTACAACGGTTTGCTTAGTGACTGTTCAAAGCGACTTCGGCACCGGAAAGAGCGACTTACGACCGTTTCTCACCCTTACGACCGCTGCAGCATCCTTGCGGGCACACAATCCCAATTCGGACGCTCGGCCATTGGCTCCGATTTATGACGGTTGCAGCGTCCCCAGGGGTCGCCTGATCCCCTTTTGTGACCTTTTGACCAGGTTCACTTAACAACCACGTTCTTAATTCACTTAGCAACCGTGGGAAGAAAGGTCGTAAAATGGGGCAAAATTAACGTAACAGCTGTTTCGCTTAGCAACGGAGATTCGGGGCTCAGTTGTGGCGGTGAGTCACTCGTGTTTTCTCCCGCCAGGACTTCGTGAAGCGCCACAGACAGGGAAGTAACACCTGGATTGGCTTGACCGACTCCAGCGGGGACTGGAAGTGGGTGGACGGATCGGCCTACAGCGTGGACCCAAAGTGAGTCCAGTCGACCGTTGGCTCTCTCCCCCCCACACACAGGGAATTAAAATTAGCCCCCCCCCCATTTTTACCAGGAGACTCATTATATTTTATCATCATCCTCATTTAATGACCCCTACTGAATGGAGGTCATTAAAGGAGGGTTTTACTGGCCGGATGCCCTTCTTGTCGCCAGTGAGGAGTTTTGTTCCGCAGATACATTCTCAGTGTGCCCAGAGGGAGAGAAAGATTAACGAATATGAACTCTGTTAATCTCTTAAAGCTGTTTGTGAGGCCACGGCACCACCCTACCCGTTCTGTTTTATGCCACGGATAAAACAACGGCATCTATTTTCATGGGGGCACAAAATGCCTCCGGGAAGCCCCTGTCTGGCCTGAGATATTTGGAATCCCCCTTTCATGGGGTTTATCCCTGGTGGGCTTCTCCTTCTGCTCCCGCCTGGCTTGGCTCGGGGGAGAGGTCGAAACAGGGAAAGGAGGAGCAGAACAGGGTGACAGGCTGGGGGCGATGGGAGTTGTAGTCCAAAATGTGGAGGGGGGGGAATGAGGTTGGAGATGGTTGCTTTGAGGTGCCAGGAGATATTCAATGTGATTCATTTTTCTTTTGTTGCCTTCCATTGTTCCTTCCTTTCCTTTCCTTTCCTTTCCTTCCTTCCTTCCTTCCTTCCATCCTCCTTCCCTTCCTCTCTTTCTTTTTTCTGTCTCTCTCCCTTCTTTCCCTCCCTCCCTGTCTTCTCTCCTTCATTTCTCCCTTCCTTTTATTTTCCCTCCGCCTCCCTCACATCTCCTTCTTTCCTTCCCTCCCTCCCTTTCTTTTTCTTTCTTTTTCTTTCTCTCTCTCCCTTCTTTCCTTCCTTCCCTGTCTTCTCTCCTTCATTTCTCCCTTCCTTTTATTTTCCCTCCGCCTCCCTCACATCTCCTTCCTTCCTTCCCTCCCTCTTTCTTTCTTTCTCTCTCTCTCTCTCTTTCTTTCCTCTCTTTCTCTTTCCCCCATTTTAGAGACTGGGATGTAGGCCAGCCAGACCACTGGTACGGCCACGGCAGTGGGGGCGGGGAGGACTGCGCCCACATGATATCCAACGGCCTTTGGAACGACAACGTCTGTTTGCGCATGTTCACCTGGGTGTGCGAGATGGAGCTGGGCATCTGAACCACCCCACAGCCAGCCCCTCCTCCCTTGGCCGGCGGCTCTCGGTCCACGTGCGAATGTCCTGGGAGGCTTCTGGCAGCCCATCACAAAGGCCTCCTGCAAAGGTCCGTCTCTCGCACCCGGGACCCAGAGAGGGCTTAAACGCTGTAAAAACACCCGGGTGGGGGTGGGGGTGGGGTGGGGGTTCAAGGTCCCCCCCTGTCTTTTTTAAAACAATAAAGCTCCTTTTAAAGCAGCCGCCTCTCCGTCTTCCACTCAGGGGTCGGTCTCTTTGCGACGGTTGGGGTCTCTAGGGGCCTGTGGGTCAGAGGGCGCATCCAGCCCCCCCTCCCCCCCTCCCCGCTCAAGCAAGCAGGGATTTAGAACGGAATAGAGCCGGAAGGGACCTTGGAGGGCATCTAGTCCAGCCCCCCGCTCCAGCAGAAGACCCTATACTATTTCAGACAAAAGCTCAGGAGGATGAGCCCTGATTTATACATGGACGGGAGGCCACCGGGTGATCACAATCCTGCAGGCTCAGCTGCAGACCCCTCCCACCCCCAGAACGATCCCCAGAGAGGTGGCCATGCAAATATTTTGTTGCGGGGGAAAAAACCCCTTGACCTCCGATCGTTCAGCTTGGGGAGGCTGAAGAGGCAGCAGGGCCTCCTCCCATTCCAAGAGACCCTTGAGGCAAAGAGGCAGACCCGGAACCGGCGAAATCTGGGGGGTGGGCAGGGGACGGAACGGATCTGCCCTCCGTGGGGAAGGGATCGATGGCCACTCTCCCATTGGCCTTCTTAGTCACAGCAGATGCTGTTTCAGGACCTCTTTCCGGAGCACGATGCCATCGTCTCTTGAGACTGTGAAGGATGCCCATGAATGACTGGGAAAGTTACCAGCTCAACTCAAGGGAGATTTGAACTCGCTGCTCCAACGGACTCTCTCCAAACAGCACTTGCGACCCAGTTCTGAAGTCCCGGCGGCCAGGCCACCCACACGGCAGCCCTGCGATCACACTTTATGACATTTGGGCTGGGGAGGGTGGTGGAGAAATTGGTGTTTATTTCTGGTTCCCAGGAAAATCTTCCCCGTAGCCCAGCGTCACATCTAGAGACATAAATCTAATACATAAATAAGGTGTTTAAAAATCACCTTTTACGATGGAAACCGCTAGGAATCTTTTGGGAAAAAGAGAAGTAGAAAAATAGATAGAGTGGAAAGAGACTTTTATTAAAAGTACTGTTTTACGAAATACGAGGGGTTGGACTAGATGACCTCCAAGGTCCCTTCCAAATCTGTTAGTCTGTCAATCTGTTACAATTTGCCAGCTGGACAAGGGCCTACCGGGGTCTTTCTGATTTTGGGGCTCCGCATAGACTAATATAACTCTCTTCCTGCCATGTTTGCAGCCTGTAGTCCTCGACTTACGGCCGTCACTGAGCCTGGCAATTGCTGTGGTAAGGCCTGATGGTCATAAAGCAGGTCATCACACCAACGACTTGATTTTATGACTTTTTTGCAATGGCCATTAAACGAACTCATTGTTCGCTGCTTATTTTGTTTCTATTTATTTATTTATTTTTTCCAGCTGGCAAATTTTAATAAAAGACTCTTTCCTCTCTATTTATTTTTCTACTTTTCCAAATAGATTCTTAGCAGTTTCCATCTTTAAAGGTGACTTTTTTTTTAAAAAAAAGCCAGCCATCTTCTTCCACAAGACAACTGGCCCACCGCTGAGCCTTCATTCCCCCCAAACCCCCCAAAAGCATCCAGAAGAGCAGTTGGGGAGTGTTACCCTAGATTCTCCCTGAGGGGGAACCCCAGAAATGGGAGCTGCTCCTGAAAACACCCTGGATTTTCTGGTGATTTCTGAGCATCTGCACTGATGAGGTTACCTAGTTCGGTCAAGAAACGTCTGCAGGAAAACCACCAAGGTCAGAGAGCACCAAAGACTTCTTCTTCTTCTCCTCCTCCTCCTCCTCTTTTCTTCTTCTTCTTTTCTTCTTCTCCTCCTCCTCTCTTCTTTCTCCTTCTCCTTCTTTTCTTTATTCTTCTTCTTTCTTTCTTTTCTTCTTCTTTCTTTTCTTTTTTCTTTTTCTTTCTACCTTCTTTTCTTTTTTTTCTTTTTCTTTCTTTTTCTTCTTCTTCTTCTTCTTCTCTTCTTCTTCTTCTCCTCCTCCTCCTCCTCTCTACAATCCCCACTCCCTGCCAACACTCCTGATGTTCCCTAGTTGTGTCATGAAATAGAAAGCACCAAGGATCCTACAGTTCTCTTCTTCCTCCTCTGTATACCCCACTCCCTTCTAGCACTGAAGATGTTACCTTGTTGGGTCACAAAACGTCACTAACGAAACAGCCAGATCAGAGAGCTCTGAGGAACCCACATTTCATCCTGGGTGAGTTTGGGCCAATCACCAGGAGACTGGGAGTTCTAGGCCCGCCTTAGGCAGGAAAGACAGCTGGGTGGCTGCAGGCTAATTACCAGGAGACTGGGAGTTCTAGTGCCAACTTAGGCACGAAAGCCGGTCCCTCTCTCTCAGCCCAGCCCACCTCACAGAGTTATTGTATGATGGGAAAAAGGGAGTATTCGCTATATTTGCCGCCTTCAGCTGTTTATTAAAGAGTCATAAAGACCGGATGTAAATAAATAAGGAAAGAAGAAAACTGCAGAGTGACGTCGTGGCTTACAGTCCTCCACCTCGTCGGAAACCCCCATCCCTCTGGGGCAGTTTGCTTCCAAGCCAGACCTCTGCTACAGCTGTCGGAAGCCCTGAGGTTTCTGAGCCTGGCAGAGGGACAGTATTGACAGTCCAAAGATCACTGGCGTGGCAGCCAGAGAGACGGTGGACCCACAGCTCCGGCTCTGGAAATCCTAAAGAAGAAGGTAAAAAAAGGCAATTAAAAGCCATATTTTTCATTTATTTTGCATGCGCTCCCCTCCCCGGTAAACCCCAAAAGGGCCCGAGAGAAGATTCTACCCCACTCCGATTGTATCCTGACTCCTTCCTTACTTTAACAGAATAATAACAGAATAACAGAATTGGAAGGAGCCTTAGAGGTCTTCTAGTCCAACCCCCTGCTTAAGCAGGACACCTGATATCATTTCAGACAAATCCAATCCCTTCTTGAAGACCTCCAGTGAGGGAGCACCCACAATTTCTGAAGGCAACTTGCGTTCCACTGGTTGATTGTTGTTTGTCTGCCTAATCCCCATTGGAGGCTGTTTATGGGGAGCTATCTGGCCATGGGGTACGTTGAGCATTGTGTGTTCTCTTCCAAAGGGTGTTCTTACTCAGTTCTCTCTCATATGCAAAAGACCGGAGTATCATGTAATTTGAAGCTGTTGGCCAAGATTCAACAGAGATTTTGGTTCTCTGCTCCCCTGCAGCCATGGGGGGCTTTGCCCACCAGGACTCCTGGCGACAAGGTGTTTGCTCCGGCCGTCGGGTGATCCTCATCCCGATGGGACTTCTGGCTGTGGTTACCCTCTCCCTCGTCGTCTTAGGCTTCGTGGGTGAGTAAGAAATGTGAGTGGGTAATTGTCTTCCTGGTAGTTAACCTTACATCAGAGTTATTGCTCCAGAACGCCATTCACTCATTCACAGCCTCCATTCATCTGCGGGTGATGGGAGGAGATACGTCCTTGCAGCATCTAAGGAACACTTGCAAAAATTGAGAGGTGAATTGAATTCTGCAGTCTGGAGATGACCCACTCGGAAGCATCATGGAGCCTGTATATGTGTTGCACAAAGAGTTTATTTAGTGTACGTCCCAAAGGGATTTTGGGCTATGCTATGAAGTGCAGTTCTTTAGAAAAGAAGTCGGTGGCAACCCAGATCACGTGTTTCCTGAGATTTCCAGAAGCTCCCCTATAAAGTCCGAATAAATTTCTTTCCAGGGTTCTTGGGGTTTAGCCACTAGCTGCAGGAGACATGGGAAGAAGTTTCTGCAAAAGGAGATCATGATTTCTGCAGGGTCTGGTTGGTTAGAGAAGATCCGGATGGGAGGTGGGCTTGAGATGGTTGAGCAGATCTGGAAGGCCTTCTTCCTGCTCGCAGCTTCTGATTCTTGTAGCTCTTCCTCTGTTGTTCTTCCTTTAAATATTTCTTTCTTTCATCATGAAGGCTTAAGAAAGAAACAAATGGACATGATTCATTAGTTTCTCTCCCATTAGATGAGGGGAGAGAAATAATTGTTAGAAATTCTATTTATTACTGTATATAGCACCACGGATCAAACAAAGAGTACAGTCACCATGTGCTTTACTTCTTAACTGCTCAACTGTAACAGTTCAATCAATCAGAATGGAGCTGGAAAGGACCTTGGAGGTCTTCTAGTCCAACCCCCTACTCAAGCAGGAGGCCCTGGCCTATACCATTGTCCAATCTCTTCTTAGAAACCGCCAGTGATGAAGAACCCACAACAAAAAGAAACAGGAAACTCTACTTAGTAGAAAAGAACGTAAGAGTATATACCATGGACCCAAACTTGTAAACTCCGCTGAATGCTACTGGCTGAATCCGAGTGTAGTTGTTGCATAAAAACACATCCCAACCAAATGCATTCCAGCTATAATTAACAGGGAGAACACCTGAGCTTTGCTGATCTGTAAATTGCCAGGGAGAAGCTGCTAATTAACATTACAGGAGACCCAGAGAGAATGTCTGTGGTTTGTAAGTAAACTTTGTAGAAGACAGATCTTCTTATAAATGCCATTGTTGATAATTTATTCTAGCAGCAAACAGAGGGCTGTGTCCTTCCAGCCAATTGCCGCAAAACACACTGTATACAGCACACAATTACCCAAAGCCATGCACCAAAGAATGATTGAAAGGGGCCACAATTGGGCGAGGTGCACAACTTGCATAGTGACCCCAAGATGCAGGAAGGATAGGAAGCGCAGGGAAACAGAGGCACGGACACGGGTTCAAGGAAGTCAGCCAGAGACCTGCTTCCTCTCCCCAGGGCACAACTACTCCACAACGTTGAGGAAGACGAAGGAAGATTTGAAAACCAGCAATCGCACCTTGGCCGTGGAATTAGCTGATCTGGAACAAAAGGGTGAGTCACAAAATCCCAGATTTGGGGATGAAAATGGTGGGAGCCCCACTCTTCCTTGATTTTAATTTTATTCCCAGTTTGTTTACCAAGACGAGTGCAAGCAAACATCGGGACAGGCACAGCTACCTCCATCAAGATCCTTTTAATGCAAAAACTGACTGGACTTGTCCTCTGAAACAGCTGGGAGAAAGACAAATCTTGATAAAGTTAAAAATAAAAATTTCCTTGTATTTAAAAAAAAGAAAGAAAGAAAGAAAATGGTTGGAGGGATGCATTGCTGTGGGCTGGCAGGGACAATTAGGAGAATTACTTTCCTGAGTACTATTCTTCCAAAGATGTTTCACGCTCTAACCCAGGGGTCTCTTTAAGACGAGTGGACTTCAACTCCCAGAATTCCCCAGGCAGCCATGTTGGCTGGGGGATTCTGGGAGTTGAAGTCCACCCATCTTCCAGCCGATAAGGTTGAGAAATCTTGGTCTGATTTTTTTGACGTCTTTCCCAGAGACCAGCGATTCGGAATTTCTCCAAAATGCTGACGAGTTGGTGGAATTCCTCGCCAAAGAAGGCACAGAAAGTAAGTTTGGGAGAAAGGGAGGTGTTTAACAGTCCATCCCGGGGTTTGGGAGAGACCCTCCCTCGCCCGGAGTCAACACCAACCAGGGACCTTCCCCTTCCCCACTTCCAGTGAAGACTCAGTACTTGGATCAGATCCAGAAACTTCAAGAAACTCTCCAGAAAATAAATTGTGATTTGGAGGAGATAAAACGCAAGGGGAAAGGTGAGCTGGGCCTTTGGAGGGAGGGGAGCGCTGGGTATGAGGAGGATGGAGTGGAGTGGCCTCCCGATCTCTTGATTGCACAGGTAATCCTCGGCTTACAACCACAGGTGAGCTCAAAATCCCCGCTGCTAAGCGAAACGTTTGCTAAGTGAGTTTTACTCCAGTTTACGACCATTCTGGCCACAGTTGTTAAATGAATCAGTGCAGTTGTTAAGTGACTAATACAGTTGTTAAGCGAATCTGGCTTCCCGGTGGACTTCGTTTGTCAGAAAGTCGGAAAAGGTGATCACAGGACCCCGGGTCACTGCGACCGTCGTAAATAGAGGTAGTCCTTAACTCGCGACCACAATTGAGCCCAACATTTCTGTCGTTAAGCGAAACAGTCATTCAGTGAGATTTGCTCCATTGCATCAACTTCCTTGCCACCGTTGTTAAGTGGATCGCTGCCGTTGTTAAATTGGTAATGTGGTCGTTAAGTGAATCTGGCTTCCCCGTTGACTCTGACAGAAGATCGCAATCACATGGCCCCGGGACACTGTGACCGTCGTAAACACGAGCCCCTTGCCAAGCGTCTGAATTCTGACCACGGAGATGTTGCAACGGTCATAAGTGGGGAACACGGTCCTTAAGCCCCTCGTTTCAGTGCCGCCATAGCTTCGAACGGTCACTAAATCAGTGTTGTAAGCCGAGGACTGTCTCTATTGCGGATTGGCCGCCCGCTGCTGGGATCGGCTGCCCGCGGCATCCGTGTCTCCCTGTCCCAGCCGTAACGGGGTGCCCCTCTCGTCCCCCATCTCTTCTCCAAGGGCCGGCGAGCGGCTGCTGCCCCAGAGGCTGGCACCTGTTTCAGCAGGGCTGCTACTGGCTCTCCTCTGCCGAAAACGGCTGGAGCAAAGCCAAAGAGGACTGCGAAGAGAAGAGTGCCCACCTGGTGATCATCACCGGCTACTTAGAGCAGGTCGGTGCCTCGGTTTCCCCATTCGTCAGAGAGGGAGGGGGGGATGGGCAAAGGCCACCAGACCAGTGGAAGGCCGGGACAGAGGTACTCAATCAGGATCAAGGGAGGTCCTAAGACCACTTTGTAAAGCCTTAGTAAGGCCACACCTAGAGTCCTAGGGTCCCCACACTATGAAACAAGACGTGGAGACTCTGGAAAGAGGGCAGAGAAGAGCAAGCAGGAGGATGAGGGGACTGGAGGCTCAAACAGACGATGAACTGGGCATGGCTGGTCCAGGGAAGAGAAGGACCAGGGGAGACAGGAGAGCATCTTCCGATATCTGAGGGGCTGCCCCAGAGAGGAGGAAGGGGGTCAACCTGTTTTCCAAAGGCCAGAGAAGGAATAATGGATGGGAACTGACCAAGGAGAGATTCCACCTGGAAATAAGGAGACATTTTCTGGCAGTGAGAGCAACCAACCCGTGGAACAGAAGTTGCCTTCAGAGGTTGTGGGAGCTTCATCCCTGGAGGCTTTCAAGACGAAACTGCACTGCCATCCGAATCAGGAACGGTGGAGGCTCTCCTGCTTGGGAAGGGGAGGGAGGGTTGGACTGGATGACCTCCAAGGTCCCTTCCGACTCGGTTAATCTACCTACCCTCAGTGTCCTGCTCATGCCTGCTCTGTTGTTGTTTTCTCCTCCTGGCGTAGCAATTTGTGGCACGACTCGCCAAATCTGAGCGCGCTTGGATCGGTCTGGAGTTCAGCAACCAGGCGTGGAAGTGGGTGGACGGGACCCCCTACACGGTGCGCAGGATGTGAGTCTCCTCCGTTGGTCCCCTCTCTGGCCCCCCTCGGATCGGGCTTCCCCAGCCAGCATTTTTCAGGCGCCATTCGCAGCTAGCGGCTCCCCTCTGTGTTTGCACACTTGCACGCCCGTCCCCCTGGGGGAAGGTCCCTATTTGGTCCACACGCGCTGAAAGCCCCCTGCCCTGATTGACTCCTGGGAAGAGAGAGTCGGTGGGCTTCGTTCCTCAGCACCAGCCCCCTGGGACCCCGAGCGCACAGGAGTCACGGGGGAAGCCCTCCAAGAGGCACAGAGGTGGGGATCCAGTGGCAGATCCCACGATCTCGGTGGGATCTTGTTGCACACGCAGGAAGCCCATGCTTAGGCCCCGTGGATCCTGCAGCCCACGCTGCCTTGGGGAAGATGGTTGTGCCCCATGGGATCTGGGTATTCTCTTGCGGCAATGTTTCTCATCCTCAGCCACTTTAAGGTGTGCAGACTTCAGCTCCCACAATTCCCTTATTTAAGAGGTCTGGACTTCAAGCCCCAGAATTCCTCAGCCAGCATGCCGTTAAGAGCATGGACGGTGCCCCTTTTTCTCTGGACACGGGCCCTGTCCTCTTGCACCGCACTCCTGGTGGTCCTTTTTTCCATCAGTCGAATCTTGATCTCCGAGTGGTGCCCTTTCCCCAGCTGAGGTGGGCTTATTGGCCAGAGAGTGAATCGAGACCAGTCATTAACTGAATTCTCACCATACATTCACTGCTCAACGGGCCTTCCTGAGCTGTTACAACCCAGAGTTCATTAACCAGGTTCCCCCAACTGACCCAGGTTGGCATCCACTGTGCAGCACAAACAAGCCAATTTGCACAGTTCCCCAGGCTAGGAAACTGCTGCCGGTCGGGGATGGACTAGATGATCTCGGGGATCCTTCCCAATTTTGCCTCCCGAGATGCTCGGCTCAGCTGCCCCTTCCCCAGCGACAGAAGGGGGTCTCCCTTCCCCCCTTGGGCTGACCCACCATCTCCTGCTTTGCCCTTCCAGCGACTGGCGGCCTGACGAACCGATGCACGTGAGCGTATACTGCAGCATGATGTACCGAGACGGTTTGTGGAGCCAGGCCCACTGCAGGGCCAAACTAAAATGGATGTGTGAAAAGCTGGCCCAGCAGTGAGCCCAGAGGAGACCCCAGGAAGCCCCCCCTGCTCAACGCCTGGAGCAAATAAAACCGATCCTAAGACAAAAACCTACGGTCGACATTCGCTTTTTCTCTGGATCCTGGACGAGTGGCACGGCCGGCAGCTTTGATCGGTCACCGGAAGGGCCTAAACTGGCCGGTGGGGTCCAGCCTGGGACCCCCGCATGGCCTTCGCACCCCATGCTTCTTCTGCATTTGGGGGTTTTGCGGCCTATCATACTTTATTTATTTACTAAGAAAACAGATACGGCCACTTATTCTTGGCGACTCTGGACAGCATCCATTCATTCATCTATAATCTATCTGTCTGTCTGTCTATCTATTCTATATCTCATCTATCATCTATTTATCTATCTCATCTATCAATCTATATCTATGTATCTGTGTCTGCCTGCCTGCCTGCTCTATCATCTATCTATCTATCTATCTATCTATCTATCTATCTATCTATCTATCTATCATCTATCTATTCCATCTCTACCTCTTTAACTCTATCTATCTATCTATCCTCTATTCCATCTATCTATCTATCTATCTATCTATCTATCTATCTATCTATCTATCATCTATCTATTCCATCTCTATCTACCTCTTTAACTCTATCTATCTATCCTCTATTCCATCTATCTATCTATCTATCTATCTATCTATCTATCTATCTATCTATCTATCTCTATCTCTTTAATTCTATCTATCTATCGATTGATCCATCCATCCATCCATCATCTGTTTGTCTGTCTATTTATCCATTTGTCATCCATACATCCTGTGTATTTGTGTCTGTCCGTCCATCCTTCCTGTCTGTGTCTGTCTGTTTCTGTATCTATCCTCTAGCTGCCTATTTATCCATTCATTTTATCATCCATCCATCCGCAGCCTCTCCCTCCCTCCCTCCCTCTCTCTTATAAAACAGAGTAAAAAGTTACTCAGGTAGTTTCGTTTCCCGCAAGACTCTAAAAGAAGAAAACGCTGAATTCCAAGGCATTTATTAGAAATGCAGACTTTAATGCCCGTTTTATTGCCGGTTTATTACATCCCGAGTCAGCCTGCACAGATTCTTAGGGGCTGGAGGAAACCCACGTCCTGCAGAGCTTGGCCCCCTACGGCCTCAAAGACCCTGGCCCGGCTTCTGTGCCCGCCTCGCCCAGGGCCAGCTGCTTCAGGGCCTCTGCTCCGAACCGGAAGGAGTGCCAGCCCTCGGCAGCCGTCAAGTCCACCGCCCCTCGCCGGAAGTAGAAATCGATGGCCGGGCGGTTCCAGTCCAGCACCCCCAGCCTCATTTGGGTGCAGCCTTTCTCCAAGGCAATCTGGGGGCCGAAGAGGAGGGGCTGAGTTCCAGGGGAGGGGATGCCCTGGGGGAGGAAGGGGCGGGAGGGGGGCAGAGGAGTCCCAGAGGGGGGCAGAAATTGGGGGGTGGGCAAATGAGGTTGTGCCAGTTGTGAAGTTCTAGGGTCATAATGATGCCTGTCTTGATGGATTGATCATCTGATGCAGGGGTCTCCAAACGTGGCCCCTTTAAGACTCGTGGACTTCCACTCCCAGAATTCCCCAATCAACAGGGCAGGCTGGGGAATTCTGGGAGTTGAAGTCCACAAGTCTTAAAGGGGCCACGTTTGGAGAGCCCCTACTTTAATGATTCCAGCTTTGTGGGGCCAAGCGATGGAAGCTTGCAAGGACACCACCACCACCCCGGTTCCCCCTCCCCACTCGGACAGTCTTTGTTTTTGGCAATGGGGGGGGAGAGAGCGACAGTTGTGTTACCTTCGCGATCTCCCTCAAGAGCTTCCTTCCGACTCCTTTCCCTGTCCAAAAAGACACAAACACACCTCAACAACACAACACAACTTGGCAAGAGACCTCGAAGGGGTCAAGGGCAGCTCCACGATGGGTCAGCATCCGCGATGGAGGCTAAGGGGGCAGGGCAGAATTTGGCCCCTCTGCCAAACGTTGTCCAGGCAGTCCTCGGTTTACAATCCCTACCATTAGAAGTTACAAGGGACTCAAAAAAAGGAGATTTGAACCCGAATATGAATTCCTGACAGCCGGAGGGCGAGGGGGGAGGCCGGGGGAAAGAGGGGGGAGTCACGTGACCGCACGTCACACACTTATGACCGTCGTTTATATGGTCATTTGCAATGTCCCACAGTTCAGTGATCGTATTCTGCATTTATTTCTGGTTTTCAGCAAAATTGTGGTGTAGCGAACAATGGGCTTGCTTAACGACGGCAGGGCTGGCATTACGACCGTGGCATTTGCTTATCCGTCAGCGCAAACAAGGTCATAACACTGGGTCCCTCGCCCATTTCACAGCCGTTACAATTTACGACCGGAATGGGCAGCCTCCATTATGGCCGTAACCCCGAGGACTACCTAAAGAGATCTGGCAGAGCGATAATGAAGAACTAAACGTTACGTTTCTTTAGTGACCGTTCAAACTTACGACACTGAAAAAAGTCACCGTGTTTCATCCTTATGACCGTCGCAGCCTCCCCATGGTCACATGATCAAAAATTTGGACGCTTAGCGAGGGACTCATATTTACGACGGTTTTAACATCCCGGTGGTCAGGCGATCCCCTTTTCGCGACCCCCTGCTAAGCCAAGTCAACCGGATTTGCTTAACAGCCATGATAGTAACTTAACTGCAGTGATTCACTTAACAACTCTGGCAACAGAGGTCATAAAATGAGGCAAAGCCCGCTTAATGACCGTCTCGCTTAGCAACAGAAATATTGGGGCTCAATGGTTCTAGTAACCTGTATTTGAGCTTTTAAAATGCCTGCACACCTGTGTAGATGCACGCATGCACCCATTTTTTTTAAAAAAAATACTATAATTCCTTTCCCATTTTGGCCGGGCTCCTGCCCCGACCCTCCTCACCCCAAACAAGCTACGCACCCCGAAATTCTGGCATCACGTACAGGTCTTCCGTGTAGATGTTCCTGCCTTTCCAGGTGCTGTAGGTAAAATAATAGAGGCCGTAACCTATGACGGTGTGGCCTGGAAGGAAGAGAGAGACAAAATAGAATTTTAATTTGTTTTGGAAGTTCTCACGTCTCCAGGATCTTCTTCACCCATTTCTGGATGCCAAATTTCTGGACGTCGCTGAGAGCAGCTGCCCTTCCATGCTCCGGACTGCCCACTTCAAAGCAGCGCCTCTCCCTTAGCAGACTAACAGCTGGAAGGGACCTTGGGAGGTCTTCTAGTCCAACCCCCTGCTGAAGCAGGAGACCCTGTACCATTCCAGACAAAATGTCTCTCTGATCTCTTCTTAAAAGCCTCCAGTGATGGAGCACCCATAATTTCTGGTGGCAAGCAGTTCCACTGGTGAATTGTCAGGAAATTTCTCCTTAGTTCTAAGTTGCTTCTCTCCTTGATTAGTTTCCATCCATCCATCCATCCTTAAGTCATGATATCTACTGATAGCCACAGGAATGCTTATTTTATTTATTTCTTTTGATTTGTATACCACCCTTCTCCAGCAGGACTCAGGGCGGTGAACAGCCAGAATAAAACATAACATACAAAATTTAAAAACAGTTTAAAAATAATTAAATATTTTGGCCGCAATTTAAAACTCCACACCTGGGATACTGGCTGGATATCTGGTGGGACCTCCCTCCCCCCCATGCCTCAGTGGCCAATTCAGTTCATTCTGGACATACCCGCCTTACTGGATCATCTGATCCTTTAAGTTCTGTGGACTTCAACTCCCAGAATTCCCCCAACCAGCACTTTAAGAAGCACGGACTTCTGGGAGTTGAAGTCCACTCATCTTAAAGTGACAGGTTAACAAACACCGACCTCCCCTGCGGGATTCAACCCCTCCCTCTCCCCAGATACTAATGAGACCCCCTCCTCACCCTCTTTGCTCCGGCATTCAGGGGGCAGCTCAGCCACCACACATTTGTAGAAGGGGTCTTGACCGAAGCCATCTTCGCACAGCCCTGGGGGAGAAAAGTTCATTTAAAAAGGGAGGGGGGAACCCCGTGAGGACAACCCTCCCCCCCAAACAGGGACACAGATCTTCTGAATGGAAAAATATTTGTGGATAAAATTTATTTTACTGCTGTTTAGTGCTTCATGCCACCCTCTGCTTCTCCTGGTGGCCTCCTTTCTGAATAACCCTTTCCTTGGATGGATACGGGAAATCCTCAACTTACGACCCCAATTTGAGCCCCAAATTTATGTTGCTAAGCGGGACACTGGTTAGGTCAGTTCTGTCCCATTTTACCACCATTCTTGCCACAGTTGTTAAGTGAATCGTTATAGTTAACAACCCAGGCGTTAAGCAAATTGGGCTTCCCCATTGACTTTGCTCGTCCGAAGGTCGCAAAAGGTTGATCACGTGACCCTGGGGCACTGCGACCATCATAAATACGAGTCACTCGCCAACTGTCTGAATTTTGATGACGTGACCCCGGGGGAATGCTGCAACGGTCGTTAAGTGTGAAAAATGGTCATACCTCACTTTTTTCAACTTTGAATGGTCACTAAATGAATTGTGGTAAATCGAGGATTACCTCTGTGGGGCGGGGACCCCTTGTTCTCTGTGGCTGTCAGTCATCCAAGGGCATCGAGACAGGTCACCCCCCCCCCTAATAAAAGATGAAGCCCCCCCCCCTCTTGGCCTCACCTTCATCCGTGATCTTGACCTGCTCGGAGAGTTTTTCAAAGGCTGCCAATTCCTGGGAGGGGGCAAAAGAGAGAAGACCCCCTTCAGGAGACCAAAAGGGCTCTGCAGGCTGGCCTGTCCCATTGGGGGGGGGGCAAAGCGCCCCCTCCCCTCAGGAGACACCAGGGCCAGACCAGCCTTATTCCTTTTATTGGGATCTGGGCAGGTCATCCCTGATGAGCGAGGGTCTCCTCTACCAGACCCCGGACGGAGGGGGGGGTCATCTTTCATGGGTGGGGGAGAACTCTGGAAGCGGCTGGGGGCAGAGATGGCTCGGGAGCGCGCCCTGGAGTCCCCGGTGCGCGTTCCCGAGCCGCGTAGTCCGACTGCGGAGCCAGAGCGGCGCCTGCGGGGACCCCAGCCTCATCTTCCCGTGGGGTCAAGGAAGGCAGACAGGCAGCTGGGTGGGTGGGTGAGGAAGCAACGACCCTCCCCTTTAAGAGCCCCCCCACCCCGCTTGCAAAGCTGCCCCTTTCTTTAAGACCTCCCTCCCCTCTTGCAAAACTCCCCCTCCCTTTAAAAGCCCCCTCCCCACTTGCAAAACTCATTTAAGAGCCCCTCCCCACTCTGCAAAGCTCCACCCCTTTAAAAGCCCCCTCTCCTCTTGCAAAGCTTCTCCTCCCTTTAAAAGCCCCCTCCCTTCTTGCAAAACTCCCTCTCCCTTTAACAGCCCCCTCCCCACTTGCAACCCCCCCTTTCTTTAAGCCCCCCCCACCCCGCTTGCAAAGCTTCCCCTCCCTTTGAGAGTCCCCTCCGCTTGCAAACTTTCTCCTTACTTTGAAACCCCCCCCCGTCCCGCTTGCAAAGCTGTCCTTCTTTAAAAGCCCCCTCCCCTCTTGCAAAACTCATTTAAGAGCCCCTCCCCACTTGCAAAGCTCCCCCCTTTAAAAGCCCCCTCCCCTTTTGCAAAGCTCCCCCTCCCTTTAAAAGCCCCCTCCCCACTTGCAAAACTCCCCCTCCCTTTAACAGCCCCCTCCCCACTTGCAACCCCCCTTTCTTTAAGCCCCCCTCCCTTCTTTGCAAAGCTCCCCCTCCCTTTAAAAGCCCCCTCCCCTCTTGCAAAACTCATTTAAGAGCCCCTCCCCACTTGCAAAGCTCCCACCTCCTTTAAAGACCCCCCCCTCTGCCCGCTTGCAAAGGCTGCCCCCGCGCCCACCCGGATCATGCGCCCCACGTCCGCGCAATCCTCGGCTCTGCCCGGCCGGACGGTGACCGCGGCGGCGAAGTCCATGGCTGCAGCGGAGACCGGTCCGTTCCCCCCACCGCCATCCAGCTCCCCCCCCCGAGAACTACCTCTCCCAGCAAGCCCTGGGCGGGGGCGGAGCGAGGGGAGGAGCCAGCCTAATCCGGGTTGGCTTCGGTTGGAAAAACTCCCGCGCCGAGCATGTCAAGAGTTCCCCGCTGCAATTCTTGCAAGAGGGTTTGGAGCCCACTTTCTCAACCTGGGCAGCTGGAAGACGGGTGGACTTCAACTCCCAGAATCCCCCAGCCACCATAGGGGAATTCTGGGAGTCGGAGTCCACCTGTAGGTGGCTGGGGAATTCTGGGAGTCGGAGTCCACCCAAAGCCAGCTGAGGAATTCTGGGAATTGGAGTCCACCCGTAGTTGGCTGGGGAATTCTGGGAGTCGGAGTCCACCTGTCTTAAAGTTCCCAGGTTGAGAAACATAGATTGAGAGTTTCATTCTCTGGAGCGTACCTCGAACCCAGGACTTTGGCCAATTTGCCAGCCAGCCTCTTGTCAAACCAAGGAAGTGGGTCCCCCAGTCCGAAGGTCCTCCTTAAAGTGAGACCCCCCCCAGATGCTAAACGAGGGGAAACAGCCGGCCCCTGGGAGGGTCTTGGCCTCCCCCCCCCCAAATCTTTATCAGGAGGTCCAGCTGGGCTCCCTCTGAAGACCCTTCCCTGGCCTGCCCTTCCCCATGCCCCTTCAACTCCAACTCCCATCATCCCTGGCAGCCTCCTTTTATTCATCGTATTGTTTCATTGTATTCTTCTTTTCATTTCTTTATGTATTAGTTTATGTATTTAATTCCTTTATTCTATTTATCTTATTTTATTGTTTAGTTTTATTTTGTTACATTGCTTATTATATTTAATGCTTTTTATCATTCATTTTCTTTATTTCTATAGCATTTTTTTTTTTAATTTGATTTATATGCCGCCCTTCTCCGGAGACTCAGGGCGGCTTACAATGTGCTCAGCAATAGCCTTCATCCTTTTTGTATATTTATACAAAGTCAGCTTATTGCCCCCATTTCTTTAATGACTTCATTCCATTTATCTTACTGATTATTGTTTTTTTTTTCTTTATTGTTTATAGCTATTACGTTGAACACTTTTATCGTTTTATTTTATTCCTTTGTTTCTATATCATTTTATTTAGTTAATGACTTTATTTCTCTTATTAAATAATGGTTTTATTATTATAATTTATTGTTGATTACTATTTAATGCTTTTTATTTTTTTATTTTATTCTGTATCATTTTATTTAATGACTTTATTTATCTTATTGTTTTAATTTATTGTTTGATTTATTTATTATTATATTTAGTGCTTTTATTTTTTTTGTTCGGCTTTATTGTAATTATTGTTTTTCCGTTTATTAACTTGTTAAGATTTTTAGTGTTTTATTCTATTTAAGATTTATACGGCCGCCCATAAGAAGCGACTCCGAGCCTCGTACAGCAAATACAGAAACAAAAACACGCACAAAGAAACATCAAATGGGTGAGTTTTGCTTCCTCTTTTGGTCCTTTGGCTCTTTTATTCCAGAGAATGAGTTGTGGGTCCGTGTGGTGCGTAGGTGTGTGATGGTTGCGCAGAGGGCTGGTATGGCTGGAGGCAAAACTGCCAGCAGGCTCTCATCTCGGCAAGGCCCCTCCGGGCGCTGATCCTTCCCGGCCACATCTGACGAAGCACAACTTTTGTCTGTGCAAAAGGAAATCCACGTTCCCCTCTTCTCCAGCCCTTAAAGCAGTGGGCTGAGGCCAGAGGCAGGCAGAGAAGGACAGGGAACCATGAGCTTTGTTGTCTGTCCGTGCGCCCCCAGGGATCTGAAGGACATCATGCACCTGGTCAAGGTGAGGTTGATGGGCTGAGCCACAGCGATGCAGGAGAACAAATACAGCTAGTAGATAGATGATGTCAGCACTTCAAACTACATTCGTTCCAGTGCTGACATAAGGAGGAGAAGAGGGGGCAGCTGGCAAGAGGACGCTTGACTTTTCACCTACTTATTTTCCCTGAAGATAATATCCCCTAGGAGATGGGGTGGGAGGGGGGACATTCCTGGGAGCTGAAGTAGTAGATATGGGGAGAGTGATTTGGAAGATGGCCAATGAGACGCAGAGAATTGGGGAACAGAAAGGGAAGGTTTGGGGTCAGGAAGTCAGTGTTGGCTTCGACATAATCGGGGACAGATTGTCGTGCTTAATAAATGAAAGATTTCATCAAAGATTATCTGTTTGGAAATGCAATTTATTTGAGACGACATCAAAACCTGACAGATAGAAAGTAGACGTCGCGGCGAGACGGACGGGTGATTTTGGGACTCCAGAATCCCCGCCGACAGCCCCGCTGATAGACGGTCCTGTTTGGACCCCACAGTCTAGTTACATCACTTCAGACAAGTGGCTGTCCAGTCTCTTCTTCAGAACTTCCAGTGTTGGAGCATTCACAACTTCTGGTGGCAAGCAGTTCCACGGGTTCATTGTTTCTCACAGACAGGACATTTCTTAGTTCTAAGTTGCTTCTCTCCTTGATTGGTTTCATTTCTTTAAGTCTCATTTCCCACCAACTTCTAATGATGTCGTAAACCGAGGACTGCCTGCACAAAGTTTGGCAGAGGGGCCAAATTCTGCCCTGCCCCCTTAGCCTCCATCACAGATGCTGACCCACATGTGCTCCCCTTGACCCGTTTGAGGTCTCTTGCCACCTTGTGTTGTGTTGTTGAGGTGTGTTTGTGTCTTTTCGGACAGGGAAAGGAGTCAGAAGGAAGCTTTTGACGGAGATCAGGGAGGTGGGGAAGGGGCATTGCCCAGGTAATGGGAGGGGGGGTGTCCTTGCAAGTTTCCATCGCTTGGCCCAACAAAACTGGAATCATTAAAGTAGGGGCTCTCCAAATGTGACCCCTTTAAGACTTGTGGGCTTCAACTCCCAGAATTCCCCAGCCTGCCCTGTTGATTGGGGAATTCTGGGAGTGGAAGTCCACGAGTCTTAAAGGGGCGAGATTTGGAGACCCCTGCATTAGATGATCAATCCATCAAGACAGGCATCATTATGACTAGAACTTCACAACTGGCACAACCTCATTTGCCCACCCCCCAATTTCTGCCCCCCTCCCGCCCCTTCCTCCCCCAGAGCATCCCCTCCCCTGGAACTCAGCCCTTCCTCTTCGTCCCCAGATTGCCTTGGAGAAAGGCTGCACCCAAATGAGGCTGGGGGTGCTGGACTGGAACCGCCCGGCCATCGATTTCTACTTCCGGCGAGGGGCGGTGGACTTGACGGCTGCCGAGGGCTGGCACTCCTTCCGGTTCGGAGCAGAGGCCCTGAAGCAGCTGGCCCTGGGCGAGGCGGGCACAGGAGCCGGGCCGGGTCTTTGAGGCCGTAGGGGGCCAAGCTCTGCAGGACGTGGGTTTCCTCCAGCCCCTAAGAATCTGTGCAGGCTGACTCGGGATGTAATAAACTGGCAATAAAATGGGCATTAAAGTCTGCATTTCTAATAAATGCCTTGGAATTCAGTGTTTTCTTCTTTTAGAGTCTTGTGGGAAACGAAACTACCTGAGTAACTTTTTACTCTGTTTAATAAGAGAGAGGGAGGGAGGGAGGGAGAGGCTGCGGATGGATGGATGATAAAATGAATGGATAAATAGACAGCTAGAGGATAGATACAGAGACAGACAGACACAGACAGGAAGGATGGACGGACAGACGGACAGACACAAATACACAGGATGTATGGATGACAAATGGATAAATAGACAGACAAACAGATGATGGATGGATGGATGGATCAATCGATAGATAGATAGAATTAAAGAGATAGAGATAGATAGATAGATAGATAGATAGATAGATAGATAGATAGATAGATGGAATAGAGGATAGATAGATAGATAGAGTTAAAGAGGTAGAGATGGAATAGATAGATGATAGATAGATAGATAGATAGATAGATAGATAGATAGATAGATAGATAGATAGATAGATAGATAGATGATAGAGCAGGCAGGCAGGCAGACACAGATACATAGATATAGATTGATAGATGAGATAGATAAATAGATGATAGATGAGATATAGAATAGATAGACAGACAGACAGATAGATTATAGATGAATGAATGGATGCTGTCCAGAGTCGCCAAGAATAAGTGGCCATATCTGTTTTCTTAGTAAATAAAGAAAGTACGACAGGCCGCAAAACCCCCAAATGCAGAAGAAGCATGGGGTGCGAAGGCCATGCGGGGGTCCCAGGCTGGACCCCACCGGCCAGTTTAGGCCCTTCCGGTGACCGATCAAAGCTGCCGGCCGTGCCACTCGTCCAGGATCCAGAGAAAAAGCGAATGTCGACCGTAGGTTTTTGTCTTAGGATCGGTTTTATTTGCTCCAGGCGTTGAGCAGGGGGGGCTTCCTGGGGTCTCCTCTGGGCTCACTGCTGGGCCAGCTTTTCACACATCCATTTTAGTTTGGCCCTGCAGTGGGCCTGGCTCCACAAACCGTCTCGGTACATCATGCTGCAGTATACGCTCACGTGCATCGGTTCGTCAGGCCGCCAGTCGCTGGAAGGGGCAAAGCGGGAGATGGTGGGGCAGCCCATGGGGGGGGGAGGGAGACCCCCTTCTGTCGCTGGGGAAGGGGCAGCTGAGCCGAGCATCTCGGGAGGCAAAATTGGGAAGGATCCCCGAGATCATCTAGTCCATCCCCGACCGGCAGCAGTTTCCTAGCCTGGGGAATGGTGCAAATTGGCTTGTTTGTGCTGCACAGTGGATGCCAACCTGGGTCAGTTGGGGGAACCTGGTTAATGAACTCTGGGTTGTAACAGCTCAGGAAGGCCCGTTGAGCAGTGAATGTATGGTGAGAATTCAGTTAATGACTGGTCTCGATACACTCTCTGGCCAATAAGCCCACCTCAGCTGGGGAAAGGGCACCACTCGGAGATCAAGATTCAACTGATGGAAAAAAGGACCACCAGGAGTGTGGTGCAAGAGGACAGGGCCCGTGTCCAGAGAAAAAGGGGCACCGTCCATGCTCTTAACGGCATGCTGGCTGAGGAATTCTGGGGCTTGAAGTCCAGACCTCTTAAATAAGGGAATTGTGGGAGCTGAAGTCTGCACACCTTAAAGTGGCTGAGGATGAGAAACATTGCTGCAAGAGAATACCCAGATCCCATGGGGCACAACCATCTTCCCCAGGGCAGCGTGGACTCCAGGATCCACGGGGCCTAACCATGGGCTTCCTGCGTGTGCAACAAGATCCCACCGAGATCGTGGGATCTGCCACTGGATCCCCACCTCTGTGCCTCTTGGAGGGCTTCCCCCGTGACTCCTGTGCGCTCGGGGTCCCAGGGGGCTGGTGCTGAGGAACGAAGCCCACCGACTCTCTCTTCCCAGGAGTCAATCAGGGCAGGGGGCTTTCAGCGCGTGTGGACCAAATAGGGACCTTCCCCCAGGAGGACGGGCGTGCAAGTGTGCAAACCCAAAGGGGAGCCGCTAGCTGCGAATGGCGCCTGAAAAAAGCTGGCTGGGGACGCCCGATCCGAGGGGGGCCAGAGAGGGGACCATCGGAGGAGACTCACATCCTGCGCACCGTGTAGGGGGTCCCGTCCACCCACTTCCATGCCTGGTTGCTGAACTCCAGACCGATCCAAGCGCGCTCAGATTTGGCGAGTCGTGCCACAAATTGCTACGCCAAGAGGAGAAAATAACAGAGCAGGCATGAGCAGGACACCGAGGGCAGGTAGATTAACCAAGTCGGAAGGGTCCTTGGAGGTCATCCAGTCCAACCCCTCCCCTTCCCAAGCAGGAGAGCCTCCACCGTTCCTGATTCGGATGGCAGTGCAGTTTCGTCTTGAAAGCCTCCAGGGATGAAGGTCCCACAACCTCTGAAGGCAACTTCTCTTCCACGGGTTGGTTGCTCTCACTGCCAGAAAATGTCTCCTTATTTCCAGGTGGAATCTCCCCTTGGTCAGTTCCCATCCATTATTCCTTCTCTGGCCTTTGGAAAACAGCTTGACCCCCTTCCTCCTCTCTGGGGCAGCCCCCCAGATATCGGAAGATGCTCTCCTGTCTCCCCTGGTCCTTCTCTTCCCTGGACCAGCCAGGCCCAGTTCATCGTCTGTTTGAGCCTCCAGTCCCCTCCTCCTCCTGGTTGCTCTTCTCTGCCCTCTTTCCAGAGTCTCCACGTCTTTTTCATAGTGTGGGGACCCTAGGACTCTAGGTGTGGCCTTACTAAGGCTTTACAAAGTGGTCTTAGGACCTCCCTTGATCCTGATTGAGTACCTCTGTCCCGGCCTTCCACTGGTCTGGTGGCCTTTGCCCATCCCCCCCCTCCCTCTCTGACGAATGGGGAAACCGAGGCACTGACCTGCTCTAAGTAGCCGGTGATGATCACCAGGTGGGCACTCTTCTCTTCGCAGTCCTCTTTGGCTTTGCTCCAGCCGTTTTCGGCAGAGGAGAGCCAGTAGCAGCCCTGCTGAAACAGGTGCCAGCCTCTGGGGCAGCAGCCGCTCGCCGGCCCTTGGAGAAGAGATGGGGGACGAGAGGGGCACCCCGTTACGGCTGGGACAGGGAGACACGGATGCCGCGGGCAGCCGATCCCAGCAGCGGGCGGCCAATCCGCGATACAGACAGTCCTCGGCTTACAACACTGATTTAGTGACCGTTCGAAGCTATGGCGGCACTGAAACGAGGGGCTTAAGAACCGTGTTCCCCACTTATGACCGTTGCAACATCTCCGTGGTCAGAATTCAGACGCTTGGCAAGGGGCTCGTGTTTACGACGGTCACAGTGTCCCGGAACTATGTGATTGTCTCTTCCGACCTTCTGTCAAAGTCAATGGGGAAGCCGGATTCACTTAACGACCACGTTACCAATTTAACAACGGCAGCGATCCACTTAACAATGGTGGCAAGGAAGTTGATGCAATGGAGCAAATCTCACTGAATGACTGTTTCGCTTAACGACAGAAATGTTGGGCTCAATTGTGGTCGCGAGTTAAGGACTACCTCTATTTACGACGGTCGCAGTGACCCGGGGTCCTGTGATCACCTTTTCCGACTTTCTGACAAACGAAGTCCACCGGGAAGCCAGATTCGCTTAACAACTGTATTAGTCGCTTAACAACTGCAGTGATTCATTTAACAACTGTGGCCAAAATGGTCGTAAACTGGAGCAAAACTCACTTAGCCAATGTTTCGCTTAGCAACAGGGATTTTGAGCTCACCTGTGGTTGTAAGCCGAGGATTACCTGTGCAATCAAGAGATCAGGAGGCCACTGGGCCACCCCCACCCATCCTCCCCACGCCTGGCACTGGCCTCCCCCAAAGGCCCAGCTCACCTTTCCCCTTGCGTTTTATCTCCTCCAAATCACAATTTATTTTCTGGAGAGTTTCTTGAAGTTTCTGGATCTGATCCAAGTACTGAGTCTTCACTGGAGGTGGAGAAGGGGAAGGTCCCTGGTTGGTGTTGACTCCGGGTGAGGGAGGGTCTCTCCCAAACCCCGGGATGGACTGTTAAACACCTCCCTTTCTCCCAAACTTACTTTCTGTGCCTTCTTTGGCGAGGAATTCCACCAACTCGTCAGCATTTTGGAGAAATTCCGAATCGCTGGTCTCTGGGAAAGACGTCAAAAAAATCAGACCAAGATTTCTCAACCTTATCGGCTGGAAGATGGGTGGACTTCAACTCCCAGAATCCCCCAGCCAACATGGCTGCCTGGGGAATTCTGGGAGTTGAAGTCCACTCGTCTTAAAGAGACCCCTGGGTTAGAGCGTGAAACATCTTTGGAAGAATAGTACTCAGGAAAGTAATTCTCCAAATTGTCCCTGCCAGCCCACAGCAATGCATCCCTCCAACCATTTTCTTTCTTTCTTTCTTTTTTTAAAATACAAGGAAATTTTTATTTTTAACTTTATCAAGATTTGTCTTTCTCCCAGCTGTTTCAGAGGACAAGTCCAGTCAGTTTTTGCATTAAAAGGATCTTGATGGAGGTAGCTGTGCCTGTCCCGATGTTTGCTTGCACTCGTCTTGGTAAACAAACTGGGAATAAAATTAAAATCAAGGAAGAGTGGGCCTCCCACCATTTTCATCCCCAAATCTGGGATTTTGTGACTCACCCTTTTGTTCCAGATCAGCTAATTCCACGGCCAAGGTGCGATTGCTGGTTTTCAAATCTTCCTTCGTCTTCCTCAACGTTGTGGAGTAGTTGTGCCCTGGGGAGAGGAAGCAGGTCTCTGGCTGACTTCCTTGAACCCGTATCCGTGCCTCTGTTTCCCTGCGCTTCCTATCCTTCCCGCATCTTGGGGTCACTTTGCAAGTTGTGCACCTCGCCCAATTGTGGCCCCTTTCAATCATTCTTTGGTGCATGGCTTTGGGTAATTGTGTGCTGTATACAGTGTGTTTTGCGGCAATTGGCTGGAAGACAGTCCTCTGTTTGCTGCTAGAATAAATGATCAACAATGGCATTTAGAAGAAGATCTGTCTTCTACAAAGTTTACTTACAAACCACAGACATTCTCTCTGGGTCTCCTATAATGTTAATTAGCAGCTTCTCCCTTGCAATTTACAGATCAGCAAAGCTCAGGTGTTCTCCCTGTTAATTATAGTTGGAATGCATTTTGTTGGGATGTGTTTTTATGCAACAACTACACTCGGATTCAGCCAGTAGCATTCAGCAGAGTTTACAAGTTTGGGTCCATGGTATATACTCTTAAGTTCTTTTCTACTAAGTAGAGTTTCCTGTTTCTTTTTGTTGTGGGTTCTTCATCACTGGAGGTTTCTAAGAAGAGATTGGACAATGGTATAGGCCAGGGCCTCCTGCTTGAGTAGGGGGTTGGACTAGAAGACCTCCAAGGTCCTTTCCAGCTCCATTCTGATTGATTGAACTGTTACAGTTGAGCAGTTAAGAAGTAAAGCACATGGTGACTGTACTCTTTGTTTGATCCGAGGTGCTATATACAGTAATAAATAGAATTTCTAACAATTACTTCTCTCCCCTCACCTAGTGGGAGAGAAACTAATGAATCATGCCCATTTGTTTCTTTCTTAAGCCTTCATGATGAAAGAAAAAAATATTTAAAGGAAGAACAACAGAGGAAGAGCTACAAGAATCAGAAGCTGCGAGCAGGAAGAAAGCCTTCCAGATCTGCTCAACCATCTCAAGCCCACCTCCCATCCGGATCTTCTCTAACCAACCAGACCCTGCAGAAATCATGGTCTCCTTTTGCAGAAAGTTCTTCCCATGTCTCCTGCAGCTAGTGGCTAAACCCCAAGAACCCTGGAAAGAAATTTATTCGGACTTTATAGGGGAGCTTCTGGAAATCTCAGGAAACACGTGATCTGGGTTGCCACCGACTTCTTTTCTAAAGAATTGCACTTCATAGCATAGCCCAAAATCCCTTTGGGACGTACACTAAATAAACTCTTTGTGCAACACATATACAGGCTCCATGGTGCTTCCGAGTGGGTCATCTCAAGGCTGCAGAATTCAATTCACCTCTCAATTTTTGCAAGTGTTCCTTAGGATGCTGCAAGGACGTATCTCTTCCCATCACCCCCAGATGAATGGAGGCTGTGAATGAGTGAATGGCATTCTGGAGCAATAACTCTGATGTTAGGTTAACTACCAGGAAGACAATTACCCACTCACATTTCTTACTCACCCACAAAGCCTAAGACGACGAGGGAGAGGGTAACCACAGCCAGAAGTCCCATCGGGATGAGGATCACCCGACGGCCAGAGCAAACGCGTTGTTGCCAGGAGTCCTGGTGGGCAAAGCCCCCCATGGCTGCAGAGGAGTAGAGAACCAAAATCTCTGTTGAATCTTGGCCAACAGCTTCAAATTACATGATACTCTGGTCTTTTGCGTATGAGAGAGAACTGAGTAAGAACACCCTTTAGAAGAGAACACACAATGCTCAACGTACCCCATGGCCAGATACCTCCCCATAAACAGCCTCCAATGGGGATTAGGCAGACAAACAACAATCAACCAGTGGAACGCAAGTTGCCTTCAGAAGTTGTGGGTGCTCCCTCACTGGAGGTCTTCAAGAAGGGATTGGATTTGTCTGAAATGGTATCAGGTGTCCTGCTTAAGCAGGGGGTTGGACTAGAAGACCTCTAAGGCCCCTTCCAATTCTGTTATTCTGTTATTATTCTGTTAAAGTAAGGAAGGAGTCAGGACACAATCGGAGTGGGGGAGAATCTTCTCTCGGGCCCTTTTGAGGTTTTCAAGGGGGGGAGCGCATGCAAAATAAATGAAAAATATGGCTTTTAATTGCCTTTTTTTACCTTCTTCTGTAGGATTTCCAGAGCCGGAGCTGTGGGTCCACCGTCTCTCTGGCTGCCACGCCAGTGATCTTTGGACTGTCAATACTGTCCCTCTGCCAGGCTCAGAAACCTCAGGGCTTCCGACAGCTGTAGCAGAGGTCTGGCTTGGAAGCAAACTGCCCCAGAGGGATGGGGGTTTCCGACGAGGTGGAGGACTGTAAGCCAGGGCGTCACTCTGCAGTTTTCTTCTTTCCTTATTTATTTACATCCGGTCTTTATGACTCTTTAATAAGCAGCTGAAGGCGGCAAATATAGCGAATACTCCCTTTTTCCCATCATACAATAACTCTGTGAGGTGGGCTGGGCTGAGAGAGAGGGACCGGCTTTCGTGCCTAAGTTGGCACTAGAACTCCCAGTCTCCTGGTGATTGGCCCAAAGCCACCCAGGATGAAATGTGGGTTCCTCAGAGCTCTCTGATCTGGCTGTTTCGTTAGTGACGTTTTGTGACCCAACAAGGTAACATCTTCAGTGCTAGAAGGGAGTGGGGTATACGGAGGAGGAAGAAGAGAACTGTAGGATCCTTGGTGCTCTCTATTTCATGACACAACTAGGGAACATCAGGAGTGTTGGCAGGGAGTGGGGATTGTAGAGAGGAGGAGGAGGAGGAGGAGGAGAAGAAGAAAAGAAGAAGAAAAAGAAAGAAAAAGAAAAAGAAAGAAAAAGAAAAAAGAAGAAAAGAAGGTAAAGAAAGAAAGAAGAAGAAGAAAAGAAAGAAAGAAGAAGAAGAAGAAGAAAAGAAGGAGAAGGAGAAAGAAGAGAGGAGGAGGAGAAGAAGAAAAGAAGAAGAAGAAAAGAGGAGGAGGAGGAGGAGAAGAAGAAGATCATGATGGGGTCTTTGGTGCTCTCTGACCTTGGTGGTTTTCCTGCAGACGTTTCTTGACCCAACTAGGTAACCTCATCAGTGCAGACGCTCAGAGATCACCAGAAAATCCAGGGCGTTTTCAGGAGCAGCTCCCATTTCTGGGGTTCCCCCTCAGGGAGAATCTAGGGTAACACTCCCCAACTGCTCTTCTGGATGCTTTTGGGGGGTTTGGGGGGAATGAAGGCTCAGTGGTGGGCCAGTTGTCTTGTGGAAGAAGATGGCTGACTTTTTTTTTTTTAAAAAAAAGTCACCTTTAAAGATGGAAACTGCTAAGAATCTATTTGGAAAAGCAGAAAAATAAATAGAGAGGAAAGTAATAAGCAGCAAACAATGAGTTCGCTTAATGGCCATTGCAAAAAAGTCATAAAACCAAGTCGTTGGTGTGATGACCTGCTTTATGACCATCAGGCCTTACCACTGCAATTGCCAGGATCAGTGACGGCCGTAAGTCGAGGACTACAGGTTGCAAACATGGCGGGAGGAGAGTCATATTAGTCTATGCGGAGCCCCAAAATCAGAAAGACCCCGGTAGCCCCTTGTCCAGCTGGCAAATTGTAACAGATTGACAGACTAACAGATTTGGAAGGGACCTTGGAGGTCATCTAGTCCAACCCCTCGTATTTCGTAAAACAGTACTTTTAATAAAAGTCTCTTTCCACTCTATCTATTTTTCTACTTCTCTTTTTCCCAAAAGATTCCTAGCGGTTTCCATCGTAAAAGGTGATTTTTAAACACCTTATTTATGTATTAGATTTATGTCTCTAGATGTGACGTTGGGCTATGGGGAAGATTTTCCTGCGAACCAGAAATAAACACCAATTTCTCCACCCCCACCCCCCAGCCCAAATGTCATAAAGTGTGATCGCAGGGCTGCCGTGTGGGTGGCCTGGCCGCCGGGACTTCAGAACTGGGTCGCAAGTGCTGTTTGGAGAGAGTCCGTTGGAGCAGCGAGTTCAAATCTCCCTTGAGTTGAGCTGGTAACTTTCCCAGTCATTCATGGGCATCCTTCACAGTCTCAAGAGACGATGGCATCGTGCTCGGGAAAGAGGTCCTGAAACAGCATCTGCTGTGACTAAGAAGGCCAACGGGAGAGTGGCCATCGATCCCGTCCCCACGGAGGGGCAGATCTGTTCCGTCCCCTGCCCACCCCCCAGATTTCGCCGGTTCCGGGTCTGCCTCTTTGCCTCAAGGGTCTCTTGGAATGGGAGGAGGCCCTGCTGCCTCTTCAGCCTCCCCAAGCTGAACGATCGGAGGTCAAGGGGTTTTTTCCCCCGCAACAAAATATTTGCATGGCCACCTTTCTGGGGATCGTTCTGGGGGTGGGAGGGGTCTGCAGCTGAGCCTGCAGGATTGTGATCACCCAGTGGCCTCCCGTCCATGTATAAATCAGGGCTCATCCTCCTGAGTTTTTGTCTTGAAGGGAAACAATAATAAGGATATAATAAATAATACTAGGATATGATCTACTGGTATACTAGATTCTGTAACCATTAGGTTCTTGTAATACACATATGCCTTTGTATTTGTATCACATATATTATGCCTTTGTATTTGTATCTCCTGTAACAAACATATTCTGTTATTAGGCCTGTAATGTATCTGGTATTTGTCCAACATATGTCCCTGCCATTTGACCTGAACCCATATCAATCTTCTCCCTGTTTTTTATTCTTGTACCATCTAAGAGCAGGGTAGGTATCTCCAAGGGATAATTTACACCTCAGGCCTAATTTATGTTTGATCTGGATAGACTCCTGCTTTCCAGGGCCAGTTGAGTAGACAAAGAAATGCTCAAGATGACTAATTGGGAAGTTTCTACTCCCCCTTGCAGGGCAACAAGGAATGCAGGGGCCTGGACTGGGAGGCCAGAATTGGGTATTAAGATGATGCCTCTGAAGGTATAAAAAGGACGCCATACCTTCCCCAAGGGGTGCCTATCTCCTCGCATGCATTGTATCTGTATGTTCCGGATAGAGTCCCACCCAGTATTTTGTTTTTGGCCATACATAAAATCTGCTTTTTTTGCAAGCCTCGTCTTGAGTCTCTCTCTCTTTGGCATTCTGGTGACTCAAGTGTATTTTGGGACCTTACAGTCTGAAATAGTATAGGGTCTTCTGCTGGAGCGGGGGGCTGGACTAGATGCCTTCCAAGGTCCCTTCCGGCTCTATTCCGTTCTAAATCCCTGCTTGCTTGAGCGGGGAGGGGGGGAGGGGGGGCTGGATGCGCCCTCTGACCCACAGGCCCCTAGAGACCCCAACCGTCGCAAAGAGACCGACCCCTGAGTGGAAGACGGAGAGGCGGCTGCTTTAAAAGGAGCTTTATTGTTTTAAAAAAGACAGGGGGGGACCTTGAACCCCCACCCCACCCCCACCCCCACCCGGGTGTTTTTACAGCGTTTAAGCCCTCTCTGGGTCCCGGGTGCGAGAGACGGATCTTTGCAGGAGGCCTTTGTGATGGGCTGCCAGAAGCCTCCCAGGACATTCGCACGTGGACCGAGAGCCGCCGGCCAAGGGAGGAGGGGCTGGCTGTGGGGTGGTTCAGATGCCCAGTTCCATCTCGCACACCCAGGGGAACATGCGCAAACAGACGTTGTCGTTCCAAAGGCCGTTGTATATCATGTGGGCGCAGTCCTCCCCGCCCCCACTGCCGTGGCCGTACCAGTGGTCTGGCTGGCCTACATCCCAGTCTCTAAAATGGGGAAAAGAGAAAGAGAGAATAGAAAGAAAGAAAGAGAGAGAGAGAAAGAGAGAGAGAGAGAAAGAAAGAAAGAAAAAGAAAAAAAGAAAGAAAGAAAGAAAGAAAGAAAGGAAGGAGAAAAAAAGGGAGGGAGGGAGGGAAGAAAGGAAGGAAGGAAGGAGAAGTGAGGGAGGTGGAGGGAAAATAAAAGGACGGAAGGAAGGAAGGGAGAGAGAAAGAAAAGAGGGAGGGAGGGAGGGAGGATGGATGGATGGGAGGAAGGAACGAAGGAAGGAAGGAAAAGAAAAATGAATCACAATGAATATCTCCTGGCACCTCAAAGCAACCATCTCCAACCTCATCCCTCCCTCTCTCTGTTAGACTGCAGGGTTAGACTGCAACTCCCATCGCCCCCAGCCAGTCACCCTGTTCTGCTCCTCCTTTCCCCGTTTCGACCTCTCCGCCATTTGATTTTCCCCAAATCTACACTTAGGCCGGCCGGACATCGCATCCTGGGAGGCCCCTCCCCAGCCAAGCCAGGCGGGAGCAGAAGGAGAAGCCCACCAGGGATAAACCCCATGAAAGGGGGATTCCAAATATCTCAGGCCAGACAGGGGCTTCCCGGAGGCATTTTGTGCCCCCATGAAAATAGATGCCATTGTTTTATCCGTGGCATAAAATAGAACGGGTAGGGTGGTGCCGTGGCCTCACAAACAGCTTTAAGAGATTAACAGAGTTCATATTCGTTAATCTTTCTCTCCCTCTGGGCACACTGAGAATGTATCTGCGGAACAAAACTCCTCATTGGCGACAAGAAGGGCATCCGGCCAGTAAAACCCTCGGCTCCATTCAGTAGGGGTCATTAAATGATGATGATGATAAAATATAATGAGTCTCCTGGTAAAAATGGGGGGGGCTACTTTAATTCCCTGTGTGGGGAGGGGGAGAGAGCCAACGGTCGACTGGACTCACTTTGGGTCCACGCTGTAGGCCGATCCGTCCACCCACTTCCAGTCCCCGCTGGAGTCGGTCAAGCCAATCCAGGTGTCACTTCCCTGTCTTGCCCGGGTCTTCACGAAGTCCTGGCGGGAGAAAACACGAGTGACTTACCGCCACAACTGAGCCCCGAATCTCCGTTGCTAAGCGAGACAACCGTTCAGTTAATTTTGCCCCATTTTACGACCTTTCTTCCCACGGTTGCTAAGTGAATTATGAATGTGGTTGTTAAGTGAACCTGGTCAAAAGGTCACAAAAGGGGATCAGGCGACCCCTGGGGACGCTGCGACCGTCATAAGTCGGAGCCAATGGCCGAGCGTCCAAATTGGGATTGTGTGCCCGCAAGGATGCTGCAACGGTCGTAAGGGTGAGAAACGGTCGTAAGTCGCTCTTTCCGGTGCCGAAGTCGCTTTGAACAGTCACTAAGCAAACCGTTGTAAGTCAAGGACTGGCTGTAAGGGCAGAAGTGGCGAAGCCAGTGCTGGACGAAGAGCTGCCCTCTCTCCTGCCCCCTGCTGGAGTCCCAGGAAATAGCCCGGCCCACTTACTGTCTCATCGGCGGAGTTGAGGATAACCAGGTGGGCTTTCTTATCTTCGCAGTCTTTTTTGGCCCCCTGCCAGGTGTTCATGGACTGGGTGGTCCAGTAGCAGCTGGAGCGAAAGTTCACCCAGCCTCGGGGGCAGCAGCCATTTTTGCTGCCTGGGGGGGGGGTTGGGGCGGGGGAGAGAAAAGATCAGGGCGTCAGAGCCAAAAAAGAGGTTGAGACTAGAATAAAGTATAATATAGAGAATACAGGAGAGGAGAGGAGAGGAGAGGAGAGGAGAAAAGAAGAGATGAAGAGATGAAGAGAAGAATAGAGAGGAGGGGAAGGGAGAAGAATAGAATAGAATAGAATAGAATAGAATAGAATAGAATAGAATAGAATAGAATAGAATAGAATAGAATAGAATAGAATAGAATAGAATAATAAAAGACTAGATGATGGGAGGAGAGGAGACGAGAGGAGAGGAGAGGAGAGGAGAGGAGAGGAGAGGAGAGGAGAGGAGAGAAGAGAAGAGAAGAGAAGAGAAGAGAAGAGAAGAGAAGACAATAAGAAATAATTAGAATAGAAATAATATAATATAAATTAATAGAATAGAATAGAATAGAATAGAATAGAATAGAATAGAATAGAATAGAATAGAATAGAATAGAATAGAATAGAATAGAATAGAATAGAATAGAATAAGGAATAGAGTGGAATGGAATGGAATGGAATAGAATATGGAATAGAAGGGAAGAGGAGAGGAGAGGAGAGGAGAGGAGAGGAGAGGAGAGGAGAGGAGAAGAGAAGAGAAGAGAAGAGAAGAGAAGAGAAGAGAAGAGAAGAGAAGAGAAGAGAATAAAGAAAATATGGAATGGAATAGAATAGAATAGAATAGAATAGAATAGAATAGAATAGAATAGAATAGAATAGAATAGAATAGAATAGAATAGAATAATAAAAGACTAGATGATGGGAGGAGAGGAGACGAGAGGAGAGGAGAGAAGAGAAGAGAAGAGAAGAGAAGAGAAGAGAAGAGAAGAGAAGAGAAGAGAAGAGAAGAGAAGAGAAGAGAATAAGAAATAATTAGAATAGAAATAATATAATATAAATTAATAGAATAGAATAGAATAGAATAGAATAGAATAGAATAGAATAGAATAGAATAGAATAGAATAGAATAAGGAATAGAGTGGAATGGAATGGAATGGAATAGAATATGGAATAGAAGGGAAGAGGAGAGGAGAGGAGAGGAGAGGAGAGGAGAGGAGAGGAGAGGAGAGGAGAAGAGAAGAGAAGAGAAGAGAAGAGAAGAGAAGAGAAGAGAAGAGAAGAGAAGAGAAGAGAATAAAGAAAATATGGAATGGAATAGAATAGAATAGAATAGAATAGAATAGAATAGAATAGAATAGAATAGAATAGAATAGAATAGAATAGAATAGAATAGAATAATAAAAGACTAGATGATGGGAGGAGAGGAGACGAGAGGAGAGGAGAGGAGAGGAGAGGAGAGGAGAGGAGAGGAGAGAAGAGAAGAGAAGAGAAGAGAAGAGAAGAGAAGAGAAGAGAAGAGAAGAGAAGAGAATAAGAAATAATTAGAATAGAAATAATATAATATAAATTAATAGAATAGAATAGAATAGAATAGAATAGAATAGAATAGAATAGAATAGAATAGAATAGAATAGAATAGAATAAGGAATAGAGTGGAATGGAATGGAATGGAATAGAATATGGAATAGAAGGGAAGAGGAGAGGAGAGGAGAGGAGAGGAGAGGAGAGGAGAGGAGAGGAGAGGAGAAGAGAAGAGAAGAGAAGAGAAGAGAAGAGAAGAGAAGAGAAGAGAAGAGAAGAGAAGAGAAGAGAAGAGAAGAATAGATGAGGGGAGGAGAGGAGAGGAGAGAAATAAAAGAAAATCTGGCTCTCTTTTTTTACCATTGCTCTTCATTTCGATAATTTCACAGCGCAAAGCTCTGGTGTTCTTTTCGAGGGTGTCCAGCTGAGTCTGGTATAGTTCCAATACTGGAAATTAGAAGAAGAGCAAGGAAAGTAGAAAGAAGCTTTACCCAAACACACACACGGCAGGATCCCAAGAGAAAACCCGAAGCCCAATCCCTATCCATGAAAAACCCCCATCCTTGCCCTGATGCTCCCCCGTCTCAGTCCACAAAAAAAGCACTTTTAGGGTGGCAGACCTTGTGCGTGGTCCAGTGTTCTTCAAACTTGACAAGTGGAAAGTGGGTGGACTTCAAATCCCAGAATTCCACCCATCTCCCAGTGGCCAAGTTTGGAAAACACCATGTTAATCGGGGTGCCAAAAAACCCCACTGAGGCATCTGATTCAGAGGCGGCTGTTTTCATAAGCGTGAGCAGCTCCCTTCAGGAGTTGAAGTCCACCCATCTTCCGGTGGCCACGTTTGAAAAACACCGTGTTAATCCACGGTTCCAAAAAACCCACTAAAGCATTTGATTCGGAAGCGGGTGCTTTAATGAGAAGCTGCGACAGCAACAGCTCCCTTCGTTGGTGCTTGGAGAGGCTGGGCTGATGGAGGGGATTCAATTGGGGAGGGGGAAAGAAAGGGAGGGGGAGACAGGTTGCCTGGGTGGCTGCAGCTGCCAGTTGAGCTGGCTCATGAAAGCAGCTGCCTTTTAATAAAGAATTTATTTAATAAAGAATTGCTAGAATCCTCTCCTGACGTTGACAGCAGCGGTTGTGTCCTCTTTCCCTTGCCAGGGATTTTGAGACTGGAGAAAGGCATCCCTTATTCCTCCGTAGGGACCCCAAGTCCCCCCCCCCTACAACAACTACACCCCAGCTGGAAGAAGGCTGTTTCCGGGGAGAAAAATGCTGACCTTTCAACAGCTTATCGTGCTCCTGTTGCATAGTTTTCTCCAGCTCAGCCAGTTTCAACCAGGTGCTGTTCCCTTAAAGAGGACAAGAAGGAGGGCCCGGTTGGAGTGGGGCCCATTCCCACGGTCCCCCAAGAGTTCTAGAGCCAAGGACTTTGGGAGAAGGAGGACCCCTTCTTTGGCGGGAATCGCACCAGCAGCCTCCCTTTCTTACGACCCTCCCAAGAGAAAGCTTGCCCCCCATTCTCCAACAAGTGCCCCCCAGTGGATGCCTATCCCACCTGGGAAAATGGAGCCCCAGGGATGGGGCTGGGTGGGGGAAGAAGGGGTCGGGTGCTGGCATGCTGCTTCTCGCCCCCTCTGGCTCCTTACTTTTGGCCTGGAGGTTGGTGACCTCCTGCTGGACCGTCTGGGTAAGATTCTGCACCCCCTTCTTGGTCCCCTGGAGGCTTTGGGTGAACCGGACACCTGGAACAGAGAGGGGGAGGGAGGAAGCAGAGCCGAGGGAGGGGGGGGCAACCAGTAACCTTACCTCCCTCTGTTATTCTCTCTATTCCTACAACACCCGAAACCCAGGTCAAAACAAAAAAAAAACCCTATAGCAATTGCCTGAATTTATTGCTCTCCCGTAGGAGGTGTCTGTGGGGGCTTCACACATGGACCAATCCACGTTTCTCTTCTTCTTTCCCATTTTCAATTATGACTGAAACTGCAGGCTCAATTACGGTTGTAAATCGAGGTCTACCTGTGATTTGGGGTGGGACTACTGGATGATGTGGGGCAGCCCTCTAGTTTTGGCCTATTCCGACAACACCCAAAACTCAGGTTAAAACAAACAACACAGTGGTTGCCTGCCTTTATAGCCATCCCAGCGGCTTTGTGTTTCACATGGACCAATCCACGTTTCTCTTCTTCATTTCTCATTTTCAGTTATGACTGAAACTACAGGTTCAATTACAGTTGTAAATCGAGGACTACCTGTAGGTGGGGTGGGACTAGATGACATGCAACAGCCCCTCCAGCTTTGGCCAGATCCTACAACACCCGAAACCCAGGTAGGCCAGATCCTACAACACCCGGAAACTAAACACATTGTCTCCCTGCATTTCCATCCCTTAAGACTCCAGCAGCTTTGGATTTCACACGGACCAATCCACGTTTCTCTTCTTCTTTTACTTCCCCTCTTGCACGCTCGTTCTCCATCTCCGGGTCTGCCTGGCGTTTCCTCCTCCCTAGGGCCTCGCACAACCCACAAGTCCCAGATTGTTCGTGTGACACACTCACCTTGAATGCCCAGGATGCTGACCGAGAGGATCAGAACGCCACAGAACACCATCAGTACCAGAAGGAGCCGGCTGGTGGGACAGACACGCTGGGGGAAGGACTTCGACAACGGGAAGTCTGGGCAAAGAGAAGGATGGCCTGAAGACCCCCTACCCATCCTTCGAGGACCAGAAATGGACATCTGCAGGGTGGGGGTCTCTCCCCCGGGAAAACGAGGTGCTAGAATCTCTGAGAAGCCCTTTCCACCTTCTGGACTTGAAGCCACAGCCCCCTGACCCCTCCTCGGGACCACGACATGGCTCCCCCAAAGGAGGAGGTCTCCAGGTTCCCACCCCACCAACTCATGTCTTCCCCCCCCCACCCAAAATCAGCCGGTGCATGATTCGAATCCGCTTCCAGGTACCTTTTTCAAAGTCTGCTTCGTATTCCTTCTCCACATTTGCAGACTGGAAGTTCTCGTACATCTCGGGCATCGTGGGGGCCTCGGAGGCTTCCATGCTGGGGAAAAGGGGCAGAGATGGGTGGGTGGGATAAATTGTAGGGGGGGCACGGGGGAAGGGGCAAATGGGGGATCTGAAGATAGGTTTCAGGAGGCAACTCTGAACAACCGAATTTCTCAAGCTTGGCCACTAAGATGGGTGAACTTCAACTCTGAGGGAGGGAGGGAGGAAGGAGAAAGGAAAGAGAAAGAAGAAAAGAAGGAAGGAAGGAAGGAAGGAAGGAAGGAAGGAAGGAAGGAAGGAAGGATGGATGGAAGGAAGAAGAAAAGAAAGAAGGAAGCAAGGAGAGGGAAAGGAAAGAAGGAAGGAAGGAAGAAAGAAAGAAAGAAAAGAGGAAGGAAGGAAGGAAGAAGAAAAGAAAGGAGGAAGCAAGGAGAGGGAAAGGAAAGAAGGAAGGAAGGAAGGAAGAGAGAGGAAGGAAGGAAAGAAAGAAGGAGAAAGAAAGGAGGAAGGAAGGAGAGGGAAAGGAAAGAAGGAAAGAAGATAGGAAGGAAGGAAGGAAAGAAAGAAGGGAAGAGGGAAGGAAGGGAGAAAGGAAGGAAGGAAGGGAGAGGAAGGAAGGAAGGAAAGAAAGAATGAGAAAGAAAGGAGGAAGGAAGGAGAGGGAAAGGAAAGAAGGAAAGAAGATAGGAAGGAAGGAAAGAAAGAAGGGAAGAGGGAAGGAAGGGAGGAAGGAAGGAAGGAAGGAAGGTCAAAGATTTCCAACAATTGGCAGACCACCAGTATAGAATTTGAAGTAAACAGCTAAGACAGCTTCTGCCAATGGGTTGGGCATCTTCTCCCACAATCCTTAGCTCCCGGCACCCATGTTCACCAGGTGTGGCCAAAACCAGTCCCAGATGCCGGCTGAAAAGATGCCACTGAAGCTCGGCCATCTTGACTCTTTTGACCGTGCCTGGTGGACACCCATGGCTGAGGACAATGGGAGCTGGAGTCCTGCAGGCCCATGGGAAACAAAGCGCCATTACGCACCAAGCCAGGGGGCGTTTTTAAGATTTGTAGACTTCAACTCCCAGAATTCCCCAGCCAGCATGGACTTCTGAGGAATTCTGGGAGTTGAAGTCCACAAGTCTTAAAGTGGCCCAGTTTGGAGACCCCTAACCTCCCTCTGGCTGAGACTGAGGCAGCCCTGCAAACCCACTCTCTACCCTGTGCTCCAGTACATTGTGCACACAAGGGCAGTGAAGTTGGTTTAGCAAACCATGGTTTGGTCACCACACCATAAAAAAGATGTTGAGACTCTAGAACAGTGTTTCTCAACCTTGGAAGCTTGAAGATGAGTTGAAGTCCACCCATCTTCAAGCTTCCAAGGTTGAGAAACACTGCTCTAGAAAAAGTGCAGAGAAGAGTAACCAGGAGGATGAGGGGACTGGAGGCTCAAATATACGATGAACGGTTGCAGGAACTGAGCATGGCTGGTCTAGTGAAGAGAAGGACCAGGGGAGACAGGAGAGCATCTTCCGATATCTGAGGGGCTGCCCCAGAGGGGAGGAAGGGGGTCAAACTGTTTTCCAAAGGCCAGAGAAGAAATAATGGATGGAAACTGACCAAGGAGAGATTCAACCTGGAAATAAGGAGACATTTTCTGGCAGTGAGAGCAACCAACCCGTGGAAGAGAAGTTGCCTTCAGAGGTTGTGGGAGCTTCATCCCTGGAGGCTTTCAAGAAGAGACTGGATTGTCATCAGAAACAGTGTAGGGTCTCCTGCTTGGGAAGGGGGGGGTTGGACTAGATGACCTCCAAGGTCCCTTCCAACTCTGTGTATCTCTGTCTGGTTTGATTAAACCAGAGTCCCCCCCCCCATGAAGAGCTTAATCCATGTTAGGCTCTTCCCCTTTCTTTTCTCATCCTCTGTTGCCGCTTCCCCTGTTGACTAACTGCCTGCTGCATTTTTTGTGAGTGGGTGGGGCCAGGGTTAATTGCTCAAGCCGGGGAACCACAGGTGAGTGGCTGCCTCCAAACAGCCTCACCTGCCGAAGCTGTCTGCTCGCCAGCGATGGACGCCTGGTTCTTTCTCCCCTGGCTGGCTCTCTTCCTACAGGGATGCCCTGCCAGGATGCCCACTTACGCCCACCCTCCGGTGGAAGTGCGGTGTGGGCCGCACAGCATGGTGGTGACCGTCCAGAGGGACCTCTTTGGGGTGGGGAAGCTGGTGGACCCCACGGAGCTGGCCTTGGGGCCTGCTGCCTGCCCCCCTTTCAGTCTGGAGGCCGGTGCGGTGGTCTTTGAGACGGGTCTCCATGAGTGCGGAAGCAGGGTGCAGGTATGCCTGTTAAAGGAGGGCTCTGGGAGGAAGGAAAGGGGAGGGCAGCTGGGGGTCTTTACTCTTCTGCTACCAAACACCCGTGTTTCACAACCGATTTGATTAAAGAAAAAAAAAAATAACCCACAATTTTGTTGAAATTGGTTTGGGGTTTTGCTGTTAAGGTAGGTTGGTCGTCATAGAAGCGGCTAGTATGGATTGTGATATAAAAGTCCAAAAAAAAAAATAAAGTTGAGGTTTGATGTTATTACCTTATTCTACTGCCCTCAAAGGAGTCAATTCTTTTCATTTTATTTTCCCTTTTATCCTACACTGGTTTCTCTTCTCCCTTATTTTTATTTTTATTTATTTGATTTGATTTATATGCCGCCCTTCTCCGGAGACTCAGGGCGGCTTACAGTGCGTTAAGCAATAGCCTTCATCCTTTTGTATATTTATACAAAATCAGCTTATTGCCCCCACAAACTGGGTCCTCATTTTACCTACCTTAGAAAGGATGGAAGGCTGAGTCGACCTTGAGCCTGGCGAGATTCGAACCTGCAGTAATTGCAGGCAGCTGGTCTTAAAAACAGGGTGCTTTAGACCACTGTACTACCAAGCTCTTTCTTATTGTCCCCTTATTTTCATTTTACATTTTGATAAAATAGAATTGATCTGGTTTTATATTTTGATAAACTAGTAAGATATTGGAAACCCCCGAGAGACCCTGTCCCAAACCAATTGCCCACGGAGCTTTTCCTGGTCGCCCCCTTTCCAGAGAGTTGGCACCGGCTCCTTGTGGGTCGGTGGGGGCACCGTGCATTTGCAAAACCCACCTGGCCCCCCTCTTTTCAGATGACCCCCGATTTCCTGATCTACCAGACCCAGCTCTTCTACAAGCCTTCGCTGGCCAAGCACCCGGTCATTGCCCGAAGTCGGGGTGCCACAATCGGGCTGGAATGCCGCTATCCCAGGTGAGGATCGGACTGGGCTTGGGCGGGGGGGGCAGGGGGCTTGGTCCATTGGGGTCTTCCTCCTCCTGGCTGTTGAGGAAGGCTGTAGTTGCTCTAGATTGAGCAACCCAGGGAGGGAAGAAGGAAGGACATTGAAGGAGGAAGGAAGGAAAATAGACAAAAGAAGGGAAGGAAGGAAGGAAGGAACGGAGGAAGAGAAGGAAAGAAAAGCAAAAAAGGAATGAAGGAAGGGAAAGGAGCAAAGGAGGGGGGAGGGAGAGAAGGGGGGAGTAAGAAGAAGGAAGGAAAATAGAGAAAAGAAGGAACATGAAGAGAAGGGAGGAAAATAGAGAAAAGAAGAAGGAACAAGAAGAGAAGGCAAGAAAAGCAAAAGGAATGAAGGGAGGGAAAGGGACAGAGAAAGGAGGGTTGGAGGAAGAAAGAAGGAAGGAAGGAAAGGAAGGAAGGAAAATAGAGAAAAGAAGGGAAGAAGGAACAAGAAGAGAAGGGAAGAAAAGCAAAAGGAATGAAGGGAGGGAAAGGGACAGAGAAAGGAGGGTTGGAGGAAGAAAGAAGGAAGGAAGGAAAAGAAAGGAAAGGAAAGGAAAGGAAAGGAAAGGAAAGGAAAGGAAAGGAAAGGAAAGGAAGGAACAAGAAGAGAAGGCAAGAAAAGCAAAAGAGTGAAGGGAGGGAAAAGGACAGAAGGGAGGGCTGGAGGAAGGAAGGAAGGAAGGAAGGAAAATAGAGAAAAGAAAAAGGAACAAGAAGAGAAGGAAAGATAAGCAAAAGGAATGAAGGGAGGGAAAGGGACAGAACGGAGGGTTGGAGGAAGAAAGAAGGAAGGAAGGAAGGAAAGGAAAGGAAAGGAAAGGAAAGGAAAGGAAAGGAAAGGAAAGGAAAGGAAAGGAAAGGAAAGGAAAATACTGCCTTAACTGGCAAATGTTTCTGGAGCTTTGTGCTCTCACAAGTGGGAGAAAAAGGGGGCAGGAATAGGCCCAGAAGTGGGGAAGGGGGTGCCATCTGCATACGGGCTGGCACCCCCGGATCACACTGTGCCATGACTGTGGCTCGATGCCCGCATGAATTCATCCCCGTGATTTGCAAACCGTGGTCCATGACGGAGTGCCAATTCTTCAGCAAGGGTGCGTCAATCAAGAAAGCTGGGTGGGGGAGGGGGGAGAGAAACCAACCCCCCCCTCCCCGTTTTCTGTTCCTTCTTGCAGGAGAAACAACGTGAGCAGGAAAGCCCTGCAGCCCACCTGGCTCCCCTTGGAGTCCACGGCCTTGAGGGAAGCCAAGTTGGGGTTCTCCTTGAGGCTGATGAACGGTAAGGCAGCCCAGAGAGGACCGAAGGGCTGAAGGGGAGGGGGATTGGGAGGGGTTGGCTGGGGAATTCTGGGAGTTGAAGTCCAGACCCCCTGAAAGTCACCAAGAGGGAGAAGAACCCCCCTTATTAGGAAGCTTCTCCGTTGGCCAACCAGCCAACCCAACGTTGGTTGACCATCTAGGGTGGACCTCAGACCTCCTGGGGCTGCTCTCGGTTGGGGTAGACTTTGGTGCCAACTGACATCTGCCCCCCCCCCCATCATTTTTGGCATCCTGGGCCATTGTAACTGACGGCAGGAGGTGTGGGGTGGCCCACTCCACCGTAGCTTTGTGTCTTTCTTGGCTCAGATGACTGGACGGCCGAAAGAGCCTCTGACCACTTCCTGCTGGGGGAGCCCTTGCGCCTTCAGGCCGACGTCCAAGCGGAGAACCACCCTGCCCTGAGGCTCTGGGTGGAGAGCTGCAGAGCCGGCATGAGCCCCATGCCCACCTCCGGGCCCCAGTATGAGATTATGGGCGCCAAGGGGTAAGAACCGCACATGAAGCCGTGGAAGGGCTGCCCGGTGCTCCATCGCGGGAGGGTCTCGGGAAAAGATTGGACAGCCGTTTTTCCTGGAGGTCTCCTCCTCTGGGCAGGGGGTTGGACTAGAAGACCTCCAAGGTCCCTCCCAGCCCTAGGAATCTATGGTCTCTCTCTCTCTCTCTCTTTTCTGTCAATCAATCAGTCAATCAATCAATCAATCAGTCTGTCTGTCCATCCATCCATCCATCTTGTTTGTCTAGTCCAGGGGTGCCAAACTGAAGGCCCAGGGGCCCCGATCCAGCCTGGGGGGGAGCCCAGGAAATAGCAAAGAACTGGCCCCCGTGATGCCAGTGAAAACGTGGCCCTCCTGAGCTCCGCTTTCATTGGCAGAGGGCTGCAGGAGGCCGTCCCAGCTGAAAACGGAGGTCGGGAGCCCGTCTTTTCTGGCAGAGCCCTCGGGGGCCCCACAGGCACCCCCAACACGAGGGATGTCCAACTGGCCATGCCCACAAGTTTGACATCCCTGGTCTAATCTGTCTATCAATTATGTCTCTGTCTCGTCTGTCTGTCTCTATCTATCTATCTATCTATCTATCTATCTATCTATCTATCTATCTATCTTATCCCTCCCTCCCTCCCTCCCTCCATCTATCTATCTATCACCACGGTGGTCCAGTGGTTAGAGTGCAGTGTTGCAGGCTACTTCTGCTGACTGCCGGCTGCCTACAATTTGGCAGTTCGAATCTCACCAGGCTCAAGGTTGACTCAGCCTTCCGATGTTATTACCGGTTCTCCGATCTACTACAAATTGTTACTACCGGTTCTTGCGAACCGGTGTGAACCGGGAGCAACCCACCACTGCTCCAAGGTCATTTCCAGCCCTGTGATTCTATGATATCTCTCTCTCCCTCTCTCTCATTTTCTTTCTCCCCCGCTCCCCATCCCTCCATCCATCCCTCCATCTATCCGTTTTCCATGAAAGACCAGAGAAACGTTGTCCTGGATGGCAATATAAGGCCTCCTGCCTTATATAAGGGCCCCTGGGGTGTTGGGTTAGAAGCTCCCAACCCAGTGGGTCTGGGACTGGGTAGTCCTCGACTTACGACCGCAATGGAGCCAAACATTTCAAAATTGCTAAGTAAGACAGCTGTTAAGTGAGTTTTGCCTCCTTTTACGACCGTTCTTGCCACAGTTGTTAAGTGAATCCCTGCATTTGTTGAGTGAGCCCACCCGGTTGTTAAGTGAATCTGGCTTCCCCCATTGACTTTGATGCCGCAACTGTCATAAATACGAGTCAGTTGCCAAGCAGCCAAATTTTATGCCACAACGGTCGTAAGTGTGAAAAACAGACATAAGTCGCTTTTTTCCAACTTTGAACAGTCACTAAACGAACGGTTGTAAGTCGAGGACTGCCTGGGAGAGCAATGAGTTGGGGGAACCGGGGGGTCGGGGGTCGGCTGAGACTAGCAGCTGAGAGCCCCTCTCCCGCAGATGCCTGCTTGATGGGCGGGAAGAAGGGGTCTCGTCCGCCTTCCTTGCCCCACGGCTGCGCCAGGACACCCTGAGATTCACTGTGGACGCCTTCCGATTCGCTGGAGAGGCCCAGAAACTGGTTGGTCCCGCTGTGGAGGATGGGTTGGGGTGTGGCAGGCAAGGGTCTCCTTAGCCGGGATGGATTCTCCTCCTTCACCATCACCCTTCCCGGAATTGCAACATTGGGGGGAGGGGGGGGCAATGGCTTTTTAGGAAGTTCCCAGCCCCTCCCAACCACCCCATTTCTGACCCAAAGCCCACAATAACAGCTCCCTCCCTTGTAGGATGTATTAAGCCATGATTCACATGCTAAGCCAGTGTTTCAGAAGCTCGGCAACATTAAGACGTGCGGACTACAACTCCCAGAAGTCCCCAGCCAGCCATGGCTGGCTGGGGACTTCTGAGAGTTGTAGTCCGCACGTCTTAATGTTGCTGAGCTTCTGAAACACTTTGTGAACTAAATTACACTTTCGTGTGAAGAACGAATCCTGAATAAATCTGAGTGGCTGCATTCACATGCACACTTTCCTTATCCTGGTTTAGCCATCTTTGGCACAGGAGCTGATCTAGCCAACTCCCCTAACAAACCAGGTTTCGCGCACAGCATTTTTGCAGAGCCAAGAATCCCAGATGGATGCCAGGCCTATCACGATCTCATCGTTGTGCCCAGTGGGCGCCTCGTTTTCCTGGCACACACGAACCCCTTTATCAAAACTGAGCCCTTCGTTGGACTTCCTCGTTCCGGAAGTTTAGCTGGCTGGGGAATTCTTGGAGTTGAAGTCCACCCGTCTTCAAATCACATAGGTTGAGAAATATACCTTTATAGCAAAAGAGGAAGAACAACCCCACTGGGAATCTGGGATTAAAAATTCCTTCCCCCCCACCTCCAGATTTACATAACCTGCCACCTGAAAGTCACCCCAGGAGACCAGCCGCCAGATGTTTTGAACAAAGCTTGTTCCTTCGACGCAGCCAGCCATTCGTGAGTTTGCCAGTCCTCCACTTAGGACCCCAATGGACGTTTCTGTCGCTAAGCGAGACGCTATGGGTGAATTTTGCCTTATTTTACAACCTTTTTTCCGCGGTTGTTAAGCGAATCGCTGCAGCTGTTCGGTTAGGAACACGGTTGTTAAGCGAATCTGCCTTCCCCCGTTGCTGAAGTCGCAAAAGGGGATCTCGTGACCCCAGGGACGTGGCGACGGTCATAAATACGAGTCAGTGTCGAATGGCCAAGTGTCGAATTTTGCCAATTGCCAAGTGTCGAATTTTGATTGGGTGACCACGGGCATGCGGTCGTAAGTGTGAAAAAAAGGTCATAAGTCTCTTTTTTGCTCTGAATGGTCACTAAATGAACACCAGGACTACCTGTATTAGCCCAGTTCAAAGGCTAATTTCTAGCACATTTACAAGTGCATTTTGGGAGCTGTAGCATGGCACCTGTGAAAAGGAGTGGATTGGGGGGGGCTGGGAGACCCCCTAGGACCATGATGGCGAACCTATGGCACGGGTGCCACAGGTGGCACGTGGAGCCATATTGGTGGGCATGCAAGTGTGCCCTAGCTCAGCTCCAGTGTGCACCAGCCAACTGATTTTCAGGCCTTCCGGTTCCACCAGAGGTCGGGAAACTGGCTGTTTCCGGCCTCCAGAAGGCCTCTGGGGAGATGGGGAAGGCTGTTTTTGCCCTCCCCAGGCTCCTAGAAAGCCTCTGGAGCCTGGGGAGGAGGAAAAACGGGCTTACTCGGCCCACCGTGCCATCGCGTGCCAAAAGCGGGGGGAAGTGTGTGGGGGGGTCATGTGGGCATGTGCGGGAGGGCGGGTCGCATTGAATTATGGATGTGGGCACCCACACCCGCGACCCCCCCACGCTCCCCCCACTTTTGGCACACGACGGCAAAAAGGTTAGCCATCACTGCCCTAGGAAATTTAGCCACCGGTCTTGCAAGGTCTGTAGCTTCCCGCTCTCCAAAATACCCAGCGGTTCGGTCTCCTCCTACAGCCAGCTCTTTTTCCCTGGCAGGTGGGTCCCTGTGGAAGGACCGGGCGCCATCTGCGGCTGTTGCGAGACCCGGAGCTGCGGTGGGGCAATGGAGGGGCAGGACCCCCAAGGCTCTGACGATGAAGAGATGAGTTGGCAACGGAGCTTGACAGGTAAACTGAATGGGGGTCAGCGTCGGGAAACGTGAGTTATGGGGTCTGCATTTGGGTACGCACAAATCCAGGCAAACCGTTTTCCAACTTGCTTGGGCAGGGGGTTGGACTAGATGACCTCGAAGGTCCCTTCCGACTCTTGTTAATCTGTGAAACCTTGGCCACTTGAAGATGGGTGGACTTCAACTCCCAGAATTCCCCAGCCCGCTCTTGAAAACACTGCAAACACAGGGCAGCAAAATTGGACAAGCCATCTTCTTTTGCTGCTGCCCTCTGGTGACCATTCATGGTTCTGCAGCCCTTTTCTAAGCTCAGAAAAAAGCCAATATTTGCTGGGTCTCCCTCATCCGTCCTTGTACGAAGACCCCTCCTCTAAAGAAGCCAGAAGGAAGGGGCTGGGTTTCCCAGGGTCTGCTAAGGGCTTCCCATGCTGGCTAAGCCAGATCTAGGATGGCTAAAGGAAGAACGGTTGCAGGAATTGGGTGTGTCTAGTTGAATGAAAAGAAGAATTGGGGGGGGGACATGAGAGCGGTCTTGCAATATTTGAGGGGCTGCCCCCCAAAAAGAGGAGGGGGGTCAACCTATTCTCCAAAACACCTGAAGGCAGGACAAGAAGCAACGGATGGAAACTAATCAAGGAGAGAAGCAACCTGGAATTAAGGAGAAATTTCCTGACAGTGAGAATAATTAACCCGGGGAACAGCTTGCCACCAAAAGTTGTGGGTGATCCATCAGGCAGGTTTTCAAGAAGAGATCGGACAACCACTTGTCTGGAATGGTGTAGGGTCTCCTGCTTGAGCAGGGGGCTGGACTAGAAGACCTCTGAGGTCCCCCCCAAACTCTGTTATCTTGTTAATTAACCAATGCCTCCAGAAGTTATGGGTGCTCCATCACTGGAGATTTTCAAAAAAAGAGACTAGCATTTGTCTGAAATGGCATAGGGTTTCCTGTGTGAGCAGGGGGTTGGACTAGAAGACCTCCAAGGTCCCTTCTTTGATTCGTGGCCCTCTCTCCACGAGACGGCTTCAGCTGCAGATGGGCTTCTTCCAGCCTGCTAGGCTGAAATTCCAATGGGGAAGCTTGGGGGGGGTAGCTCTCTTTCCAGGGGTCAATCCGGAAGGAAAGCAAGGAGGGTCCAGCTAAAACTCACCTCCTTACATCCGCAGTGGAGACGGCCACTCCTGAGGTCGCTCTGGCCCTGGGACCCCTGTTCGTCTTGGACCCTCAGCAAGGGAGCACCGGTCAGTTTCCAGGAGAAGCTGTCAAAGAGGAGATGGTGATGGAAGGTACTGGATTTTTTTTCTCATTAGGAGGCTCCCATGTGACGTTAAGAGAGGCGTCTCTTGCCCGGGGAGAAATTCCTGGGCACTTTCACTTCCCATTTCATTCTTAGAAATCCTCGTCAATCACTTTCTTTGGAACTCTTGATTATTTCCAATTCAGCACTGGTTCATGGAAAACACTTTCTCCTGCCTGTTCGGGGGAGTCCTCGACTTGCGGACGCTCGCTTAGCGACCAAAGTTGCAGAAGAGCCTGGAATTCAGGTAGCCCCCTCGGCCACAAGGGAGACCCAAATTCAGGTGGCTAAGGGAGACATTTGTTAAGCGTCTAAATCCATGTTTCTCAACCTTGGAAGCTTGAAGATGGGTGGACTTCAACTCCCAGAATCCCCCAGCCAGCGCAGCTGGCTGGGGGATTCTGGGAGTTGAAGTCCACCCATCTTCAAGCTTCCAAGGTTGAGAAACACTGATCTAAATTGACTAAGGGGATGCTACAACAGTCACAACTCCCTCTTTTCAGTGCCGTTGTAACTTTGAACATCCTTGTAAGTCAAGGACGCCATGTAGCTAACTTACAACCTAGATTTCAAGTTCCGGTAGCCGGCCTTTCCCGCCCTGCCCCTGGATTTATGTAATTGCATTTTGGGCCTTTTGGCCACCAGACCAATTTGTATTTGTAGACATTTGCAGCTTTCCTCGGTCGTGTGACTTGAGATTTATGATCTTACGTCCACTAACAAGCATGCCCTTAATAACTCCTTTGCTAACGGTAATATCGTCACATGTTCTCTTTTCTAGCATCCAGGTGTAGTTTAGCCGCTGCATTCCCACCCTCTACTGAAGATGGTGCTGCTTTAAAAAAAAAAGACACAGCAGTGTTAATCTTGATGAAACTTTGCAGATTCCAATCATCAATGGATTGGTGTATTTTTTTTTCCCCCTAAAATCAGTAGTTTTTTTTTTTTTTGCCCAGAATTTGCCAGGTAATCGGACTGCCATGTTTTTTTTATTATTATTATTTTTATTAAATTTATATACTGCCCTACTCCCGAAGGACTCAGGGCGGTGAACAGGCACAAAATAAAATAGAGAGATACATTTTCATTTCATTTCTTCTGAAGACCAGAAATTTTGCCATCGTGCAGGAATTTATCACTTTACCTGTTCCCTAGAACTCTAACCCTAGAGTTTCTCAATTTCATTGTACGCATGTGGTGCATTGACAATAAAGGTTTGATTTGATTTGAATGCAGAATGAGATCTTTATAAAGCTTTATTGCCACTTTATAATGCCCTGGTAAGACCTCACTTGGAATACTGCATACAGTTTTGGTCACCATGATAGAAAACAAGATGCTGAGATTCTGGAAAGAGTGCAGAGAAGAGCTGGAGGTTAAAAAAAGATATGAAGAACGGTTGCAGGAATTGGGTATGTTAAATGACAAGAAGGAGCAGGGGTGACATTTATTTATTTATTTATTTATTTATTTTGAATTTGTATACTGCCCTTCTCCCTGAGGACTCAGGGTGGTGAACAGCCAAGTAAAAACATCAAGTACAAATATTAAAATACAGTTAATATATATATATATATAAATTTGGCCCCATTAATTAAAAACAATAAACAAAACACTTAAAAACACTTAAAAAATTAGGCCAGATAGCATCTTCCAATATTTGAGGGGCTGCCCCAAAGAAGGGGGAGAGGGTCAGCCTATTCTCCAAAGCATCTGAAGGAAGGAGACGCAACGGATGGAAACTCATCAAGGAGAGAAGCAACCTGGAATTAAGGAGAAACTTCTTAACAGTGCCAACCATTAATCAGTGGAACAGCTTGCCACCAGAAGTTGTGAGTGCTCCAACACTGGAAGGTTTTTAAGAAGAGATCGAACCACCATCTGTCTAGAAATGATGGAAGCTCTCCTGCTCCAGCAGGGGGTTGGACTAGAAGACCTCTAAGGTGCCGTCCAGCTCTGTTATTCTTCATAAAGGGTACTGATATCGCCAGATGCAATGGCTCCACATTGTAAATAGCCTGCAAGTAATTTAGCATCCCCCTCTCCATCAGCCCCAGATTTTGTCTCTTCTCTTTATAGTTGTCCACTCAAACAGGAGGGCTTTGATGGAGATCAAAGTGGATTTGAATCAATCTGCCTTTTCTTTGCGACTTCAGAATATTTTTCTGTTTTCACCAAGCAGCTGTTTGATTTTTTTTTTCTTTTATTTCCAACATATAGAAGCCTTTAATGTTTTCACTCGCATCCTTTGCCAAATTCAGCTCATGAGCTGCCCTTCCGCTCCTTGCTCTTCGTTCACTCGAGTTTTAATCCTGCAAAAGATTTAAAAGTCTTTTAGATTTAAAGATGCTGAAAAAGATTTCAAGTCTTTTAGATTTAAATATCCTGCAAAAGATTTCAAGTATTTTAGATTTAAAGATGCTGAAAAAGATTTCAAGTCTTTTAGTTTAAAGATTCTGTAAAAGATTTCAAATCTTTTAGATTTAAAGTTTCTGCAAAAGATTTAAAGTCAGCTTTAACAGCTGGGGAGGAAGTCCGCACCCAGAAACATCTGGACGAAGGAAGCATTGACTCAATAAAATGCTGAGGCAGCATTTTAACTTCTGGGGTTGCCGAGTGCAGATGGACTATTCTTGATAGCGGAAAAATGTCACACCTCGGTGAAAGGTTGCCGAAGCTTTTGTTCCGATTCACGAAAAAGCTGAAACCAAACAACCACTGTTGTCCCCCAACAACCAACGCAATAAACGTGCTGAACAAGCGTAAAATTTTGCTGCGCTTTTGAAGTTCCCAACTTCCTCTAAAAAGAGAATAAGTAGCTTTTGCATAAGTAGCTTTGTGAGAAAGGGAAGTGCGGAAGGGATACAGAATGGTGTGTAGTCCTGGACTCACAACACATCGCTTAGCGAACATCTGAAGTTAACCGCGGCACTGAAAAAAAGTGACCTATGAACGTTTTTCACACTTACGACCATTGAAACGTGCCCAAGGTCGCAAGATGAAATTCAGACGCTTGGCCATGGGTTCATATTTATGACGGTCACGGTGTCCCCGGGGTGTGTGTGTGTGTGTCACGGAATCCCCTTTTGCGACCTTCGGACCAGCAAAGCCAGTGGGGGAAGCCAGATTCACTTAACAACCATGTGTCTCGCTTAACAACCGCAGTGATTCACTAAACGACTGTAACATGAAAGGTGGGAAAACGGGGGGAAAACTCACTGAAGTTGCTTTTTAGCCATGGAAATTTTGGGCTCGAGGACAATTTCACAGCGTCTGAAGTTTTGAGTATGTGACCGCGGGGATGCTGCAACGGTCGTAAGTGTGAAAAACAGTCGTAATTCCTTTTTCAGTGCTGCTGTTAAGTTTGAATCATCGCTAAACGAACTGTTGTAACTTGAGGACTGCCTGCATTATATCCTGAGCTGTGTAGGTCTAACAGCGGCTGTTTCTGCTCCTGACAGAATTGATACCAGCTGTGCCAAAGGTAACCCACCCGCCCTTCAGAGAGCCGGTGCGGTCTTCCAGCGTCTTGGTGGATCGGAAGGATCATTTGGGACTCTCCCTGGAAGGTAAGTGCCAGATAAGGCAGGGGTCTCCAACCTTGGTCACTTTACGACTTGTGGACTCCCAGAATCCCCCAGCCAGCCATGCTTTAGGATATCTGGACTTTAACTCCCAGAAATCCTCAGCCAGTTATGCTTTAAGGTATCTGGACTACAACTCCCAGAAATCCTCAGCCAGTTACGCTTTAAGGTATCTGGACTACAACTCCCAGAATTCCCCAGCCAGTTATGCTTTAAGATATCTGGACTTCAACTCCCAGAATTCCCCAGCCAGTTATGCTTTAGGATACCTGGACTTCAACTCCCAGAAATCCTCAGCCAGTTATGCTTTAAGATATCTGGACTTCAACTCCCAGAATTCCCCAGCCAGCCATGCTTGAAGATATCTGGACTACAACTCCCAGAAATCCTCAGCCAGTTATGCTTTAGGATATCTGGACTTCAACTCCCAGAAATCCTCAGCCAGTTATGCTTTAAGATATCTGGACTTCAACTCCCAGAATTCCCCAGCCAGCCATGCTTTAAGATATCTGGACTACAACTCCCAGAATTCCCCAGCCAGTTATGCTTTAAGATGATTGGACTATGCTGCTGTGCTGGCTGAGGAATTCTGGGAGTTGAAGTCCACAAGTCGCAAAGTAACCATGGTTGGATAAAGAAGCCATCCGCATATTGGCCATCTGCTTTGTTCCAATGGGCGCCTTCCAATTGTTGGATCACAAAGCCCATAGTTCCCAGGGAGGGTTGAAGCAGCGCCCTCGTTTGACTTCTGGAAGGGCGTGTAGAAAACATCATTTTTCAAGGCTTCCATTCTCCCGGCTTGCTCTGCCAACGGGGCATTCGATCCGAAGGGACCACTTCCTTGGGTTGGTCTAGAGTGGTGGTGTGGTGGCACAATCAGGAGGCCGTGAGTTCGATCGCAGGTAGAGGCCGATATTTCTCTCTCTGGGCACAATGAGAATATATCTGCTGAACAAAACTCCACACTGGCAACAGGAAGGGCATCCGGCCAGTAAAACACTCAGCTCCATTCAGTTGCCCAGCAAGGGATTACGGGCTCATTAAAAGAAGATGATGATGACTTCCTTGGGTTGACTTAATGCTTCTTCCCCCTTGTCAGCTTTTGTCCAGCAAGGCCCCCTCTTCTTCACTGGGGCAGAAGAAGGCTCAGGTTTCGGAGACCCGACGGACACAGTCGCAGGCAGCGTGCCTCGTGAGCAGCAGCTGGCCTCCCTGCCCCAGCGAGCGAGTGCTCGGGCATCGACGTTGGCACCAGCTCGCCCATCAAAGCCCCGATTTGCTGCCACAGAGAGATCAGCGCTGGCCATCAAGGTAGAGGGTCTGCCCAGCCCCCTGGAAGATGCGGCTGCCTTCACCGCTGCAAAGCTCCCCAAAGGAGCGGTAAACATGGCAGCAAAAGGTGAGATGGGAACAGCCAAAGCAGGGCGGCAGAAAGCTTTGGCCTGCCAAGGGAGGGTTTTTTAACAGAATAACAAGAGTAGCAGGAGACTCGGTTTAGACAACTGACTTTCTAATCTCTTTTTAAAAGAGATTTTAAAAAGCACCCACAACTTCTGGTGGCAAGCAGTTCCACTGATTAATTGTCCTAACTGTCAGGAAATTTCTCCTTAGTTCTAGGTTGCTTCTCTCCTTGATTAGTTTCCACCCATCGCTTCTTGTCCTGCCTTCCAGTTAGGGTTAGGAGAATAGGGTGATCCCCCCACACTTTGTGGCAACCCACAGCTTACTCTAAGAGTAAACTTACACCCCATGCTTTAGAAGTTATGCAAGTCCACTTGTCCTGGTCAGGTTAACAGACTGTGGTTAGAACCAAAGAGGCCTCTGTGTAATGTGAGAAACCTGTCACTAGTCTAGGGGAAGTCCTTGCGCTAAATTTGCACTGTTTTTCAAACTCGGCAACTTTAAGACATGTGGACTACAACTACCACAATCCGCAGCCAACAACACATTCTGGGAGTTGCAATCCGCTAGTCTTAAAGCTGCTGGCTGGGGCCTTCTGGGAGTTGCAGTCCGCTAGTCTTAAAGCTGCTGGCTGGGGCCTTCTGGGAGTTGCAGTCTGCTAGTCTTAAAGCTGCTGGCTGGGGCCTTCTGGGAGTTGCAGTCCGCTAGTCTTAAAGGTGCTGGCTGGGGCCTTCTGGGAGTTGCAGTCCGCTAGTCTTAAAGCTGCTGGCTGGGGCCTTCTGGGAGTTGTAGTCCACAGGTCTTAAAGCTTCTGGCTGGGGCCTTCTGGGAGTTGCAGTCTGCTAGTCTTAAAGCTGCTGGCTGGGGCCTTCTGGGAGTTGCAGTCCGCTAGTCTTAAAGGTGCTGGCTGGGGCCTTCTGGGAGTTGCAGTCCGCTAGTCTTAAAGCTGCTGGCTGGGGCCTTCTGGGAGTTGTAGTCCACAGGTCTTAAAGTTGTCGGACACCCCCATAAGCTGCCTCTCTCTGCTTCTCCTTCAGACGGGAAGCAACCCTTGGGACAAGTGCCCGGCTGGCTTCTGCTGCTGCTGCCGATGGGTGCCGCGGTGGTGGCCCTTCTCTCCCTCGCGGTCTGGCTCCTGGTCCGAAGACGCCGACGACTCCCCCGGGCCTCCCCCGTCAGCCTGGAACTGCAATGCAAATAAAACGGAGATTTGGTCTTCTTGCCTGCCTTGCCCTGTGTCTCTTGGGGGTGGGGTGGGGGGGCTGTTTGTGTGGGTACTAAGGGGGCACCTGCCCAAGACGCCCAGGGCCAGGCAAGGGGGTCCCCTGTGCTGCTGAGGAGAGACCTGGACGCCCCCCCACTCAACCAGGCCTGGCCTGTGGTGGTGGGGGGGGCGCTGGGTCTGCTTGGCAGGGGGAGGGTGGCCATGCCCATGCCAGGCAGGGGGCCAGCTGGGCACCGATGTGGGACGTCCCTCGGGGGGAAACGGGGTTGCTGGACAGCGAAGGGCCGAAAAGAGACCCTCCTTGCCAGGCTGGCTGGGCAGCGAAACCCCCCACCCACCATATTACCGCTCGGGACTACAATTCCCGGCATTCCCCCCCCATAGGCGGCGCCCAATCCCGTCGTGCCTCGCGCGAGGAGGGGGATGGGAGAGGGCGTGGCGCGAAAGGCGGCGCCGCGTGACGTCACGCGCCTCACAGAGTCCTTGAGCGCGCGCGCTCGCTCTTTCCCTCCCTCCGTCGGCGGGCGGCCCCGCCCTTTCCTCCCGACGCCGCTTGATGACGCCATTGGGCGGCGCCGGCAGCCGCGGCAGTTTGTGAGGAAAGGAGGCGGCGGCGGCGGCGGCGGCGGCGGTGGTGGGAGGGGAGAGCGAGCGCGGAGCCTCCCTCGCTGCCCGGCCTCTCTTTCCGCGGGGGCCGCGGCCTTGGGCCCGCTGCGCAGACGGTGAGGCGCGCCCGCGAGGGCCCGGACCCCTCCTCAGGCCTCCCCCCCCCGGCCTCCCTTGCCTCCCCTCCCCCAGGCGCCCCTCCCGTCGTGCCCCGCGCGCCATGCGGCCCCCTCGGGAGGCCCCCGTCCCTCTCGGCCACGCCCCCTCTCGCGCCCGGCCCCGCCCCTCAGGCCTCGCGGGGGTCTCCTCGGCCGCCCCCACCAGGAACCCCCCCTGCGAGTGGCCCCTGCGCTGCCTCCCCCCCTCATGGGACCCTTCCCACTGGCCCCTCCCTCCCCCCCCAATCGGCGTTGGGGGGCTTGTGTGTGGCTGAGCCTCGCCCTGCCCCCATTTCCTTGGGGGATTCAGAAGGTTTTAAAGCAGGGAAGGTCCACTCTTGGCCCCTGAACTACAACTCCCAGAATTCCCCACCGGCCATGCTTTATGATACCTGAACTACAACTCCCAGAATTCCCCACCCGGCCATGCTTTTAGATGACTACAACATCCAGAATTCCCCACCCGGCCATGCTTTAGGATACCTGAACTACAACTCCCAGAATTCCCCACCCGGCCATGCATGTGGGATACCTGAACTACAACTCCCAGAATTCCCCACCCGGCCATGCTTTTAGATGACTACAACATCCAGAATTCCCCACCTGGCCATGCTTTAGGATACCTGAACTACAACTCCCAGTATTCCCCACCCGGCCATGCATGTGGGATACCTGAACTACAACTCCCAGAATTCCCCACACAGCCATGCTTCAAGATACCTAAACTACAACTCCCAGAATTCCCTACCAGGTCATGCTTCAAGATACCTGAACTACAACTCCCAGAATTCCCCATTCGGCCATGCTTTAAGATGACTACAACTCCCAGAATTCCCCACCCAGCATGTTTTAAGAGGGGTGGACTACAAGTCCCAGGATTCCCAAATTGAAGTCCAACCATGCTTCACTTTTTTTCCCCCAAGTTCAGCACGGCCAATATTCCTGATATTTGCCCTAATTTTTCCAACCTGTGGCTGTGTGGGAAGACCCATTTCCCCGCTGGCCCACTGGAATTCTGGGAGTTCCACCCTCCGCCTGATCCTCTGTGAAGGGTTGCTGGGTTCCTGAGCATGTTCTGAGTGTCTGGGCCTAAGAAGAGGCTTTAAGGAGGGTCAAGGCTTTGGGTTGTTTAGGAGGGGGAGAAAAAGCCAGGCTGGCTGGGGAACCCTGGGAGTTGAAGTCTGCAGGCCCTAAAAGCGGCCAAGGTTGGACAGCCCTAGTTGAAAGCCTCCGGTCCTTCTCCAGAGAGTTCTGACCCACTCAAGGGTGTTATAACCCTTTTTCTGTTGTGCACCTTAACGCTGCACTTACGCAGGTAGTCCTCGACTTAGCCACAGTTGAGCCCAATGCTTCTGCTGCTGAGGGACAGAGTTGTTAAGTGAGTTTTGCTCCATTTTACGACCTTCCTTGCTCCATTTGTTCATCATTGCAGTTGTTGTTCTGTCACTATTGTTGTAGGTACACTGAGACCTTATGCACCAGAGACAAATTCCTTGTGTGGTCCATAAAGATTTCTATTAAGTTCGTAACTGAATCTGGCTTCCCCATTGCCTTGTTTGTCAGAAGGTCACAAAAAGGGATCATGTGGCCCCAGGACACCACAACCATCATAAATCTGAGTCAGTAGACAAGAAGCTGAGTTTCGATCACCCTGGGGATGCTGCAACGGTCGTAAGTGGGAAAAACGGTCATCAGTCACTCTTCGTAACTTTGAACGGTCACTAAATGAACTGTTGTAAGTCAAGGACTACCTGTATGGGCAGCTCGGGCCAGTGGGCAGGCAAATGTCATAGCCCCCACCCCCCCCCCAAATAAATGCAGGTGAAGCATCTTCTCTGAACAATTGTGTGCCATTTAAAAACGCAGCAGCAAAAGTGCTAGGCCTCCAAACAGCCCTTGAGAACTGGGGCCGTCTGTTTCTGTCCAGAGAGTTGTCACAGGGACAGTGGGAAAGTGTTGCCTCTTTGGAAGCTGTCGTGAAAGAGGAACATGGGGGTCGTTCTGAAAAATGCTCTGGGCTTTGGCGTTGCTCTGTTTTTAAAGTGGTTGCCGCCATCCACTGGGAGAGGGTGGAGGAAATGGTGGCAATGGGGCTGAAATCTGAGTTAGGGAGCCAGTTTGGCCTACTGGTTATGGTGCTGACTTGGAAACTAGGAGAAAGTGAGTTCTAGTCCTGCCTTAGGCATGAAAGCTGGGTGGGTGACTTCACACCAATCACCAGGAGAGAGAGAGAGAGTTGTAGTCCCTCTTTAACATGAAAGGCAGCTGGGTGACTTTGGGCCAATCACCAGGAGATGGTGAGTTGTAGTCTTGCCTTGGGCACGTACACTGGGTGGGTGACTTTGGGCCAATTACCAGGAGAAGTGAGTTCTAGTCCTGCCTTAGGCATGAAAGCTGGGTGGGTGACTTCACACCAATCACCAGGAGAGAGAGAGAGTTGTAGTCCCTCTTTAACATGAAAGGCAGCTGGGTGACTTTGGGCCAATCACCAGGAGATGGTGAGTTCTAGTCCTGCCTTGGGCACGTACACTGGGTGGGTGACTTTGGGCCAATCACCAGGAGATGGTGAGTTCTAGTCCTGCCTTAGGCACGAAAGCTAGCTGGGTGACTTCAGGCCAATCACCAGGAGAGAGAATTGTAGTCCCTCTTTAACATGAAAGCTGGTTGGGTGACTGGTTCAATCACCAGGAGATGGTGAGTTCTATCCCACCTTAAGCCGGAAAACCCCACTGGATGACTTTGAGTCAGTCTATCCCTCTCTCAGACACACGCACCTCACAGGGTGTTGGTTGTGGGGGGAAATAAAAGAGAAGGGCGTGTTATGTATAAGGTAGTAAAGATGGGCTAAATATCAAATAATAAATGTGGTTGCACTAAGCAGGGAATGAGCTGACGGCCCCTAACTGTGGCGGTTCTGGGTTCCTCTGATCTTCAAAGCACCATTTTTGGGTCCCCCAGGGAGTTAAATACGTGAGAGGTCAGTTTCGGATCCTTCTGCTCGGAAGCCCATGGGCCACGTCTCCCTGATTAGAGCTGTGTCTCTCTCTCTTCCCCCTTCAGCACATCGGAGCGATGAAGGAAAGCATCCAAGACAAGAAGTACTGGGGGGGCCCCCCCAGCCTCCACGACCCCATGGGGCACCCCAACCAGTTTTGCAGAGCTTCCCGAGAATGGCGCGACCCAGAACACCAACGAGGCGGCTGCTTCGAAGGGAGCCGGCGCCTGGCCTGCGCCAAGAAGCCGCTTCCCAGTTTCAACCCCTTGTCCTCCAGCAGCGACGAGGAACACCGCGAAGGCCAGTGGGATCTCTCCCGCGTATCCAGCTGGGGGGTGGCGGGGGGCCCTTCGGAGCTCTCCCGGCACAAAGCCCCCCGGGGGAAGTTGGCCAGGAGCGGAGGGCGCGCCTGGCCTTTCGAAGTCGGCACCGGCGCTCAGGCCAGAAGGCGTCCGCAGCTGCTGGGGACCTCCAGACATTGTTTCCGCCGTAAGCGACAACGGGCTCTGCGCGCTTTCCGGATGTTTCTGTATTCCAAGAGCTCTCTGGCTTTCCACTGGAAGCTGTTGGGCAAGATGGCCACCAAGGGACGCCGGCGAGGAGGGGCAAAGCGGGCCCGGTCGTCTATGTCCCTCTCCCCCGGCTCCCAGCCCGACGACGACCACCTCCCCGTCTTTAAGAAAAGCTGCCCTTTGGGAGCAGAGGCGGAGGACTGCCAAAGCGCGGCCAAGGGCCGGCCCCACTCTTCTGAGCCACGGCTGGACTACGAATTGGGGGGAGCCTTCCCCCCGTCTCCATCCACGCCTCAGCACTCCCGCCTCAGCTTGCTGGGGGCCCTGATAGAAGAGGCGTCCCCCTACCCTCAGTACATGGAGCTCCAGCGGGTGAGCTTCGACAAGGACCCCGGAGCCATGGAACCCGGGGAGGAAGAACCGGCCACCCTGCTCAAATACCCTGCCCGGGGTGCCCAGGTGTCCCCCAGGACTAGGAAGATGGGAGAGCCGCAGCACGGCCTGGACGGAGATGGAGGTAAAAGCCAAACCGGGGTGGGGGGGATTTCTGCTCTAGAACCCAGATCCAAACTAGAACGAAGGAAAAAACTTCCTGACTGGAGAACCCTTAATCAGTGGGACAGCTTGCCTTCTAGAACTTATGGGTGCTCCTCCAACACTGGAGGTTTTTAAGAAGTGACTGGACCACCATTTGTCCAGAATGGTATAGGGTGGGAGTCAGCAACCTGCAGCTCCAGAGCCATGTGGCTCTTTGGACCCTCTGCTGTGGCTCCCTGTCAGGTGATCCCATCACTGGCTGGCCCTGCCCCTCGCCCTCCCCTCCCAGTCACTCCTCGCCTGGCCTGAGAAGGTAAGGTGACGGCGGGGGGATAGAGAAGCAGCCAGGGCAGAGACAGAGAGATACAGAGAGAGGGGGAGACAGAGGGAGACAGAGATACAGAGAGAGGGGGGAGAGGGAAACATAGAGAGGGGGAGAGAGGGAGAGATAGAGAGGGAGGGAGGGAGAGAGAGAGAGATGTCAAAAGGATTTTGTGGTTCCCGGTGTTTTTTAACAACTGGTTCTCTGCCCTAATGACTGGCTTATGTCAAATTGCAACATTTATTTTTATTTTTAAAAATATATATATACTTCAACATCAATACATGAACAGTGTGGCCTCTGGGTATCATTCATTTTGGGACAAGTGGCAATAATGATAATAATATTCGTTACATTAATCAAACTTATGAAAACCTAGTATTCATATACATGTATGTTTTAAAGTAGTTATTCAATATTTCAATGTTCCATTTTAATGCCAATCACAATATTATTTCAGCTGGCATAGTAATGCCATCTTTCAACCTCTGATCTTTCCCATTAGTTATTTCTTTTGTTCTATTGTATATATAAAAAAATGTGTGCTAATATTCACCCTATTTCTTATTTCTAATTCTATTCTGGCTTCTAGTCAGGCCATCATTGCTGATCCTAGTCTTGATACACAGGTTTATATTAAGATATAGTCCGTTATTATTTAATTACTCAATGTTTCAGTGCACCATTTTAGTGCCAATCACCATATTATTTAAACATACTTAATAATACCATCTTTCGACCTCTAATCTTTCCATCTAGCTATTACTTTACTTTATATAAAGTAATGTGTATTCTTATTTCTACCTCTATTCTAGTTTTTAATCAGGCCATCATTATACTAAAAAAAAAATGGAAAAAAAATTCCTTTCTATCCATCATCTCTTGCTCATTTTAATACTTCAATTCTTATTTGCTTTTGACTTGCCTCCCATACGCCTCTCTCGGATCCTTGTCTCTGTCTACATCTGTGTCTTCACTATTCAGTCTCTCATCTCTATCCTCCTCTGCTGCCCGGCCTCCAGAGTATCCACTTTCAAAAGTATCTTCCTGCTTATCCAATTCTCTTTTTAAATCTGTCAAAGTACTTTCCCCTTAGTTTATTATCTTTATTATCTTCTCCTCCTCTTCTGTGCTGGTTTTTTTCTGTTCTGTCTTTTCCTCCATTTTTTCTGTTGACTCCCCTCTTTCCTGGAATCTTTGGTCTTCATTCATTATTAGTTGCAGGGTATTTTCTATTTTCCCATTTATGCCCTACAGTAGATTCTTTCTATTTCTTTCTCCCTGTAATTCTTTGTCATAGTGTCCTTAATACATTGGAACATCAACCCCATTTCTTTTGAGAGTTCACTTATTTCCTCCTGATGGAGCTTCTTATCTTATTTTAGAAAGTCCCGTTTTTACTCAGTGGTCTAAATACAATATATTCAGGTCCAATGTTGCTTCTCAGGAAGTAGCAATACTCACAGTTCTTTATATTCCAAGCTTATTCAGTCAGTTTCATTTAAATAATCCAGTAGTAATGATGTTTATTTCCAAACATCAAAAGTCACTTTACTTAAGAGTCTTCCTTATTCCCACAGTTGAGTCTCCAGTAACCATAGAGTAGGTGATTATAGAACAGTAAGTATCACCACAATGGGTCTTATTTATTTCTCCTATCACAAACTTTCCCAGCCTTGCAGAGGTATGGTATATCTTTCATGTTCCAAATTGCAACATTTATTAATGGTTCTCTGGCCCAGACATTTATTGATGGGAGCAAGATAAGATAGAAGATAAATCCATAACACGCCACAAAAGCATACAGCTGTGTTTCTCAAACTCGGCCACTTTAAGAGGGGTGGACTTCAACTCCCAGAATTCCCCAGCCAGCATATCAGAGTCCCATTTAATTGTCATGCCACCTAGCCCATATTTATCCTGTTTATTAATTTAGCTTGTCACGGGTTATTTTTTCACTTTGCTGAACTCAAGGTATATTACTTCAACCGCATTCCCGCCGTCGATTAAGAAAGTTTATCCCATCAAAAAACACGACAAAGGCACTCCAGCCACATCTGTCCTTGTTCTTTCCACGCTCAATTCTGGTGAATCCATACTGAATCCATGCTGGCTGGGGAATTCTGGGAGTTGAGATCTGCACCTCGTAAAATCAATGAGGTTGAGACGCAGGGATGCGGAGAGTAAGAGGAGAGGTTATACAGAGAAGGCAAGGCGATTTGGGTATATTTACTCTGGTTGCTGTGGAGTGAGATTATGGAGATTACAGATTGACAGTTGGAAGGGATCTTGTAGATCATCTATTCCAGGGGCTGTTGGGGCTTGATGTGTGGTGGTTATAGGGGTCTTTCGGGGCCAATTCGTTGTTTGGAAAACGCCAGGCAAAACGGCTGATGACCACCTGCTCAGAAAGGAGGCCTCCATCTATGGCACCACTTGGTGTTAGGATGAGGAAAATCTCCTCTTTTATTTAATTGTTACATTTTTCACGCATGAAGGCGAATAGACGTGTCCCAGGATAATGTCTGGGTCAATCACTGGGACCAGAAGTTTTCTGAGCTTCTAGACTCGTGCTGCAGCCGGGGAAGTTCTCTCTAGCAGTGTGTGTGCTTCGGGCTACACATAGGACGTGCATTCAGTTTTGCACCAACCAAGATTGTTGGACGAGCAGGTACAAAAACAGCCAGGGAAGTGAGCGAAGCCTGGGAAACGCCAGTCAACTGGAATGCTGATTTAACATCAGTGCTTGTCAGCTGAAGGAAACGGCAGCCAACGACTTAAGAGCCAGCCATCAACACCACAATCAAAATCTAAAAAGCCACACACAACAAGGGCCACATACACACACCACACAGAATAGGCCAAAGCCCACACTCTGGTAGAGAGAAGTTCCCCGAGGATGGGCTCCAGCACGAGTCCGAACGCTGGGAAGACTGGTTGCGGTGACCGACCCAGATTGGATCCCATTATATTTTTGCACTGCCGGACAGTCAGAGACTCCGGGCAGCTCATATTTAAACGCCTTTCTGTTGTTGTTCAGTTGCTAAGTCACGTCCGACTCTGCGACCCCACAGAGCACACAGCACGCCAGGCCCTCCTGCCCTCCGCTGCCTCCCCCGGTTTGCCCAAATTCACGTTCGTTGAGTCGATGAACCTCCCTAATCTTCTCATCCTTTGCCATCCGTCCCCTTCTCTCCCCCATTGCCTTCAATCGATCCTTAACAGCACGCAAAACAATAACACAGCGATCGAAACAACAAACAGAAGGCGGCACCAGTCGGACAACCAAAGCAAAGCCACCTTACCCAGAAGGAGGCTTCAGGGACCCTCATCCAAGACCATCCAGAATGAGTTGGAAAGGACCCTAGAGGACTTCTAGTCCAACCCCCTGCTTGAGCTGCAGACCCTAAATGAAGTTCTCCCTCAGATCTGGATCTTTTCCGGGGTCCCCAATATTGTTTAATCCAAGAGGAACCCAGAATTCAGATTTGGGGTAGTCCTATGTGGAGCGTATTGCAGTGGTCAAGCCACAAGCTGACCAGAGCAGGAGCGACTGAAGGATCTCTCAGTCTGGGAGAAGACCAGATAGAGCTGTGCCCGCTTATCCCTGCTTATCGAACAGGAGCCCAAGCCATACTACTGAAGTGGTTTTTGCTTGTTGGGGGCGGGGGATGAGTTCTAGGCCAAGAAAGAAGTCCTACCTTGCCTACCTTATTCTTCTCCCAAAATAAGAAAATGAGTCTCGTTAACTGTGAGGTGTAATGTTTTCCAGCCTTGACAATTTTCAGGTCTGTGGACTTCAACTCCCAGAATTCTCAACGACAGCCGTTCTGGCTGGGGAATTGTGGGAACTTAAGGAAGTTGCCAGAGTTGAGGAATATTGATCTAAAGCCATGTTTCTCAACCTTGGCAACTTGAACATGGATGGACTTCAGCTCCCAGAATTCCCCAGATGGCCATGCCTGGGTTTTTTTTTACCCCTTCTATCTCCTATGGTGGAGAGATTGCAGAGGAAGGGATTATAAGAGAGTAAGCAGGCCACAGTGGGCATAAACCTCAAAAGGAATGCATCCGTGCCAGGGAATTCTGGGAGTTGAAATCCACCCAAGGTTGAGAAACAGTGTTGTAAAGGAAGGGTTCCCTTTCAATTTCTTTCCTCAAAAATCTGCTGGCAGAAAGAGGGATCCACCCATATGTCAGATTCAGCTACTTGTTCTCAAAATCCGGCAAGATTTGCAGAATTTTCCACTCGGTGGGGCGGTGATCTGTTTGCCCGTCTAGCACTTTCCTCGCTTCCTACGACCGCAGTGATCAGATTCGTTGAAACCCTCCCCCCAAACTTCTCCCCCCTGTCCTGCAGACGCCCTGGATGCCCTTCCCAACGGTTTCGCGTCTCTTCCTCCGGACGGTGACCTCTGCTCCCTGCCCGGCTTGCCGGACGCCACAATCCTCATCAGCAACGTCTGTAGCATCGGAAGCCACGTGGCCGAGGAACTTTTCCAAGGGACCCGAGACAACGGCCGGCCGCTGGATCCTTCAGCCGGCCGGGTGGAAGGCGGGAGCCAGCCGGCCGACGCGGCTGCCGAAGAGGCCGAAGAGAGGCCCGGCGAGAACGCGGCTCAGCCCAGTCTGCTGCGGGAGGAGCACATCACGTGCGTGCACAGTAAGAGCAGCGTGTGTGTGTGTGTCTGTTTTGTTTGTGGAGACTGGGTGCCTCTCACAGGCAGTCCTCGACTTTACGGCCAAAATATTGTCGCTAAATGAGACATTTGTTAAAGTGAGTTTTGCCCCATTTGGCGACTTTGCTTGCCACGGTTCTTAAGCGAATCACTGCTGTTGATAATTTAGCGACCCGGTTGTTAAGTGAATTTGGCTTTTCCCCCGTTGACTTTGTTCATCCGGAGGGGATCAGATGACCCTGCCGGGACGCTGCGACCGTCATAATTATGAGTCCGTTGCCAAGCGTTGGAAATTTGACTACGGGGATGCTGCAACAGTCGTTAAGTGTGAAAAACCGTCCTAAGTCCCTTTTCTTTCAATGATAATGTAAACCAGTGTTTCTCAACCTTGGAAGCTTGAAGATGGGTGGACTTCAACTCCCAGAATCCCCCAGCCAGCGCTGCTGGCTGGGGGATTCTGGGAGTTGAAGTCCACCCATCTTCAAGCTTCCAAGGTTGAGAAACACTGATGTAAACGGTCATGCAATGGACTGTTTTAAGTCGAGGACCACCTGTGCAAAATTTACAACTAAAGGGAAAAAAAAAGGATGGGTTAAAAATGAACATTAAATGTGGATTAAAAAGCTTTTTCCCAGCAGCCTTAAAGGCAGCCCCCCACTCCCCTTTTCTCTCGCCCCCACATTGAGACCCCCCCTCCCCCAAAGATGGACTGAATTTGGTTGCTTCCGTTTTCTTCCTTCCGTCCTTCCTGCCAGACATCTTGGACGAGTTCCTGCAGACGTATGGCAGCCTCATCCCCATCAGCGTGGACGAGGTGGTGGGGAAGCTGGAGGACATCTTTCAGCAGGAATTCTCCACCCTCCAGAGGTACGATTTCCCTCCCCCCCCCCCGACACACACACACACTGCTAACTCCCCCTCTCCCCGTTCTTACTCCTCCATGCCCGCCCCCCCCTCCAGCCGCTAATGGGCAAATAGCTCAGCTTGCTTCCCCCCAGCTGGAAGATCAAGGCTCCAGGAAGGCTGCCCCACAGCACCCTTGCCAGCCCCCCCCCCAAATCTAAGCTGCCCTGCAAGGGAAATGGTTGTCTCTCTCTCTCTCTCTCTCTCTCTCTCTCTCTCTCTCTCTCTCTCTCTCTCTCTCTCTCTCTCTCTCTCTCTCTCTCTCACACACACACACACACACACACACACACACACACACACACACACAGGTCTAATGTACCCCTGGGAAGGAAAGCCTCGCAGGTCTCTGGAAAGATCCAAGCCGCAATTCCAGGCAAAGGAAAAGACGCAACTCCCAGAATTCCCAGCTAGAAATAATGGGATACTGGGAATTGAGGTCCCTTACACGGCTCATGGCGAGCAAGAGGGCTTCAGCCCTTGCAAGGTGACGGAAGGGACCGTGGAGGTCTTCTAGTCCAACCCCCCCAGGAGTTCAAAGCAGGAATCCTTGTGGTCAAATGGGCGTCTGAACTTTTCTTGAAAACGGCTGGGTGGGTGGAGATGGGTGGATGGAGAGGCAGAGAGAGAGAAATCATAAGGTTGGAAGGAACTTTGGAGGTCTTCTAGTCCAACCTTGGTAGAGCCCGGGTAGCGCAGCAGACTAAAGCACTGTTATTAACATCAGCTGCCTGCAATTATTGTAAGTTCGAATCTCTCCAAGGCTCAAGGTTGACTCAGCCTTCCATCCTTTCTAAGGTAGGTTAAATGAGGACCCAGTTTGTGGGGGCAGTAAGCTGACTTTGTATAAATATACAAAAGAATGAAGGCTATTGCACTGTAAGCCGCCCTGAGTCTCCGGAGAAGGGCGGCATATAAATCAAATAAAAAAAAAAACCCGGGAGCCCAAGGCCTTATATCATCCAGGAAGAATGCTTACCTGATCTTTTCTTGAGATAGAGATGATAGGTAGATGATAGATAGGTAGGTATATAGACAGACAGACAGTATTTAGATAGATATAAATAGATACCATAGATAGGAATCTTTTCTTGAGATAGACAGGCAGGCAGACGAGAGAGAGGAGTTGTCAGCGTTCCAAGCAACAGACCCAACGCAATGCAAACTCTGGGGTTTCCTCAAAGTGTGAATCTATTAGGAAAGTCATATTGGCACAGCTGGTGAAAACCCGACTCTGAAGGCCCCGAGGTTTTCCCCACCCAAACCAGACCCCAAAGTCCTTGCTTCCCGCCCCCAGGCCACGCCTCCATCACACGGTCCAATCAGGTCACAGCCCCAACTCCAGTTGGCTTCAGTCCACACTTTCCCAGCACCTGGTGAGAACGACCTTGGTTCTCAGGGGGAAGAAGTTTATTTTGGCTACGGGTCCCCAGCTGTCTCTTGTCTCCCCCCTTCCCGTTCCCACAGCTCCAACCGGCCTGGCTGTGGCAGCCCTGAAGACGCTCCAAAATGGCTTCAGGGTTGACAGAATGAGAAAGAGAGAGAGAGAGATTGTAGAATCATAAAAGTTGGAAGGAACCTTGCAGGTCTTCTAGTCCAACCCCCAGGGGCCCAAGGCCTTATATCCAGGAAGTCCAGGAAGAATGGTTGTCTGAGCTTTTCTTTAAATAGACAGACAGACAGATAGTAGATGGATATTCATCAATAGATGCCATCGATAAATATCTTTTCTTAGAGAGATGAGAGGGAGAGATCTTTTCTTGAAATAGGCAGACAGACGAAAGGGCCTGGTGGCTCAGCAGACTAATAGCATTGTGATTAACACCAGCTGTCTGCAATTACTGCAAGTTCGAATCTCACCAAGGCTCAAGGTTGACTCAGCCTTCCATCCTTTCTAAGGTAGGTAAATTGAGGACCCGGTTTGTGGGGGCAATAAGCTGACTTTGTATAAATATACAAAAGGATGAAGGCTTAACGCATTGTAAGCCGCCCTGAGTCTCCGGAAAAGGGCGGCATATAAATTAAATTAAAAAAAAAAAAAGAGTGGAGGATTCTAGGGCCAGAAGAGACCTCCCTAATATTCTGGAGATCATCCATACAGAAGTAAAAAAAAAAAAAAAAATCACAAGCGCTAACTCTACTTTTATTGTAAGGTTACACTAAGAGAATCTCTCCCTCCTCCTTTCCTTTCAATCCCCAAGCTACGCGGGATGCTCCTTCCCTTCTGAGATGCTTCTCAGGCCCCTTTTCCTGCTGAGGGCTCAGAGGGGCCTTTGCCCTGTCTGAGCTGCCCCTCTTCCCTCCCCTAGAAGCCTGGCACTCTTGACAGATCAGCAGGCACAGAGACATTAACAGGCACATCTACAGGTGACGCGAAAGAGACTAAGCAGAGCGCGGCATTCCCACCCCACCGGCAATCGGCACCCAAACACCAACTCCCAAGATTAACATCACACCCCCACAATCAAGTAACCGAGAGCCCCATCCAGGCACTGCCAGAGAAGCCAACAGCAAATGGCCCAAGCAAAGCATGATAAGTGCTGTATGGATTTATATGTTAGGGTCGCTCATGGGCATCCTTCAGTCTCAAGAGACGATGGCATCGTGCTCTGGAAAAAGGTCCTAAAACAGCATCTGCTGTGACTAAGAAGGCCAATGGGAGAGTGGCCATCGATCCCTTCCCCACGGAGGGCAGATCCGTTCCGTCCCCTGCCCACCCCCCAGATTTCGCCGGTTCCGGGACTGCCTCTTTGCCTCAAGGGTCTCTTGGAATGGGAGGAGGCCCTGCTGCCTCTTCAGCCTCTCCAAGCTGAATGATCGGAGGTCAAGGTTTCCCCGTCGTTAATGTCCATTCCCAGGGCCTTTAGGTCCCTCTTGCAGACATCCTTATATATATGGCAGCTGTGGTCTCCCTCTGAGGCGCTTTCCCTGCACTAATTCTTAGTGTATAGGGTGTAGGTGAATACATACATATGTATATATAGCATGCCTCTGTGTATGTGATGCATGTGTACACTTTTGAGAGAAGCAAGGGAATTTCATTTTTAATGTGTGTCAGTGTGCCCACAAGCGTGTGGGGTGGGGGTGGGGAATGACAATACAGGTGAGCTTAAATATCTAAGGCCAGGGGTTCCCAAACCGCAGTCTGTGGACCAGCATCGGGCCGCAGCATGCTGAAAACTGGGCCACCCAAACAAGGGAAGCTCCCATCCGTGGGATGCAAGTAGCATGTGAAACCACGTCCCCTTCAGTCCGTGGAAAAACCTCTCTCCGTGGAACCGGTCCCTGGTCCCCCAAAGGTTGGGGGCCACCATCTAAGGCCACCCTCAACAACACAGACACGGCAAGCCACTAGAATAGAATATGACATCAAACCACACTCCTTACGAGCACTGATGATGTTACGTAGATGGGTCATGAAACGTCTGCAAGAAAACCAGCGAGCTCGGAGAACACCAAGGAGCCCTCACGTCAACCCTGAGCTACAAAGAGTCCTCCTCCTCCTCCTCTCCCATTCCCACCTTCCCTTAAACTCCAGCAGCCACTGGCCAATTTCCCTGTAACTTTGGTCACTAAATGAGCAGTCGTAAGCCGATCTTGTGAGGGTCTGGCGGAGCTCCAGGGCGTGGAATGCCAGATGCCCCTTAGGAGGAGTCAACTGACGGGGGGGTTGAAGGGCCCCAGACCCCCACCCCGTCTTTCAGTGTCCCTTCCCACGGAGGGGTCCCCCAAGGCCTGTCGTTCTCTCGGCCCCTCCAGGAAGAGCTTGGTGAACCAGCTGATCCAGTCCTACCAGCGCATGCCGGGCAACGCCGTGGTTCGGACCTTCCGGGTGACTTACAAACGCCACGTGGTGACCATGGATGACCTGCAGACCCTTTTTGGGTCCAACTGGCTCAATGACCAGGTAGGCTCATTGCACCCCAGGCGGAGGACGGGAGAAGAGGTGGGACTTGTAGAGGCCCTTGGGAGCACAGGGCCAGAGGTTGCCCCAGATGCGCCCCAGGCTCCGTGAGCACCAAAGGTCCTGGTCCCTTCGCAGGGGGTTTTCTAACCTGCAGGGGCTCTTCTGAGCCCCTCTCCCTGGGCTTCATTTTAAACGTTGGCTGGAACAATTATGCCTTTCTAGTTTGGGGTCATCCCAGGTGGAATGACGTGGAAGGTCTGCAAGAAAACAGCCAAGCTCAGAGACCCACAGTCCTCTTCCTCCTCCTCCTCTTCCTCCTCCTCTTCCTCCCTCCTCCTCCCTCCTCCTCCTCCAAGTAATAAATGCATAGCAATCAAGCCAGGTAGATTCCTCAAAGGATACTTTTATTGGAATTATCATATTGGCACATACTCTGAAGTCTCCTGTGGTTTTCACCTAATTAATAAGAAAAAAAAATCTACTTTCTTCAAACAATCAGTCCCATGGCCCGTTCACGGTGCGGACTGGCAACTGGGTGGCATCACTCCACCTTCCATCAACCAGGGGTGACAATGCCCATGGTTCCCAAGAGAAAATACGTTGTTTTGGCTACAGATTCCCTTCTATCTCAATTCCCCCTTCCCTATCCCTCAGCTCCAGTGTGGCAACACTGAAGTGACCAAAATGGCTTCCGTCAGGTCAGCTTCAGGGTTGACACCTCCCCTTCTTTCCTCCTCCTTCCTTCTCTCCTCCTCTTCCTCTTCCCCCTCTTCCTCCTCCCCTTCTCTCCTCTTCCTCTTCCCCTTCTCTCCTCTTCCTCTTCCCACTCTTCCTCCCTTTCTCTCCTCCTCTTCCTCCTCCTTCCCTTCTCTCCTCCTCTTCCTCTTCCCCCTCTTCCTCCCTCTTCTTCCCCTTCCCTCCTCCTCCTCCTTCCCTTCTCTCCTCTTCCTCTTCCCCCTCTTTCCCCTTCTCTCCTCCTCTTCTTCTTTCTCCTCCTTCCCTTCTCTCCTCCTCTTCCTCTTCCCCCTCTTCCTCTTCCTCCTCCCCTTCTCTCCTCTTCCTCTTCCCACTCTTCCTCCCTTTCTCTCCTCCTCTTCCTCCTCCTTCCCTTCTCTCCTCCTCTTCCTCTTCCCCCTCTTCCTCCCTCTTCTTCCCCTTCCCTCCTCCTCCTCCTTCCCTTCTCTCCTCCCCTTCTCCCCTCCTCCTCCTCTTCCTCCCCACAACCCCCTCTTCCTTTTAGCACTGGTGACGTCCCCTAGTTGGGTCACGAAACATCTGCAAGAAAACCACCAAGCTCAGAGTCTTTAAAGATTCTCGGCCATCCAGGTCATGGTTGTCCCAAAGATGCTTTTTCCAGAAGGCAACTGGACTTTCTTGTTTTTTCTTTTGAAGATGTTTCGCTTCTCATCCATTCCCCAGTATCCTGTCAGAGCGGAAGAAGCTTCTTGGATGAGAAGTGAAACATCTTCAAAAGAAAAAAACCAGAAAGTCCAGTTGCCTCCTGAAAAAAAATGCGCCTTTGGGACACCAAGTTCAAAGAGCATCAAAGACCCCACAGTCCTCCTCCTCCTCTTCCTCTTCACAATCCCCACCCTTCTAGCACTGATGATATTCCCTAGTTGGGTCACGAAATGTCTGCCAGGAAACCAGACCACCCAGAGAGCGCCAAGGACCCCACACTTCAACCCTGAGCTACAAATATTCTGTTAATTTCCTTTCTCTCCTGAGCACCATTTCATACTGGGCTGTGGTTACTAATTGTTAGGAGGGGGGGGAATACAGTCCAGCAGGAATGATTCCATGGCATAGGACCCGGGTACCTTCGAGACCGACTTCTGCCACCAATAACCTCCCACCGACCAGTCCGCTCCCACAGAGAGGGTCTCCTCAGGGTGCCATCGGCCAAGTCATGTCGGCTGGCGACACCCAGGGGGAGGGCCTTCTCTGTGGGAGCCCCAGCCCTGTGGAATGAACTACCCCCGGAGATACGTAAGATCTCCGACCTCCGGGTGTTTCGCTGCGCACTCAAGACCCTATTGTTCCGCCAGGCTGGGTTAGCAATATAATTTTAAATTGGATGTTTTAAATTTTTGGGGTTTTAAATTAAGCCAAATTTATTTAATATTTTTAAATTATTTTAAATTGATGTTTATTCTGTTTTTTAATTAGGCTGTACACCTCCCTGAGTCCTTCGGGAGAAGGGCGGTATAGAAATAAAATTATTATTATTATTATTATTATTATTATTATTATTATTATTATTATTATTATTATTATTATTATTATTATTATTATTATTATTATTTGGTCTTCCCCACCTAAGGCTGACTGCCCTCCAGAGGTGCGTATCCTGTGTTCTTGTTGTAACCCATCCCACCATTTCCCTCTTTCGAGCAGGTGATGAACATGTATGGGGACCTCGTTATGGACACGGTGCCAGAAAAGGTGAGGCACAGTTTTCCAGCCTTTTTTGCTTGCGAAATAAGTTCAGAATATGACTTTGCAAAAACGCTGTGAGTTCAAAAGCATTTCCCCCCCCCCCCACACTGAGCCTGGGACAGATGCTTTGATGGTTGCCCTGAAGGTCCTTTGAGATTCTGAATAAGGAGAGGTTTTGTCCATTCACTGGGGCGGGGGGGGGGGGGGAAACCACAACTGATACAAAATGTAAAAATCATAAAAATTCAATAAAAAATTATATTTTATTATGTTTTACTAACCTAGGTTAAATGTTAATACAGCAGTGGCCAAAATTGTGGAAACCTAGCTCATAACACCACTTTTTTCGGGGAGTAGTTAGTACCACAAAATTATATATCAATGGATACCATAAAATTATATATCAATGGATACCATAAAATTATATATCAATGGATACCATAAAATTATATATCAATGGATACCATAAAATTATATATCAATGGAAAGGTAATTTAATCAAGAATGTAATGCAATAACCTTTATGAATGATTTGCTATTAGAATAGCAGCTACAGTATAAAGAAGAAAAGTGAAACATGTAGAAAAAATGAGAAATATAAAAATTATCACCATAGGAAAAAGGAGATATACAAAAATGATCCCCATGTCAGTTAATCCTTAGTTGGGTAACCTTTAAGCATGAATGACGGCCTTACAACGTCTTCCCATGGAGGGAACCAAGTTTTTTTTAGTTCTGCAGCTGTTATCATGTGAAACCAAGATTAAATGATGGCTTCTATTAACTGGGTTTCATTGCTGGGTCACTTCTGATTTAGTCAGCTGCATAGATTTTCCATTGGGTGAAGGTCTGGGCTATTCCCAGGCCATTCCAGCAGCGGAATAGGATTCTCTTGAAACGCCCCCCAAAAAAGTGGTGTTATTAGCCATCAAACCTCAAAAATACAACTTTTCCCAAAAGGTTTCCACAATTTTGGCCATTACTGTATATATTGCTAAGGCCTGTATGATATGCCATAGGTTAAATAAATAAATGCACCCCAGGTAAAAGGGCGCTTAAGGCTCGTGTGCCCCCCTAGAGGTGGGGAACTGTGCCCCCTTTATGACTTGTGGACTTCAGCTCCCAGAATTCTTCAGCCAGGAATTCTGGGAGTTGAAGTCCACAAGTCATAAAAGGGCCATTGTTCACCTCCATTGTCTTAGATCAGGGGGGTCTCCAAGCTACTCTGGGAGTTGAAGTCCGCCAGGCTTAAAGTTGCCAAGCTTGGAGACCCCTGTCTTAGATCATAGCAGGATTTGGTGAATTGGGCAAATAGTAACGGCCTCTGACTTTTCTGCACCTCCATCTTCTCCATTCCTCTTTTTTTTTCCCCCCTCTCTCAGGTTCACTTTTTCAACAGTTTTTTCTACGATAAGCTACGAACCAAGGGGTACGAAGGCGTGAAGCGTTGGACCAAAAATGTAAGTGTTCTTGTTCTTTTTTTTTTTCCGCCAGCCTTCCTTGGCAGCCCCTTGGCCTGGTGGACAGGTAGTCCTCGACGTAACGACCACAACGGTCGCTAAGTGAGATGTTGGCTAAGGGGGATATTGCCCCCATTTTGCAAATTTTTCTCGCCGCTGTTAATTAAGCGAATTACTGCAGGGGTTAAATGAGTGGCGCAGTCATTAAGCGAATCCGCTCTCTTCCCCCATCGACTTGGTTTGTCAGAAGGTCGCAAAAAAGGGGGTCACGTGACCCTGGGACACCGACCGTCATAAATACGAGTCAGTTGCCAAGCACCCGAATTTCGATCACGTGACGCTTCAGCGGTCGTAAGTGTGAAAAGCAATCAGAAGTCCGTTTTCTCAGTGCCGTTGTAACTTCAAACGGTCACTAAAGGAACTGTTGTAAGTCGAGGACTACCTGTACCAGGCTCTGCTGTTGGGGAAATGCATGGGATTTGTAGTCCAGCCTACCCAAAGGGTTCTTGTTGGACGTGGCCACCCGGAAACCTGTCGCCCATCCCAAAAGCCCCAGGGGCAGCTTGTAGGTCCAGGGCTCCCCCAGGGGCTGAACCCCGAGCACCCCTTCCCCACCTGTACAGCCAGGTAGGGAGAAGGTGAGGCCACGCCCTGCTGGGAGACCCCGCTGAGCTCCTCTGGTGTCCCATCTCCCCCCCCCCCAGGTGGACATTTTTAACAAAGAGATCCTGTTGATCCCCATCCATCTGGAGGTTCACTGGTCGCTGATCTGCGTGGAGGTGAAGCAGAAGAAGATCACCTACCTGGATTCCCAGCGCACTCTCAACCGGCGGTGTCCCAAGGTAAGGCGGTTCCCAGGTGTGGCAGGAAGAGACGATCTGGATCCATGCTCCCGTCCTCCACGGTTGTCCCAAAGGTGCTTTTCCAAAAAGGCAACTGTTTTTTTTTTTTCCCCTTTTGAAACGTTTCGCTTCTCGGAATCAGAATCGAGCCGGAAGGGACCTTGGAGGTCTTCTAGTCCAGCCCCCTCAAGCCGCCCAGAGTCCCTTGGGAGTGGGGCAGCATAGAAATGCGACAAAATAAATAAATAAATAAATTTATTTTATTTATTTATTTTATTTAATCTAATTTTTATACCGCCCTTCTCCCGAAGGACTCAGGGTGGTGCACAGCCCAAAAATAAAACAAACACATATATAAAATTTAAAAGCAATTTAAAATAAGCAGGAGACCCTAAAACGTCTCAAGACAAGTGACTGTCCAGTCTCTTTTTAACAACCTCCAGGGATGGAGCATCCACAACTTCTGGTGGCAAGTAGTTCCACTGGTTAATTGTTCTCACGGATAGAAGAGGGGAAGGGAAAGGAGGGGAGAAAATAAGAATAGATGAGAAAAGAGAAGGAGAGGAGAGGAGAGGAGAGGAGGAAGGGACCTTGGAGGTCTTCTAGTCCAACCCCCTGCTTAGGCCAGAAACCTTATACCATTTCAGACAAATAGTTATCCAATCTTTTCTTTAAAACCTCCAGTGATGCAGCACCCACAACTTCTGGTGGCGAGTTGTTCCACCGGTTAATTGTTCTCACTGTTAGGAAGTTTTCTCCTTAATTCCAGGTTGTTTCTCTCCTTGATGAATTTCCATCGTTTCTTCTCCTGCCTTCTGGTGCTTTGGAGAATAGGTGGACCCCCGTCTTAACGTGGGGCAGCCCCTCAAATACTGGAACGCTGCTACCATGTCCCCCCCTTAGTCCTTCTTTTCTCTAGACTGGCCAAACCCAAGAATCATCCAAGAACAGGTCTAACTGGCTAGAAGAGCTGAACCAACTCCTTCCATTCTCCACCAGTCAGTCAGAACCGAAGAAGCTTCTTGGATGAGAAGGGAAATGTTTTCAAGGGGAAAAAAACAAAGAAAGTCCAGTTTTTCTTTTGGAAAAAAAGCACCTTTTGGGAAGAGGATTTGGAGAGTGCAAAGTCCCAGGGAGGCCATGGACCCAAGAGGAAACCCCCCCTTCCCCCCAGAGCACCCCTCTCGGTCTCTCCACCCACTGCTGCTTCGGAGATTCCACCGAGATTGGCAGGAGAGAGGTGGGGGGGGGAGGGGGCTGGAAAGAAGGGGCAGCAAGGTTGTCTTGTTTTCAGAAAAAGACCCTTGGCTGTTGGGTGGGGGGCATTTGGGGAGCAGGCTGGAGTTGGGGGGGGCAGCTCTTTTCACGCACTTTCCCTACGGTGGAGACTGAATTTATTATATTGATGAATTAAGACAGCACTTGATAAGAGAGGGCATTAAGAGATCGAATTGTAAATAGAAATCAAGATAATTTAAAGAAAGATGTAAGTTTAAGACAAGAGATATTTAGAAGCAGAATTTGTGTAAAGAGGTTAAATAGGCTAGAGCAGTGTTTCTCAACCTTGGTAGCTTGAAGGTGGGTGGACTTCAACTCCCAGAATCCCCCAGCCAGCAGCGCTGGCTGGGGGATTCTGGGAGTTGAAGTCCACCCACCTTCAAGCTTCCAAGGTTGAGAAACACTGGGCTAGAGATAGCGATGCAGAAAAGTTGTTATGAGTATTGAAATTTTGATAAGTTTGTTTTTGGTTGTTTATATTTGTTTGTTTTTTGTCTGTGCGTGCGTTTTTTTCTTGCTTTTTTTGGTGTATTATGTTTCTTTTTGTACTGTGTATCTGAGTCCCTTCGGGGAGAAGGGCGGGATATAAATTTAATAAATAAATAAATAAATATATCTTAAATCTTTGGAAATTTAATAAAATTATTTTAAAAAGAAAGAAAGAAACAACCATGGATATTTGATCCAGGACAGACTTTTGAACTTTGGGGGGTTATTTGGGGATCGATAGGAAGCTGTGGAAAACTTTCCACCAGTGGATTACAATCCCAGTTTGCTGAGAGCGAATTTGGAAATCTTCATTTGGTCTTTTATATTCTTAATTTTTATTTTTTTTAATTTGATTTATATGCCGCCCTTCTCCGGAGACTCAGGGTGGCTTACAATGCGTTAAGCAATAGCCTTCATACTTTTGTATATTTATACAAAGTCAGCTTATTTCCCCCACAATCTGGGTCCTCATTTTATCCACCTTAGAAAGGATGGAAGGCTGAGTCGACCTTGAGCCTGGTGAGAATTGAACTCGCAGTAATTGCAGGCAGCTGGATGTTAAATGCTGCCTTAGTAGGAGGCATTAGCCTCCTACGCCACTCAGGCTCCTACACTAGTTAACACTAGTTAACACTAGTTAGTGTTAACTAACATATCAACTACACAGATTGGCTTAACAACTGTGGCACAAAAAGTCGTAAAATGGGACAAAATTCACTTCATAAATGTCTCACTTAAGATTTTGGGCTCCGTTGTGGTCGTAAGTCGAGGACTAGCTGTTCTTGTTTTTTTTTTTTTTTTTTTTTTTAAAGGCACCTTTTTAAATATCTCACTTATTTTGTGGGTTTTTTTGGATTTTGGGGGGAGGGATTTTTAACTTGAATAAAATAAAAAAAATAATATTACAAAAGATAAGTTGTGGGATAGCAATGGGGCAGCTGCTGCTGCTGTTTGACGTGCCTTCCCCTCCTCTTCCCCCCCCAATAGCACATCTGCAGGTACCTGCAAGCCGAAGCGGATAAGAAGAACCGTCCCGACTTCCGAGAGGGCTGGAGAGGGGTTTTCCAGATGGTGGGTGTCTCTTCCCAGGCATTGGGGGATGGCAGTGGGGGGTCTCCAGTGACCCAGCTCTTTCGGGTTCCTCTCCCTGACCTTCTCGGGGCCTCCCAAATTTAACCCAGGAGGATCACCCCTCTGGCAGCCAGGAGAGAGCCAGGAGGCTCTTCAGCTGCAGCTTGTTGGGTCTCTCCTGCACTCCCCTCCTTCCGCCTCTTTGAGGGGCAGAACCCAGAAGACAGCAGCGGGCACTGCCCCACGGCCTCCTGATGGCATGTCAGGCACCCTAGGACTAGAACTCCCAGTCTCCTGGTGACGGGCACAAAGTCACCCAGCTGGCTTTCATGCCTAAGGCAGGACTAGAACTCACCGTCTCTTGGTGATGGGCCCAAACTCACCTAGCTGACATTCATGCCTAAGGCGGGACTAGGACTCCCTGTCTCCTGGTGATGGGCCCAAAGTCACCTACCTGGCTTTCATGCCTAAGGTGGGACTAGAACTCACTGTCTCTCCTGTTGATTGGCCCAAAGTCACCTACCTGGCTTTCATGCCTAAGGCGGGACTCAAGCTCCCCCTCTCCTGGCTTTTAGGCTAGCGCCTTAACCACTAGATCAAACTGAGTCTCATTTTAGTTTAGGTGGATGCGTAAATTCAGTCCTTTTCAGGCTCTGGCCCCAAAATCTATCTTGATCCTTTGAGTTATAAAACGATAGAAGGTGCCAGATGCCCTTCTGTCCCTGGGCGGAAGTGACTACTCAGGGGGTCGGAGGCGAGAATTGTGCCCCCGCAGTGGCTCAGGGATGTCGGGCAGGAAGGCAGAGATGGCGATTTGGCAGGTGGGAGCCCAGGTGAGGAAGGGGGCCGATGCCCGGCCTGCCTTCTCAAAGCGTGGGATGGTCAGGTCAGGAGAGTGGGTGGGTGGGAACCTTGGGGGCTGCGGACCCCCTGCTCTCTCTCTCTTCCCGCCTCGTCTGACCGGTTTCATTTTCTCCCACCCAGAACATCGCCCGACAAAACAACGACAGTGATTGTGGAGCCTTCGTCCTGCAGGTGAGAGGCCTGGCTCAGAAGGGGCCCTGGCGCATTGTGGGGGGAGGTGTCAATGGAGTGGGGGGGGAAATCCAGAGACTGGAGGGCACCTTTTCCACCTGTTGAAAGGCAGAAGCTCTGCTTTGAATGAAATTTGCTCCTGGAAAAGGTGCTTCTGGTCTTCTGGAGGAGGAGGAGGAGGAAGGGAGAAAAGGATTGTGGAGTCCTTGGCTGCTTTCTTCCAGACGTTTCATGACCCAACTAGGGAACTATCATCAGTGAGAGAAGGGAGTGGGGTGTTGCATTTTTAGCACTGATTATGTTACACAGCTGGGTCACGAAACGTCTGCCAAAAAAAAAAAAACCCCAGAGCGCAGCAAGGAGCCCTCATTTCAACCCTGAGCTACAAATATTCTCATGCATTGGTCTCGATCGGAAAGTCTGACCGAAAGTCGATCCTCTAATCAATCAAATCTTCTTTTCTTTTTCTTTTTCTTTTTTTCCTTCCCTAGTATTCCAAATTCCTGGCCCTGGGCCTGCCCTTCGCCTTCACGCAGCAGGACATGCCGAAACTCCGCCGACAGATGTACAAGGAGCTGTGCCACTGCAAACTCCTCGCGTGACAGCCCGGCTGCACAACTCCCCCCTCCCCACACACACACACACGTCCCCCTCCTCTCTTTCTCACCCCCTCCCCCCACACACACCCCCAACCTCCCCACCAGGGATGCCGCAGGACCACCGTCCCATCCTTGGACAGGAACGCCTCTTCGTCCGGCCTCCCTGGGTTTCAGCCAGAGACAAGGGGACTGCCTGAGGTTTGATCAACCGGACTTACGTGGGGCGGGGGGGGGGGGGCGGCGGTTTTTTTAAAGCCAAGTTACGCCCTGATCCTTCCTTTCTTCCTTCCTTCCTTCTTTTTCTTTCTGGTCATTCTGTTTGGTTTTTTGTTCCTATTTAAACCTGGGACAGGGTGGCCTTTCTCTCGGTTGTTTTGTTGGGGAATTGAGGGGGAAGAGGGTTTTGGGGGTCTGTTGGCATTGTGGGGGGTGACCGAGACGGGGCCCCGCTCTCTGCGGAGGCTCCCTGCAGATCCGAGAAAAGTGTGGGGAAATCCTGAACTCAGGACCGGAAAGGGAGGGGGGGCACGGGAGACCCCTGCACAGAAACACACCACACCCCCTCTCGTGTTATGTCACCCCCGTGGCTTCATTGTGTTAGTTCATAATGTATTTCTCCCTCCGCCCCCCCCCTCCCCCAAAAAAGGGGAAGGCCTTGGAAAAGAGGGAAAGGGGCTGCACTGGGGTGGGCCGGGGGTGGGGGGGGCGAGGTTTCTACACTGGGGCCGAGATTAACTGAAAACAAGCGTTTTTTTATACAATGGCTGCCATTGTGGGTAATAAAAATTGTTCTTTGGAGAAGCATTTAAGCGAACTCGACTTGTGGTGGCCCTGCAGGGTCCCCGGAGGGTCCCTGCAGGCCGTTTCTTCCGAGGTTCAAGGCTCTGGGATGGCAAGCGGAAAGAGAGCTTGGGGGGGGGGCACCTCAGAGGTCTTCTAGCCCAACCCCCTGCTCGAGCAGGAGACGCTGTTACCACTTCGCACAATTGGCTGTCCAGTTGTGTTAAAAGCAATGGAGCAACCCACAACTTCTGGTGGCAGGTTGTTCCACTGGTGAATTGTCCTCGCCGTCAGGAAGTTTCTCCTTAATTCCAGGTTGCTTCTCTCCTTGTTTCGTTTCCATCCGTTGTTCCCTTTCGGGGGCTTTGGAGAATAGTTTGACCCTACCCCCCCTTTCTTCTTTGAGGCAGCCCCTCAGATACAGGAAGTCCGCGACTTACAGCCACAACTGAGCCCAAATTTTTCTCTTGGCAAGCGAGACGTTTCTGAAGTGAGCCTGGCCCCGTTTTACAAGCTCTCTCTGCCACCGTTGATAAGTCGCCTGGTCGTTAAGCGAATCTGGCTTCCCTGTGGACTTCGCTCCGGTCGCAAAAGGGAATCGCGTGACCCCCGGGACGCTGCGACCCGTCATAAATGTGACCCACTTGCCAAGAGTCTGAATTTTGATCCCGAAAATGCTTCGAAGGTTGTTAAGAGTGGAAAAGGCTCCCAAGTCGTTTTTTTCAGTGCCATTGTAACTTTGAACAGTCACTAAATGAAGAGTTGTAAGTCGAGGTAGATGGCAATGGTCGGTTTCCCCTCTTTTGCCAAAGAAAGGGTCAGAGGCTCTTTCCTTGGCTGCCTAAAGCAGTGTTTCTCAACCTTGGAAGCTTGAAGATGGGTGGACTTCAACTCCCAGAATCCCCCAGCCAGCGCTGCTGGCTGGGGGATTCTGGGAGTTGAAGTCCACCCATCTTCAAGCTTCCAAGGTTGAGAAACACTGACTTAAAGGATGGGACTTGTAGTCCAACCACACCATTTTGAGAAAAGCTGCTTTGAGCCCCCGTCAGTCTTTTCTAGGTAGTCCTTGACTTACGACGTTTCATTTAGTGGCCACGGCCGCTTTTCACTCTTTTAAGACCGTTGCAGCATCCCCAGTGGTCACGGCTTGGCCATTGGACTCGTCTTAATGACGGTCGCCGTGATCCAGTGGTCTTGGGGTCCCCTTTTGCGACCGCCCGACGCGCAGTCGCCAGATCCGCTTAACGACCGGGTTACGAACCGCTGCAGCTGTTCACTTAACCACCGTGGCAAGACAGGTGGTGAAACGGGATAAAACTCAAGACGACGTTCACTTAGCGACAAGAAGTGTTGTGGTCGTAGGTCGAGGACTTCCTCAAAGCACGTCGAAAAGAAGGAGAGATTCATTTCCAGAATTTCTGGGCGCAAAGATGGCAGCGGAGGAAAGGGAGCCGGGTCTGCAGCCTCCAGGGGTCAGTCCTGAGGACCTCTTGGAGCCCCCTGGGACAGGCCAACCGATGAGCCTACCCCCTCGGGGGCTCCTGGCTGGTCAGTCCCTTAGCTCCTTCCCAAGGCCTGAGGAAGCAGCTCCGCAGACGAGGCCTTGTGGGTGCAAAAGGGGTCACCTGAGCTGCATCCCAGGACCCTCCCCTGCACTCCCCCTTGAGTGGTGGTCCCACCGCATCAGCAGCAATGGGGAGGGGGGATTCCTGGAAGGAGGAGGATGCTGGGTTTCCCCGAAAATAAGACATATGTGTGTGTATATATGTATGTATGTATGTTGGACTAGATGACCTTCAGCTGTTCATATGTACGTATGTACATACACACACCTATATGCATATACATAACGATTAGAAACTATTCTAAAAAGACGAGTTCCAGGTATGTTTGTCAACAAAGCAGCAGACATTCTGCCAGCTCCAGAACTAAAAGAATTACAATTTTATTCTACTAAGAGCTTTCGTCAGCCATCTGCTGACATCGTCAGAGTATGAAAACTACCATTGCAGAGATCTCCGCCTTTATAGGCCATTAAATCAATTTGCCCATTGCGTGCCAATGTTACGCCCTCTAACCCAGGAAGCCCCGGAGCCTCCCCCTCCAGCTGCAGTCTACCAGGTTTCCCGAAAATTAAGCCGTAATGAGTCTTTTGGAGTATATATGTATACACACACACATGCATATACACATATATGTATACGTGTGTGTGTGTGTTGCAAGAGACACATTAGGGCTTAATTTTGGGGGAAACCTGGTAGACTGCACCTGGAGGGGGAGGCTCCAGGGCTTCCGGGGGGGGGCAGAAGTTAAAAGTCAGGAGGGGGGGAGGGGGTCTTAAATGGGTTGGAGGTTTGTGGGGGAGGGGGAGCGCCTTCTGCCCATGCTCAGAGGTGGTGGGGGGAGGTTTCCGTGGCCCTTCGGGGAGCAGAGCTCGGGGCCCAGCTTGCAGCCCCACCGTCCGATCCCCTTTTTCTCGGGCCTTCGGGCCTGGCCGAGCCCTGGGCGCGGAGGGGACTCGGGCTGGAGTCTCCGCCCGGCCTTTGGCGGGGCGCTTTCCTTCCCTGCGACGTCGCCATCCGGGGATTCCGGGGTTGGGAACCCACGAATTTGGGGAGCGGGGGGTGCAGGACAGGCGGGAAAGGCCCTTGCAGGCCTCCGGGTCGTGGGAATGCAACTTGCGTGCACGGAAAATAGGGCGCGCCCCTGCCTGCCGTGTTTTGGGCAGGGCGGCTCCCCCGCCCCGGGGTCCTGCCGTGCCCCCTCCCCTCCCCCCCGCCCGGTGCACAAAGCCCGGCCCGGAAGCCTCCGCCGCCACCGGCCCCGCCACGTGCGCCCCTGCCCGGGCCCCGAAGGCCCGCCTCCGGCCCCTCCGACGACCGTCATTGGCCGGCCGAGCCTTGCGCAAGCGGGCCAACGGACGCGGTTTCCGGCCAATGCGGGCCCGGCGTTCTGCCTCTCCGTGACGTCACCGCGGCCGTCTCCCCCAATCAGCGGCCGCTGGCGTCACGCGTGACGGGCGGGCCGCTCAGCCGAGGAGAAAAAAGGCGGCCGAGCCAATGAGAGAGAAGCCGGTCAGGGAGATAGCTGGGCGTTCGGGCCAATGAGAGGAGCGGAGAGGCAGGGCGGGCCGGAACGCGACGGCCAATGGTCGCCGGGCCAGTGGGCGGAGCCCCGGCGGCGGTTATAAGGAGGCGCGAGGCGGGCGGGGCCAGGACCTTTTCCACAGAATGTCTGCGAGTCAAGAGAGCCGGTGAGTGAGCCCCGAGGCCTCCGCTAGGCCGCGCCGCCCGCCTCCCCCGGCCTTCCCTCGCCCGATCCCCGCGACCGGCCTTCGCCATCCCCCCTCCTCCTCCGCCTTCTCGGCGCCTCCGCACGTGGCCGCTCCCGCAGGCCGTCTCCCCCCCCCGCGGAGCGTTGGTCTCTCCCTCGCGGCCCATGCTGCGCGCGGCCCATGGGCGAAACCATTTTTCTCTCGGGGGGGGTGTATTTATTTTTTAAAAAAAATAGGCCTTCCCTTCCGAGGCCTTGACTGCGCCATTCGCGGGCGCGGCGCCATCCTTTCCTTGCGGGCCTTTTCCCACCCCGACCGCGCTGCCTTCTCGGCCTCCCCTTCCCCTTCAGCCGCTTCTCCCCTTTCCCTCTCTCCCTCCCTCCCCCCCTTCCTCCGGGAGGGGCCATTTTGTCTCTCTCTATTCCCCCCTCCCCTTTCTCGGACCTTGCCCCCACCCCCACCCCCAAAAGGGTCGGCGGGGCCCCCGGGCGAGGCGGGCGGCGCGCTCCCCGCGGCGAGCGCGTCCGCGTTCCCGGCCGCCCATTGTCCTGGCGCGGCGCATCCGGGAAACTCGGGGCGCGTGACGTCAGCGGGGCGGGGGCGGGGCCGGCGGCCTTAAAAGGGAAGGCGGAAGCGCACGTGGGCGGGGGAGGCGCCTGGCCGGCGGGGCGTCGCGCGGACGTTTCTCCCCCCCCACCCCCCATCTTGACCGCCTCCCTCCGCTCTTGCAGCTCCCGAGACAATGGCCCCGACGGCATGGACCCCGACGGCGTCATCGAGGTGAGGATATGGGGGGGGGAATCCCCTTTGCCCAGGCCTGGGAATCTGCTCCCTCCCCAAAGGAGGGGGGCCCGTTTAGGATTGGAAGGCCGCCATGCTTTCTCCCCACTTGGGGGGGTCAGGAAGCCTCTCCCCCCCCCCACTCACGGCCTTCCTATGGAGGATTGTCTTTCACAAACACAGAATTGGACTAATGGGGGGGGGGGTTCCATAGTTCCATCCAACTTGGGGGGGTGGCCCAGGCCCAGAGATTCCAGTTCCTCTGAAGGATTGGGCCCCCTCTCCCAAAGAAGGGTGCCTGCGCCCACCCACCCCCAGTTATTTGTGATAGGGGAAGGGGATCCATGGTTTCAACCCACTTGGGGGTGTCAGGAAGCCTGGCCCATTCATGGGGTTCCTATGAAGGATTGTGTCTCACTCACTCACTCACTGTTCCCTACTTAGAATTGGATTAATATGAGGGGTTCATAGTTGCATCCAATTTGGGAATCTCAGGCCGGAGATTCCAATTCCACTAAAGGATTCCCACCCCAAGAAAGGTGCTCCCCCTCCCCAATTTAGGAATGTAGTAGGGAAGGGAGGGGCATGGGTTCACCCCATTTGGAGATGGGAGGAAGCCTGGCCCACTCCTGGGGTTCTAGTTCCTGTGAAGGATTGTTTCCCCCCCCCTCCAAACAAGGGCGCCTCCCCCCCTACTTGGGAAATGATGTAAATTGGGGAAGGGATTCATGGTTTCACCCCACTTGGGGGTGACCGGGAGCCTGGGCTGGGCCTGATCCTAGAGTCCCCATGAAATTATATTCCTGGTTTTCTGCTTAGGAGTTGGTGTGGGGGGGTCCACGGTTCCACTTTGGGGAGAGGGGTTCCTGGGGTGCTGAGCCTGATCCCGTGTCCCCTTCTTCCCGCAGAGCAACTGGAATGAGATTGTCGACAGCTTTGACGATATGAACCTGTCGGAGTCCCTTCTGCGAGGAATCTACGCTTACGGTTTTGAGAAACCCTCTGCTATCCAACAGCGAGCCATTCTCCCTTGTATCAAGGGTGAGCCTAGATAAGATCACCAAAAATAAGAAGTCCCTGCCAGTGGACGTTTCTAGGCGACTTGAGCGCCGTTTAGCACTTGGGAACAATAGATGTTGCCTAACAATCTACATTCTGGTCCAAAAAGAGAACGCAAACTTCAGTAAAGGAAAATATTTGTAGCTCAGGGTTGACACGAGTCCTTGAGGCTTCTCCGAACTGGGTTGATTTTCTGGCAGACCTTTCATAACCGACTAGAGAACATCAATGCTACCGAGTGTGGAATTTGCAGACTCCCCAAGCAAACTGCACTAGTTCAGGTAATAAAAAGTCTGCATGGAAATAATCCAGCTCGGAGAGCACCAGGGACTCCTGTCAATCCTTGATCGGGAAAGAAAATGTGTCAAAAATTCACAAGTTCCTGGGGACGTTCTGCTCTGGGATTTGAATCTCCTAAGGATGGAAGAGAAAAGTTACACTAGAAGAGAACATTTGCTGCTCAGGCCTGAACTGAGATAGTTCAGCTGTGCTGCTCAGTTTATCAGTTGGCAAACTAGCTGTGGAAGTCCCCAAACAGACTCACATCTGGGGGCTCCTCTGTTTCTGGGCCTTCATCTCTCTTCCCCCCTCCACCCCCCCACCCCACCCCCCGCTAATGGGCAAAGAGGGGCCTCTCCCCGTGGCTGCCATCTTACATCTATCGGGGGGACAGGAGCAAGCCCCATTCATCCCAGGCAGCGTCCTTCCCAGTGGCTGCTCACTGGTTCATGCTGGGGAGGCACACCGAAGTGTATCTTTTGGGCGATGTGGCTTCTGTCTGGAAAGCCGTGGTTAACTCTGATTAACTGCCCTCCTTTTTCCTTCTCAGGATATGATGTGATCGCCCAAGCCCAGTCTGGCACTGGGAAGACAGCCACTTTTGCCATCTCCATCTTGCAGCAGATTGAGCTGGATCTGAAAGCGACCCAGGCCTTGGTGCTGGCCCCGACTAGGGAGCTGGCTCAGCAGGTGGGGCTCTTTCTCTCCATCCCTTCCTCTGTTGGTCTTTCCCATTTCTTTTTTCCCCTCTTTTCTTTCCCACCCTCCCTTTCTCTCCCTCCATTTCTGTTTCTGTTTCTTCGTCTCCCTGGGTCTCCCTGTTTCTCTTTTCTTTCCCTCTTTCGGTTTTTCTCTCTCTTTCTTTCTCCCTCTCTGTCTGCCCATCTCTTTCCCTCTCTCCATTCTTCCCTGAATGCATGAACGTGACTCCCGTGGTGTCAAAAGCGCACTTGTGAGACCGAGGGGGACTCGGCAACGCTCCTCGGTCTAAGCTTCACACCCGTTGGTGGTGGAGCCCCTCCAGTCCCCTGCTAACTGGGCAAAGAAGAGCCTCTGACCATGGCGGCTTCTTACATCTAGCAGGGACAGAGCGACCGCTTTCCTCATTCATCCCAGCACAGCGTCTCTCCCAGTGGCTGATGGCTGGTTCATGCTGGGGAAACAGGGGAGGCCGTGCGAATGGCAGGGAAACCCTCCAGGACATGGGCCCCTTTGCCCAGCCGGGCCTCCTCCCCACCTGTCCCTGACAGCATCGTTCTCCTCCTCTTCCTCCTCCTGACAGATCCAGAAGGTGGTCATGGCCCTCGGGGACTACATGGGGGCCTCCTGCCACGCTTGCATAGGGGGGACAAACGTCCGAGCCGAAGTTCAGAAGCTGCAGATGGAAGCGCCCCATATCATTGTGGGGACCCCGGGGCGTGTATTCGACATGCTGAACAGGAGATACTTGTGTGAGTACAGACTGCTGGACACACACAGAGCCTGGGAGTCTTGCGCACCCCCACCCCACACACAGCCCCGGCCAGAGAGGCCTTGGGGGCAGTTGCCTTGGGCTGCACGTTTCCCAAGAGTCTTTGTTTGTGGGAGGGTCTCACCGGCCATCTTGCCCTCTGCAAACATTCAGCCTCAGCTGTCATGAACTGGGGGGTGGGAGTGGGGAGGGGGAGGCTTCAAGGGAAAGAAAATTTGAAGTGCCCCTTCTAGAAATGTCTTGTTTGAATTTGATTGGACATCATGGGGGGGGGAAGTTAAACATGGGGATTTTGGCAAGTGATTTTCAGTTCTGGCTGTGCGCTACTGTGCAGGTAGTCCTCGAGTTACGACCACAATGGGGCTGAGCCCACAAATTTTTTTGGGCTATAACTGAGGCATTTGTTAAGTGACTTTTCCCCCATTTTATGACCTTTCTTGCCTTGGTTGTTAAGTGAATCACTGCGGTTGATAAGTTAGTAACCAAGTTAAGTGAATCCGGCTTCCCCATGGACTTCCCCGCAAAAGAGGATCACGTGACCCACAGGACTCTGCGACCGTCATAAATACGGGTCAGTTGCCAAGCGTCTGAAATTCTGCTCACGTGACCCTGGGGATGCGGCAAGGGCCGTGTGAAAAACCATGCGTCACCTTTTTCAGGGCCGTCGTAACTTCACACGGTCACTAACCAAACTGTTGTAAGTTAAGTCAAGGACTACCTGGAATTTGCTTGACTTCCAGTAAACTCTAAAATCTGGGGGGGTTAAGGATGGTTCTTACTTAGAGGTTCACACTGCGGAGAGTCTTCCCTGCTGCTGTTCCATGATGATTCCCCCATGCGTGTCATCTGACCCCGTGCCCCGATTTTTCCCCTCCGGCCCGCGTTCTGCTGGGCAGGGGGAGGAATCCCCGGAGCCAGGGGGAAAGTGATCATACCTGGATAACGTCCCTGAGACCAGCAGCTTTCGGCATCCTCCTCCTCGGCCGGCCCTTCCTGCAATCGGCCTGCCTGAGTTTCTTTCTTTCTTTCCTTCCTTCCGCAGCACCCAAGTTCATCAAGATGTTTGTGCTGGACGAAGCCGATGAAATGTTGAGCCGAGGCTTCAAGGACCAGATTTATGATATATTCCAGAAGCTGAGTGGCAACACGCAGGTGAGGCACCCCCTGAGGGGCAAATCCAGCCATTCCTTGGAGGGGTTAACTTCTTCAGAGCCACAGTGGTTAGGGTGCAGTCATGCAGGCTCCTTCTGCTGGCTGCCTGCAATTTGGCAGTTTGAATCTCCCCAGGCTCAAGGTTGACTCAGCCTTCTGTCCTTCCGAGGTCGGTAAAATGAGGACCCAGATTGTTTGGGGGGATAAGAGGCTGACTCTAAACTGCTTAGATAGGGCTGTAAAGTGGTATATAAGCCTAAGGGTCAGTGCTGTTTGTTGAATTTACTTGCCCCCTCTCTCATTATGGGGGGAGGGCTACTCTAGAGCAACCATCTTCTGGGACGGGGGGTCTCCAACCTCAGCAACTTTAAGGCTCTATTAAACTCCCAGAATTCCCCACGCCCATGCTGATGAGACACATTCTGAGCAAAACTCCTGAGGTTTATTAAGGGGTGATGGTCTTCTCTTCTTCCCAGGTGATAAACCTCCAAGGACCCCTTTTAAAGGGGTCTTTCACCAGCCCCAGTTCACACTGCCCAATTCAGAATCCTTTTTTGGGAGCTCGGAAGGCTGGGCCGGCCCTAAGAAGAGTTGGAAGGGGCCTTGGAGGTCTAGTCCAGCCCCAGTTCAAGCAGGAGACTAGAGAGCAGGGGTTACAGTGGGTGGGTAGGAAAGGGGGCTTTGGGTAAAGCAGGGAAGAAGCTGAGCTCTCCTCTCTTCCCCCCCCTCCCCAAACGCTTAGGTGGTCCTCTTGTCTGCCACCATGCCGATGGATGTGCTGGAGGTGACGAAGAAGTTCATGAGGGACCCCATCCGGATCCTAGTGAAGAAGGAAGAGCTGACTTTGGAGGGGATTCGGCAATTCTATATTAATGTGGAGAGGGAGGTGAGCGCGCAGGAGGGTTTTCTGGGTGGGGGGGGGCTTCACATTGTGGTGATTTCAGGAGCTTCTGACTGGGCTGCGCAAAAGCCCCTGGAACCGGCCTTCCTTCCCCTTTGGAGTCCAGGTGGCTGCAGAGTTCTAGTACACAGCTAGATTTGGTCAAAGGCCAACCCAAAAAAGTAAAGCCCCCTCCCCTAAAAACACACAGCCTCCGCTTTGGCTCCGTCCTACAGTGTTTGCATGGGACGCCTGTTGATAGGCTCTCTCGACGTCCTTTCCTTGCCCATGTTTCATTATCCACTGCACTGATGATGTTCCCTAGTTGGGTCATGAGATTCCTGCAAGAAGACCAAAGCCCCAAGCCCAGCCATCAAGGACCCCACAAAATGTTCTGTTTCATTCCCTTAATTCTCACGCCGCCTCCGCCTCTTCTTCCTCTTTAAGGAATGGAAGCTGGACACCCTTTGCGACCTCTACGAGACCTTGACCATCACCCAGGCGGTCATCTTCATCAACACCCGGAGGAAGGTGGACTGGCTGACGGAGAAGATGCACGCCCGGGACTTCACCGTTTCGGCCATGGTGGGTGTGGGCCCTGTCTTGTGTGTGAGGGGTGGGTTGGATTCTGCCCACCTCGGAAAAGGGGTGGCAGAGGCTCCTCTCCCTGCCAGCTTTAGAGAGACCCGGGAGTTTTTCTCCTGCATGAATTGGCGGAGGGGAGGGGGGCAGCGGAGTTAACAGACTTGGTTAGCTTGCAAATCCTGGTCTTTGGTGTGGGGAGGGAGTAACCTCCTTGGGCCTCTTTCTGCCCAGCACGGGGACATGGACCAGAAGGAGCGTGACGTCATCATGAGAGAGTTCCGCTCCGGATCCAGCCGGGTCCTCATCACCACCGACTTGCTGGTAAGTGCCAGGAAGGTCCTCCCCTCCCCTCCTTCCCCAGGGAGATTCCCTCTCTGCCTGGCCGGTGCGGTGCCAATGGCGGATTGTAGCTCCTGGGCAGAGGAACGGTCGAAAGGGGCTGCTTGACTCCACGGCTGGCACCCCCTGAGGTTCCCGGTCACTTTGTAGCAGCTCACAGTTGGATCTCCTCTCCCGCCAGCGGTTCTTTTGGGGGGGTGGGATGGGGGAGACATTTGGGCTTCAGAAGAGCAAGAGTTGGGAGTTGCCAAGGTGGGAGGCCCTCTGCTCCAGGATGGCTGCCAGGAGGCATTTCAGAAAGGAGAGATGGGGAGGGGAAAGGGGGGCTCTCCGGGTAAAGGAGGAGCAAGACAATTTGGGCTCAGTTGTCGTAACTCGAGGATTGCCTGCGGAATGTGCCAGACGGCCCACAACTCTTTGGGCCGAGACCCACAGTTGGAAAAGGGGCAAAGATTAGTACAGGTAGACTACAGTGGAGCACAAAATTACTTTCTTGCCATAGTTGTTAAGTGAATCCCTGCGGTTAAGTTAGTCACACAGTAGTTAAGTTAACCTGGCTTCCCCACTGACTGCTGGTCGGAAGGTCGTAAAATGGGGATCACCTGACTCCCGGACATTGCGACTGTCATTAATATGAGCCAGTTGCCCATCATCCGAATTTTGATCACCTGACTCGGGGGGGGGGGGGGGGACACTGCAAAAGCCCAGAAGAGGAAGAAATGGTCCTGAATCGCATTTTTCGGTGCCCTTTAAACAGTCACTAAATGAATGGTTAAGTTGAGGACTACCTGACTAGATGACCTTTCTAATTCAACCCCCCCCTTCTCGCGCAGGAGACCCTAGCCCAGTGATGGCTAGCCTTTATGCCCATGCCCATAATTCTATGTGCCGCATGCACGTGTGACCCCCCTGCTCCACCCACTCCTGGCACACGATGGCCTAGTAGGCCTGTTTCTCTCTCACACTTGGCTCCAGAGCCTTTCTAGGAGTCTGGGGAGGGCAAAAACAGCCTTCCCCACCCACTACCACCCCTCGGAGGCCAGAAATGGCCTGTTTGCCAACTTCCGGTGGGACCAGAAGGGCCCATTTTTTGCTGTCCAGAGCCTCTCGGAGTGTGGGGAGGGCAAAAACGGCCTTCCCCTCTTCCCTTCCCCCCCCCCCAGGCCCTCCAGAGGCCAGAAACGGCCTGTTTCCCTACTTCTGGTGGGCCCAGAAGGCGCGAAAATGAGCTGAGCTGAGCTCGCGTGCCCACTGATGTGGTGGCACGCGTGCCATAGCTTCACTATCACGGCCCTAGACCCTATCATGGCAACTTCCAAGTCAACAGAGTCTGATTGCTAATGGGGGGGCGGGGGCTGGCAAGGGCCGGGGCTCCTGTTGAAAGCAGCTGCCTCTTTTTCCCCGCAGGCGCGAGGCATCGACGTCCAGCAAGTCTCCCTGGTCATCAACTACGATCTCCCCACCAACCGCGAGAACTACATTCACCGGTAAGGAGAGGCTCTCAAATGGCGGTGGGGGTGTTGCGTCTCTCTGGTCCTTTCTACCCGCTCTCAACTCATCCTTTTCTCTCCAATCCCTTTCTCTCTCTCTCTTCCTCCCCACCCCCTCAAAAAAAACCCCAGGATCGGTCGAGGCGGACGCTTCGGCAGGAAAGGCGTGGCCATCAACATGGTGACGGAAGAGGACAAGCGCACCCTGCGCGACATCGAGACTTTCTACAACACCTCCATCGAGGAGATGCCTCTCAATGTGGCCGACCTCATCTGAGTGGCCTGGGGAGGGGGGCACTGTGCCGCGACACCCCCCGCCCCACCCACCCACCCGCTCCCTCCCCTCCTCCCGCCCCGAAAAGTTAGAGGCACAGTATTCTCCCGTTCCTGCCTTTCGTTTTTTGTTTTGTTTTGTTTTGTTTTCTATTTTTGAGGGTTTTTTTTTTTTTTTAATTATTTTGGCCTTTTGAATAAATGTCACTTTTGGGGGGTTTTTTTGGAGGCAGATCGAAAATCTTTTAGTGTTTACTCCGGGCGCCTCGGCTGTGTCTTGTTCAACCTCTCCTCTTCTCCCCCTCCCTCCCTCCCTCCCCCCCCAGCCTTCGTGTCCTCGTTTTGTAGCCCCTCCCCCCGTCTTTTCCCCGTAATTGCAAAACAGAGGTATCCTTTCTTCTTTTTTTGTTGGGGGGGGGAACCGGACGAAGAGTTTCCCAGGAGCTAGGCCTTTCTGGCTCACTGCTGCTTTTTCCCGCCCTGCCTTTCCCAGGAAATTAAAAAAAAAAAAACTTAATTTTGTAGTTTTTTTTTTTTTTTTTAAATTTACGAATCTTTCGACAAGAATCATGGTGCTAAAACGGAGAAACAAAAACAAAAAAAAAAATACAAGCTTGAGAATCAAAAACCTACCTCACCAGGTCAGGGTTTTTTTTCTCCCGGTCTAAAATTCAAAACAAAACAAAAAATTGCCAAGACGTGTGGGTTTTTTTCTCCCTCTTTCTCTCTTTCGGAATGAGACCTTCCCCCATCACATTTTTTAAAATAAAACCGAAAAAAAGAACTTTTTTCATACAGCAAAAAAAAAATAATAAGAAATCTGTGTTGCCACCTTTACCTTTCTTTTGTATAGCTATTATTTATTCAAAAGGAGACTTACAGTGACCAAAATAAACGTGAACTTGAGAAAAGGCTCGGCTTGGAGTGAGTTTTGTAAAATGGGAGGAGGGCCCTTACTGGTTTTTACTGGTTCCTGGGCTCTTTAAAAGATCCCAAAAATGGGATTGGGCTGCAACATTTGGGAAACTGCCTGGATGGCCCTGGGCGTTTCTCTACTGGTAGTTTTACTTAGTGACTAGTTAACAGTACCATAAAAGTTTTCATACTTAATGACCAATTTAGCATCCCCCATGGGCAAAATTCGGGCAACTGGCACGTGGCCACCATTGGTAACCTCCCCAAACCAGCTTCTCACAAAGTCAATGGGGGAAGCTAGATTTGTTTAACGACTGATTTATGTAGTGACAGCACTGATTTGTCTAATAACTGGCCAAAAATGGGGTGCCACTCAAGTTCGTTCTGTTTGTTGCAACAGAAATTCGAGGCTTCATTGTCGTAAATTGAGCGCTAGATGCAATGCATTTTAAATCCCATGATTGGAAAAGAGGCAAAATTTAAAATTGAATGAATGAATGAGCTGGAAGGGACCTTGGAGGTCTTCTAGTCCAGCCCCTCCGTTGAAGCAGGAAAACCTATACCCTTATTTCAGATAAGTGACTGTCCAGTCTCTCTTTGAAAACCTCCAGTGATGGAATACCCATAACTTCTGGTGGCAAGCTGTTCCACTGGTTACTTGTCCTCACTGCTAGGAAGTTTCCCCTCAATTCCTTTTTGCATAAAGTTTTTTATTTTATAACATAAAAATTCAAATTTTTGGTTAAGCTCTGTTGTCTGGGTACAAACAACGTAGGAAATGATCATCAAAGTGTTTACAACAATGTTCATTACATTGATATCCATAATACTGATACTTGCTTATCCATTTTAACAAAACTCCCTTTTTTCCATTGGTCCTTTTCTTATATTTCCATGTTTCTAACTTCTGTTTTTGTCAGCTAACCAAATAAGTCTCAAGTCAAAAAGTTCAATTTCTTCCTTTTCCTTAATTGTGTTAATCTATCCGTTTCTGCACATTCTAATATTTTTTTAAATCACATTTTCATCTGTAGGGATCTCTTCACTCTTCCATTGTCCAAATACAATTCTGGCTGCAGAATACATGTAAGATCAAATATTTATTCCCCTTGTCATGCTTTTCTGGTAAAATGCCCAACCAAAAATATTTCTGGCTTTATCATTTTTTCCAACCATACATGTATTTTTGTCCAATATATTTTTTTTTTTTTGCTTTTGGGCTTGTCCCCCACATGATTATGTGAAGCAGATATCTGATGGCATTTCCAACATTTAGCGGACATGCCCTTAAACATCTTTGCCAACCTTGAGGGTGGGAAATGCCATCTGAACCATTTTTTAAAAGATTTTCTTTATATTGCAGTTGACATTATCATTTCTATCCCACAGTTTCTGCCATTTATCTAATTCTATTGTATAACCAAAATTTTTTTAGCCAGGTTGCTTCTCTCCTTGATCAGTTTCCATCCTTCAGGTGCTTTGGAGAACAGGTTGACCCCCTCCTCAAATACTGAGAAGCCCATCATGTCACCCCCCAATTCCTTAGACTAACCAACCCCAAAACCTGCAGCCGTTTTCCCTACATTTTATCATATATTCTTATGAAATGTATTAGGTGCCTATCTGGCCACGGGGCTCTTCTAGGGGGCTCAGAATCATAACAGAGAGAAAGAAAAAAAGCTTAAACCAAGTGAAAGTAAAATGGAGCAGTAAAATAACCAAGAAAAAAAAAAAAGAAAATACATCCATATGGTTAAAAGTCTTAAGAGATTCTCAGCCATCCAGGTTGTCCCAAAGGTGCTTTTTCTGGAAGCGAGTGGACCTTCTGCTTTTTTTCTCCTTTTTGAAGACGTTTCGCTTCTCATCCAAGGAGCTTCTTCGGCTCTGACTGATGGTTGGGGAATATGGAAGGATTTCTATTCCTTGCAAGGATGCCAATGATCAGCTGTCTGCAACATCTTCGGACATCAATATGATTAGTAAAACACACAAAATAATGCACTGGATGGGAGACATAGCAGCCATTTTCTAGAGTGGTTGACTTGTGAGAAGTTGTACGGCTTCCTTGCTGAGAACTTACGGCCTACGGCCCCACCCTGACCTTGAGCAAGACCAGGAGGAAGTGAGACGGGGGCTTTCCTTGCGGGGGTGGGGTGGGGGGGGCGGCTGAGTCATCCATTGGGCTTCAACTCCCAAAACCGACAGGGCCTTTTCCAAGTTGGATCAGCCGGCAACTTTTAAGATTTGTTTGGACTTCCAAATCCCAGAATTCCCTAGCCAGCAAGGCAAGTCTTTAAAAATTGCCAAATTTGGAGACACACACACACACACACACTCGGTCTGGGGTCTCCTGCTTGAGCAAGGGTTGGACTAGACGACCTCCAAAGTCCCTTCCAATTCTTGTTATTCTCCTTGGGGCTGCCCGGCTTCCCCAGCTCCTAAAAAAAGGATTCCGAATAGGGCAACATGAACTGGGGGGGGGGGAGTGGCGAAAGACCCTCTCCCCTTGAAAAAGGGGTCCTTGGAGGTTTATCATCTGGAGGGGAGGGGCTCCAAGGGAAGAAGACCCCCCCTCTTCAATAAACCTCAGGAGTTTTGCTCAGGGGGTGTCTCAGAGATTCTCAAGCCACCCGGGACACTTTAGGAGGTCTGGACTTCAACTCCCAGAATTCCCCAGCTGGCCCATGCTGATGAGGCAACTAGACTGGGTTTTTTCTTTGAAGACATTTCGCTTCTCATCCAAGAGGCTTCTTCAGCTCTGACTGGATGGTGGACGATGGAAGGATTTCATGGAAGGACCCACAAGGAATATCGATCCTTCCCTTCCCCTTCACCATTCAGTCAGAGCTGAAGAAGCTTCTCGGATGAGAAGCGAAACGTCTTCAAAAGAAAAAAAAGCCAGAAAATCCAGTTGCCTCCAGAAAAAAAAATGCACCTTTGGGATGTGGGTCTCATCAGCATGGCCGGCTGGGGGAATTCTGGGAGCTGGAAGTCCAGACCTCTGAAAAGTTGCCGAGGTCGGACAAGGGGAAGCTTCAAACAGGCTTGTGGATTTCCAACTCCCAGAATTCTCTGCTGGCTGGGGGGATTCTGGGAGTTGAAGTCCGAGTGGCCGAGGTTGCAAAACACACAGCAACCTTTCAGCGAAAGGACTCCCAGAACTGCCCAACCGGTCGGTCTCTAGGACCCACAACGGGTGGCACCTCCATGGCCCTTTTATCTGTACCCAATTAAATTTTGTTTATGTCTCCGGAGGGGCCAAAGTCCAGGTGATCCGACCTGCCGCAGGTGTTCCAAGCTGTGGCCTTGGGAGAAGGGGCGGCTCGGTTCTAAGGGTCATTCCCCAGGCCGGGAGCCACCCCGCACACACACCCCCATCCAAAGGGGAGGGTAGCATGCCCGCCCTTCCCCTCCCCTCCCCGCTTTCTGTTCACCTTCCCTTTCTGAAAGAGAAAATAGAGACCGCTTTCGATGGGATCAGTCCCTCCGTTCATTTGCCAAACTCAAGCCGCCTGAGGTGAGTAATTGTGGGGAGTGGGGGCTTATAGGGGGCAATAGACCTCCTTTGGCTGGCTCAGACAGGCCAGTCCTCGACTTACAGCCACAACTGAGCCCAACATTTTTGTTGCCAAGTGAGACACACTCTACGACTTCTCTTAAATTAGTCGCTAAGTGAATCCGTAGACTCTTGCTTGTCAGAAGGTCATAAAAGGAGATCCCGGGACACGCCGACCGTCATAAATGTGAATCCGTCGTCAAGCGTCCGAATGTAGATCACATGACCACGGGGGAATGCCACAAAGGTCATAATAAACCTATTTATTTCAACTAGCATGAGTTTAATTTTAAATTGATTTTAAATTGGGTTGTTTTAATTTAGGGCCAGAATATTTAATTATTTTAATATTGTTTTTAAATTTTGTATGCTCTGTTTTTACTTTGGCTGTGCACCGCCCTGAGTCCTTTTTGGAGAAGGGCGGTATAGAAATTTAATAAATAAATAAATAAATAAATAAGGGTGAAAAACGGCCTTTTTCAGCGCTGTTGCAACTTCGGTCACTAAGCAAAGTGTTGTAAGTCGAGGACTACCCGTAAGGCACTGATAGGGTTCCCCTAGTTTGGGGAATGAAACGACTGCAAGGAAACAAGAGAAGCCGGGGAGCACCCAGGACCTCTGCCAACCCAGAAGCGGGCATAAGAAACTCACTTGCTTACTGACGATGGCAGGCACCAGGGGGTAGCTGCTGGGCAATGGCGGTGGGGGGGTGGGGGGGAAATCCCAATTTCGCCCCCTCTGCTGATGGGGGGGGGGAGAATCAGCCTCCACTCCCAGGGGCGTTTGGGCATCTCAAGCCCCCCTCCTTTCCCCCCCACTGGGCTCCCCTCAAAGACCAGAGCTGGGCAGGCATTTTGCCTTAATGGGGACATTTCGTGTGGTGGTGTGTGTGTGTGTTGTTGTGTGTTGTTGTGTGTGTGTGTGTGTAAGGCCTGGCCCTCCACCTGTTTTGTTTGCCAAGAGAAGCCACAACCCTCTTGGTCATATGAGAGTCAGGCCTCCATCTGCAAAAGAGGAAGGGGAAATGCTGATTTTGGAGTCCGAAGCCGCCATGTGAGACCGACTCCGATGACCTCTTCGCTTGACCCTCAATGGAGCCCAGGACCCCGGCCCTCCCCCTCCTCCCCCTCCTCCTCCTCCTCTTGGCTTCCTGGCACCCAGGATGTGGCAGCCTCTGCCCTTTGACCCCACCCCCCCCACTGCGCTGGCACCCTCCACCAACCCCCCTCCCCATGGGCAGGGAGACTGAGGAGGGGGCTTTTGAGAAGACCAGGTGGGCAGCGATGGGCTTGAGCAGGGGGTTGGACTAGAAGACCTCCAAGGCCCCTTCCAACGCTCTTATTCTGTTAAAGGGGTGCTGTGGGGAGGACACGGCCCCTTCCTGATTGACCTTCCAAAGAGGGGAGGGGAACCCACCCCTCAGCTTCGAGCCCACGGCCCACGGGAGGGGACGGAGAGGGGGGGGAAGGCAGGAAACGTGGCCAGGAGGGGATGCTGCCTTGTCAGCCAGGTGTCTCTGCTGCGCATGAGACGCCACGGCCACAAACCGAGCCGTGGCTTCCGCTGCTTTGCAAGAGGGAACAGGGGAACCAACCAACCCCCCCGCCCCAACATTCTGCCCCCCCCCCGAACTGACTCACACTTTGTCAAGGCAGCAAGTCTCATTTCCTTCCCCTTCTTCGAACCTTCCAGGCCGGGCAGGGGGGCCCCTCAGAGTCCCGTGAGCGTCAGCCCTGCGAGGAAGACCTTCGGAAGGAGCGATGCGGCTGGCCAAGCTCTCCGTGGGGCCCGTCCTGTGGCTCGCCGGCTGGTGCCTGCTGGCAGCAGGTTGGTGGTGGTCTCCCTGAAAGTGGGGGAGGGAAAGGGGGGCCTGGCTGCCCTGAAAATGGGGGAGGTTGACCTGGGGCTTCCCGGAGGAAGGAGCAAATTAACGCACACACCCCGGAGCCCCCTTCCTTTGGGTCCAGGGGAGGGGGCTTTCCTCGCAGGACCCCTGCAGGGGGCACTCTGGAGGGAGGGAGGGATGGGGTCCCAGCCTATTCCCCCCCCACCCCAAAATAGCTGAAGCGATGTGCTGTAGGAGGCACAAAGCAGAAGGAATCGGGGAGGGGGACTTGAGGGTGAGCCTGGCTGGGTGGAGACGGGAGGGGGGGGCGGTTTAAGCAGCTCTGCCCACAGATGCCCCCCTCCCCCACTGACCGACCTGGTCTGCTCTCTCACAGGTGAGCCCTCGGGGCAGGAGGACCCCCGGCAGCCCTGCTCCCCACAATTGGGCTCCGAGAATTGCCCCAGACCCACAAAGTCAGCCCCTCTGGTGACCTCGTTCACCAAGACCCCCACCCCTCCCTCAAAGCACACCACCACCCACCACCATCGCCGGCACACGACCGTTCCGGCCAACCACACCACCAGCCACCCTGCCACTACCACCACGCCCAAGAAGCCTACCACCACCCACCACGCCACCACAGCCCCTGCCAACCACACCTCGGCCTCCCACCACACCTCGGCCACCCACACCTCGGCCTCCCACCAAACCAGCCACCCCACCACCACAGCCTCTGCCAACCACACCTCGGCCTCCCACAACACCACCGCTGCCCACCACACCACCGCGGCCCACAACACCACGGCCGCCCACACCACCGCCGCCCCACGGCCCACCCAGCCACCGAGCGTGCTCGTGGGGAACTACACCGTCAAGCAGGGCGCCAGCATCTGCCTGCGGGCAGAAATGGGGCTGAAGATGCAGATCCAGTACGCAGACCAAGCCAAGCGGCAGGTGAGCACGGGTGGGGGTTCCGGTGGGTCCGACGGGGTCGGGGGAGAGTGCCCAGGTCCCAAGATCTGCTGGCACCGAAGAGACTTCCAGAACCGCCTTCCTCCCTGGAGGCCGAGGTCCTCTCGCTCGCTCGTCGGGCAAAGGGCCTGCATTGCGAGCTTTACGGCCTTCCTCCGCTAGCTTAGGCCGGCCACGCAGCGGCATGCAACGGATTGTGTGGGTTTCCTCCTTTGTACCTGCTTCCGTGCTTAGTTCTGTCCTGGCAGAGTTAAGCAATCAAAATAAAGCTGGAAGGGACCTTGGAGGTCTTCTAGTCCAACCTCCTGCTCGAGCAGGAAACCCTACCCCATTCCAGACCAATGGTTCTCCAGTCTCTCTTCTTAAAAGCCTCCAGTGATGGAGAACCCACAGGTTCTGGTGGCAAGCTGTTCCACTGGCTAATTGCCCTCACTATTGGGAAATTTCTCCTTGGTTGGTTCCAGGTTTATTTATTTATTTATTTATTTATTTATTTATTAAATTTATATCCCGCCCTTCTCCCCGAAGGGACTCAGGGCGGTGAACAGCCGAGAATTAAAATAACATGCAATATAAAAGTTAAAATAATTAAGAATAAATTAAATTAAACGGCCACCCCAATTTAAAACCCCTAGCAATACAATTAAAAACCCCTAAAACCTATTCAGGCCAGGCCGGCTTGCTGAAATAAAAACGTCTTCAGGGCCTTACGGGAAGTGCGGAGATCCGGAATCAGCCGTATTCCGGGAGGTAGCTCGTTCCAGAGGGCGGCTGCCCCCACAGAGAAGGCTCTCCCCCTGGGGGCCGCCAGCCGACATTGCCTGACCGACGGCACCCTGAGGAGGCCCTCTCTGTGAGAGCGTATTGGCCGGTGGGAGGTTATCGGTAGCAGCAGGCGGTCTCGTAAGTACCCCGGCCCTAAGCCATGGAGCGCTTTAAAGGTGAGAACCAACACCTTGAAGCGCACCCGGAAGACCACCAGGAGCCAGTGCAGCTCGCGCAGGAGAGGTGTTACATGGGAGCGCCATATAACCCCTCTGTGGGGGTCAATGACTCGCCCCCAATAGCCAGTGATGGCACCAGCTGGCTATATCGGGATGCCGGCATCCACAGCCACTCGGTCTTGGAAGGATTGAGTCGGAGCCTGTTCCTCCCCATCCAGACCCGCACGGCCTCCAGACACTGGGACATCACTTCAAGGGCATCATTGGGGTGGTCTGGGGTGGAGATGTACAGCTGAGTGTCATCAGCGTACAGATGGCATCGCACCCCAAATCCATGGATGATCTCACCCAGCGGCTTCACATAAATGTTGAACAGGAGCGGCGAGAGGACCGACCCTTGTGGCACCCCACAAACAAGGCGCCTCGAGGTCGACCTCTGCCCCCCTGCCAACACAGACTGCGACCAGTCGGAGAGATAGGAGGAGAACCACCGCAACACGGTGCCTCCCACCCCCAACCCCTCCAGCCGGTGCAGCATGATACCATGGTCGATGGTATCAAAAGCCGCTGAGAGGTCTAATAAGACCAGAACAGAGGAGCAACCCCTATCCCGAGCCATCCAGAGATCATCCACCAACGTGACCAATGCCGTTTCCGTGCTGTACCCAGGCCTGAAGCCGGACTGGCACGGGTCTAGATAGATGGTTTCATCCAGGTACTGCGGGAGTTGTTGTGCAACCACACTCTCAACAACCTTCGCAATAAAGCGAAGGTAGTTAGCCATAACAGCCGGGTCCAGAGAGGGCTTCTTAAGGAGGGGCCTCACCACCGCCTCTTTCAAGGCAGGCGGCAGAGAAGCATTTATAATCCTCTGGAGCCAGCCTCGCGTAACCTCCCAGGTAGCCAGTACCAGCCAGGAGGGACACGGGTCCAGTAAACATGTGGTTGCGTTTAACCTCCCCAGAATCCTGTCCACGTCCTCAGGAGTCACAGGATCGAACTCGTCCCAGATAACATTCTCAAGGCCCGCCTCAGCCACTCCGCCAGTCAGAGTCCAGGCCTTCCCGAATCCGAGTGATTTTATCGTGCAGATACTGTGCAAAATCCTCAGCCTGCCCTTGCAAGGGGTCCTCCCGCGCTCCCTGATGTAGGAGGGAGCGGGTCACCCTAAACAAGGCGGCTGGGCCGTTATCTGCCGATGCAATAAGAGCGGAAAAGTAATCACGCAGGTTGCTTCTCTCCTTGCTTAGTTTCCATCCGCCGCTTCTTGTCCTGCCTTTGGGTGCTTTGGAGAATAGGGGGACCCCCTCCGCTTTGGGGCAGCCCCTCAAATACTGGATGTTCCCCCCCACCAGTCCTTCTTTTCTCCAGACTGGCCAAACCCAATTCCTGCACCCGTTCTTTGTATGTTTAATTGAGGGCAGGCGGGCACGGAGGTGGCACTGCAGAGTGGAGCAGCCCCATTTCATTTGAGGGAAACGGAGGGTCTTCCAAGAGGTGGGCGGAGGCTCCTGTATGCCATCTCTCCTTCCCTCCTTCCTTCTCTCCTTCCCTTCTTCCTTTTCCAGGTCTGGGGAGCCTTTGCGGTGCAGCCCAACCACACCAACTTCTCCGGGACGTGTTCCGACAAGACAGCCACCTTGAAACTACATTTCCCAGAAGGCTTCATTCTCTTCACTTTCGAAAAGGTGCAGGAGTGGGGCCGTGGGAAGGACAAGTGGGGGGGGAAGTGCAGGTTGGAAGGGACCCTGGAGGTCTTCTAGTCCAACCCCCTGCTCAAGCAGGAAACCCTATAGCCAAACGTGGCAACTTTTAAGAGTTGTGGACTTCAACTCCCAGAATTCCCCAGCCAGCCAGTCTGGAGACCCCCTATTATAGCACCATTCCAGACACATGGCAGGATTAGGTCACATCTTGAGGCAGCAAGCTTCACGATTAGAGGAAGTCCTCGACTTACGGCTGTTCGGTGAGCAATCGTGCAACATTACCACAGGGCTGAAATTTTTTTTTTAATTTACAAACGGTCCTCGCATTTCACGACGGTTGTTTGTGTCCCTGCGGTCGCGTGATAGTTACATCACGGTCAGTGGGGAAGCCCGGCTGGGAAAGTCGCCATTCGCACGATCAAGGGGTGTCTCGGTTAATGACTGCACCACTTAATGACCAATTTGGTTGTAAGTCGAGGACCGCCCACAGTTGGGGGCAAAGTTTATTCAATTTGAGTTTAAGTTAATAAATAATAACTTTGCGGGAAGAGGGTTATGTTAAGAGGGTTTATTGGTGTATTGATTTCACATTTTCTAACGTTCTGCCAGTTATGCTTTCCTGGGTGACGGGTTGATCTGAAAATATAATTTGTCTGCAATATTCTCAGACTGGCTGCCCGGCCGCCCTCCCCCCCCCCACCCCCATGACTCATTGGGCAGTTCCCGGCTGGCTCCACCACCCCCCACCCACCCCCCACCCAGTCAGATTTGGGTGACTCACTGGTCCTGACTGAGAGTGGCTCTAAGACCGGTCAGCTGCTCAGAGGCATCACATGCCAAGGAAGAACTTTTTTTCTCATGCTTGGCAGCTTTCAGATGTGGGGACTACGACTCCCAAATTCCCCAGCCAGCAAGTCCTCAATAGCCATCTGAAAGCTGCAGAGTTTGAGAGAGGTTGGTCCAGTAGTTCCTGGAAGGGGGGGGGCACAATGGATGAATTTGGGGAGTGGGGGAGAGAGTAGCTTTGGTCTCTGCCAGCCCCACTTTCTAGGGCAGGGGTCTCCAATCTTGGCAACTTTAAGCCTTGGCGGACTTCAACTCCCAGAATTCCCCAGCCAGCTGGAAGTCCGCCAAGGCTTTAAGTTGCCAAGCTTGGAGACCCCTGCCCTGGGGGAAAAAAACACACACAAAAAATTCCCCCTCTTTCTACAGAACACAACAGAAAAGGCAGCGTACCTGAGGCAGGTGGAGGCCAACCTCACCTACCAGTTCCCCCAGGCGACAGGTGAGCAGCAGGCGAGGGGTGGGGGGGCTTGGGGGTGGCGGGGGGGCATCCTCAGTGCCCCATGGCAGCTTTGGCGGGGTCTGTGATGCCCCACAGCTCTTAGAGAAAGAGACGGGGGGCATTCTGTGTGTGGGGGGGGGAGGGTTTCTCCTGCAACCCCAAATTACGGCCACACGAAGCCCCCACCTCAGCCTCCGTCCGACTCACACGCACCCCTCGTTGGCACCTAGACCCCAGAGTTTTGTCCTTGACTTACGACACTTCATTTAGTGACCGTTTGAAGTTACGACATCACTGAAAAAAAGGGACTTACGGGGGTTTTTCGCACTTATGAGCGTTCCCACCGTCACACGAATCAAAATTCGGACACTTGGCAACTGACTCGTTTATGACGGTCACGGTATCCCCCTGGGGGAGGGGGAAGTCTGGTGACCCCCTTTTGTGACCTTTGGACCAGCGAAATTCAACCGTGAAACCAGATTTGCTTAAAAACCGTGTGGCTCACTTAGTAACAGCAGTGATTCACTTAACAACCGTGACCCGTAAAAATGGGGCAAAACTCACTTCACAGCTGTCTTTTGGGCTCAATTGTGGTCACAAGTCGAGGACTGCCTGTCTAAGCTTCCAGAGAGGCAGGGAAGAGCTGGATTTTGGGTGGGGAGCTGCAGGTGGGATTCCCCTGAAGGGGGACGCTTAGCGTGCCCACCGCCCAGATGTCCAACGTGGGGCCACTTCTCCACCGCTTTGTCTCCGCAGAGAAGACCTTCAGGGCCAACAACGCCTCCCTCCGGGAGTTCGCGGCCCCCCTGGGCAAATCCTACCAGTGCCGCAACCGCAGCCTGGCCCTGAGTGAGAACTTCCGCCTGACGGCCCTGAGCGAGCGCGTCCAGGCCTTCCAGCTGCAAGACGGGAAGTTCGGGGAAGGTAAGCGCTGGCCTCTCCGATTGGATGGAGAGATGGGAGCTGGGCGGGAAAGGATCCTCCCAGCTCCCATCTCATGAAACCGGGGGGTGTCTGTGGGGGGGGGGTGTCTCCAAATTTGGCCACTTAGAAGACAGGTGGACTTCAACTCCCAGAATTCCCCAGCTGGCAAAGCTTGATCAGAAATCAGCATGAATGACACAAGAATAACTTATCAATGGTTTTTGATCGGGTAAATTTCTGAGTAGACGCTGGGAATGCAGATGTAATATAACTTCAATTCAGCAAAGGGAAGAAACAACCTGTGGGAAACCGATGTGCTGGCTGGGGAATCCTGGGAGTGTGGAGACCCCCGATATGGAACATAGCATCATAGCCTAGGAAGGGGGACCAACCCCCTGCCCTCGGCTAACAGATCCGGGCTTTTCCCCCCCTTTCCTTTCACCGAGTTTTCGGGTTCACAAGTGCCTGTTTGAAGACTAGGAGGAAGCTCCTCGCCCATTCTTACCTCCCTCCGCCTTGATCTGTGTCTCCTGAGGCTTCCTCAACTAGGGGACCGACCAGCCCCCCTCCCCCTTTTCTCCCCATTACCTGAAATTCCAGGGGGGGGGAAAGGACACATTTTTCTGCCTCTGCCTCAGTTTCTTCTTCTGCCTTTCCAGCGGAGGTCTGTTCCGAGCAGAAGCGCTCCGTCGTCCTGCCCATCGTGGTGGGTGTGGTTCTCGGCGTCCTCATCCTCATCGTCCTCGTGGCCTTCGCCGTGGGACGGTGGCGAGCCCGCACGGGCTACGAGTCCCTCTAAGAGCCCCTGGCGACCCCCTTCCTTGAGTTGCAGCTGGACCAGCTGACGGAGCCCTGCGTTTGAGTCTTTTAACGAGAGCCACCGACGGACAGAAAGGCCAAGAGAGAGAAAATGCCAGACGCCAATCCACTGCCATTCCTTGGACTGCCATTTGAGGACTTTCAGGGGGTTTTAGCTTTTTTTTTTTTTTTTTTAATTGTGCTGCTTATGGCGGGTGGAGGGGGGAAAGGCAGGATGTTAAATAAGCACAGCTAGTCATACAGGTAGTCCTTGATTTACCACACTTAGTGACCGTTTGAAGTGACGACAGCCCTTTAAAAAAGTGACTTATAATTGTTTCTCACGCTTAAGACCATTGCAGCATCTCTACAGCCATCGTCACGTGATCAAAATTCAGTTGGTAACTGACTCAGAGTTATGACTGTTGCAGTATCCGGGGGGGGGTGTCCCCTTTTGCAACCACCGACCAAAAAAGCCAACGGGGGGGGGGGGGAGCCAGATTCACTCAATAATAGCAGCCATTCCATTAGCAACTGTGGCAAGGAATTCACTGAATGACTGTCCCACTTAGCAATGGATTTTTTTTTCCCTCCAGAGAGGAAACTGTGAGAAGGGAGGCAAATAAATTGGATAATAATAGTAATAAAATAATAATAAAGAGGAATGAGCAATTGGAACGGAAGGCGCACCAAGGCGTTCGTTGAGTGGGGCTGCCCCCAGGCCTTTTACGCAGCTGACTGGGCGGGGGGGGAGGGACGCTTTCAAACTCGACGTAAAGCGGGTGCAGTAAAGAGGAAGGAACCTGGTAGTTGGGAGGGAAGGAGGGAGGGAGAGTTTGCTTTGACCGTGGGAATAAAACCTGCGGTTTCCCACTTTGTGCCCAGCAAATCAGTTCATTAAAGACCTTGGCGTGTCTTTTCATTTCCTGTCTTTCTTTTAATGTGGAGTTTTAATTTCATGTCTGCAACAGCCCCCCCCCCCTTTGAGCTCCTGTGAATCTCTCCTTCCGCGAGCAGGAGAAAGCAGACCCCTCCCTGCCTCTGGAAGAGACCCCCCCCCACTAGAATCCTCCCACTGAAAGGTAGGCCTGCCTTCTCCTTCTTCAGAAGGAAAGGAAAATTTTAAGAAACAGGCCGCAAATCATTTCCTGGGTGACGAATGGAGGCCTCTGCCATGGAAAAAGACCTACCTGGGCGGGTTAAAAGCAGAATGACATATAGGTACTCCTTACAACAGTTCCGTTTAGCGACCGAAATGACAATAGTACTGAAAAAAAGTGACTTAGGACCGTTTTCCACACTTATGACCGTTGCAGCAGCATTCCCCATGATCAAAATTCAAGACGCTTGGCCACTGACTCGTATTTATGACGGTTGCGGTGGCCCGGGTTAGGATCACACGATCCCATTTCGTGACCTTCTGGCAAGCAACGTCAATGAGGAAGAGGGATTCATGTTATTAACACCTGCAGGCATTCCTTTCACAACGGCGGAAAGGAAGGTCGTAAAATGGGGTAAAACCCGCTGAACCAATGCCTCGCTTAGCAGTAGAAATGTTGGGTCGTAAGTCGAGGACTACCTGCGAGACCCACAGCTGAGTGTTTTGGTCGAGGAGGGACGGAGGGAGGAATCCGAGCCCCCTGCAACTCCCTCCCTGGCTCCCGGCTCCCTCTTTGCCCAGGCGTGCCTGGGGTGACAGCCAAGCTCAGCCTGGTGGATTTCAGGCTGCAGTAAAAAGAACAGGAAGTCCCGCCCGGTTTGGCTTCCCAAACGGGCCCACAGGTTTCACTTCATTATTATTAAGCAGGGCAGGTAATTACAAGGGTCAGAAGAGGTCACCAGCAGAAAGCACTATAGTTAGTCCTTGACTTCCAACCGTTTGTTTAGTGACCGTTCGAAGTTACAACAGCGCTGAAAAAAGGGACTTTTTCGCACTTACGGCCGTTGAAACTTGAAAATTCACATGATCGTTCGGATGCTTGGAAACTGACTTGTATTGATGACCATCCCGGAGTCACATGATTCCCTTTTGCAACCTTCTGACAGGCAGAGTCAAAGGGGGAGCCAGATTCGCTTAACGACCGTGTTACTGGCTTAACAACAGCAAAGATTCATTTAACAGCTACCGCAGGAATGTGGCAAAACAGGGTAAAATTGATTTAACTCTCTTAACAACAGAAAGGTTGAGTTCAGTCGTGGTCATAAATCGAGGATTAACCCATATCTCTTCGTATTACTGGTAATCCTCGATTTACGACTGCAATCCAGCATTCCCACTGCTAAGCCAAGAGTGAGTGTTGAGTGAGTTTTTCACTTTTTCCAGTGCCATTGTAACTTCGAGAGATCATTAAACAAGTGGCTATAAGTCGAGGACTACCTGGATGGGCTCAGGGCCTGCTGTATTTTGTTTTCTTTTAGTCACAAAGCTGTTTCCGGGACCCGAGACTGCGGTCGAGTTCCTGTTTTCTGCTCTTGGGCTGAGAGTCCCTCCCTGCCAGATGTGTCTGGACTGCTTCTGCTTTGGCAACCACACTCGGCGTGTGTGAAGAGAGATAGCAGAAAAGATGAGACACATCCTGAGCAAAACTCCTGAGGTTTATGGTGAAGGGCTCCCTTCTTCCCAGATGATAAACCTTCAAGGGCCCCTTATCAAGGGATCCTTTCAACCAGCCCCAGTCAACATGGCCCTATTCAGAATTCATTTTTAGGAGGCCAGCCCAGCCCTAAGAAGAATATCAAGAGTTGGAAGGGACCTTGGAGGTCTTCTAGTCCAACCCCTCCTCAAGCAGGAGACCCTAGAACAGGTTCATCAAACTTGGCAACTTTTAAGACTTCTGGACTTCAACTCCCACAATTCCCCAGCCAGCTATGATGACAGTTGAAGTCCAAAACTCTTAACTCTGCGTATCATTCCAGACACGTGTCTTTTTTTGAAGACCTCCAATGATGGAGCACCCACAACTTCTGGTGGCAAGGAGTTCCATTGGTTAATAGTTCTCGCAGTCAGGAAATTCCTCCTTAGGTTGGGGAGGTTGCTTCTCTCCTTGATGAGTTTCCACCCGTTGCTTCTTCTCCTGCCTCCGGGTACTTTGGACAATACAGGTCATCATTGACTTCGCTTAGGGACCATTGGAAGTTACAACAGCACCAAAAAAAAGTAACTTATGACCATTTTTCATGCTTATGACCATTGCGGCATCCCTGTGGCCACGTGATCAAAATTCTGACGCTTGGCAACTGATTCATACTTATGATAATTGCAGTGTCCCAGAGTCATGTGATCCCATTTTGTGACCTTCTGTCAAGCAAAGTCAAAGTAATAAATGTGGCAAGACAGGTCATAAAACGAGGCAAAATTCACTTAACAAATGTCTCACTTAGCAACAGAAACACAATTGGGCTCAATTGTAAGTCAAAGATTACTTGTAATAGAATGAACCCCCCCCTTACTCTTCTGACTCTCCCTGCGACCCCTCCCTCCCCTTCAGGCCCCCCTTCCACCCAGAGCCCACTCAGCCCCTCAGGGCCGAGGCCAGGGCATCTCGGATCTCTACCGCTTCGGCATCCTCTTCCTCCCCTTCCTCCATTGGTTGCTCCTCGCGCGGCTCGGCCTCATCCTCCATCCAGCAGGCCTGGAAGGCATCTCCGCGGGCCTCGCAGATGTTGTGCAGGGTGCAGCAGGCCGCGATGAGGGTGGGCAAGAAGGAGACATCGGTGTCGTTGCGCTTGGTCAAACAACGCCAGCGTCCACGCAGGCGGCCAAAAGCCACCGCCAGTACCGTCCGGGCAGCGTCAGCGTACTCGTTGAAGCGTTGCTGGGTGGGACTCAGAGCCCTTGCCCTGTAGGGTCGCATCAGCCAAGGCAGGAACGGGTATGAGCAGCCGCCCAGCAGATAGACGGGCACCTGCACCCCACTGACGTCTCGGGACCCTCCGGGGAAGAGTTCGCCCTCCTGGGCTCGCTGGTAGAGCTCGGACGCGCACAGCACTTGGGTGTCCGTCACCCGTCCTGGGCACCCAACGTTGATATCCCAGAAGCAGCCACGGGAGTCCACGGCAGCCTGCACCACCACCGAGTGCCATCCGCGACGGTTGTAGTAGCCCGCGGCGTTCTCGTTGGGGGCACGGATGGGCACGTGCAGGGAGCCCAGCACCCCAGCCAATTGTGGCAGGGGGAATCCGTTGCCAGCCGCCACCTGGTCCGGGTTGGGCGGGCGCACGTAGAGCGGGGTGAGGATGCCCACCACGGCTTCACAGACGTCACGCAGGATCTTGCAGACGGTGGAGCGGGACACGCCGAACAGCTGCTCTACCGCCCGATATTCGGTGCAGGCGCCCAGGCGCCAGAGGGTCATGGCCAGGCGGACGTCGGCTGGGATGGCCCGGCGCATGTTGGTGTCCCTGCGTTGGATGGCGTTGCGCAGGTGGGCGCAGAGGTAGTCGAAGGTGCCGGGTGACACGCGGAAGTTCTCGCCCCACTCCCAGGCGCTGAAGGCCTTGACCCGCACAATCTCCCAGAAGGCTGAGCTGCGGAATTTGCTCCACAGGCGCCGTTCCCGCAGCAGCCGGGGAAGGGCGCCCCCACCACGCCGGCCCCCAACGCCCCTGGAGCCCAAGCCAGGCGGGCTGTGCTCCCGGGCCAGCAGGCGGCAGAGCCACAGCAGGGCGAAGCGTTGGCGGCAGCGGGCCTGGGCCCGGCGGTGGCGCGCTGCCCGTCGACGGCGGTCCGCCTCGCAGAGACGACGGCTCCGCTGCAGCCGCAGGGCGTGGAGCAGGCAGAGGGCCACGGTGCCACGGCTGAGGGCGGGCAGCAGCCGGCCCTCCTCATCCTCGTGCCCGGAGGCGGCCGTGGGACAAGATGGCGCCTGAGGAATGGCGGCCATTTTGGCCCTCGATTGACCCTGAGAGCACGAGGTGAGGCGGCGCGCATGCGCGGGCGGACCGGCGGGGGAACCAAACAGCCTCGCGCAGGCGCCTCAGTCCAGGTAGATGCTCAAACTGAAAAGGGCATGCGCGTTCAGGAACGACGGCCGCTCCTCCGCGCACGCGCAGACGGACCGGCACTCTCCTCGGGCGCCTGTCCGGCCTTATGGAAGCGGAAGTCTGGCCCGCCTGAAGCCCCTCCTCCCCAAAATGGCGGCGTCGGCGCTGAAGGTCGCCCTGGTCCCCTACATTCTCCCCGAGCGCTGCTATGACGAGCTCGTCGTCAACCTCAACCTCCTGCACGGTGAGCCGGGCCCGCCCACCGCCCCGTCCCTTGGGGGGGGAGGGGTGTTACTCGGCGGCCCATCGTCCTGGCAACGGGCCCCTGGGCGGAAGTGCCTGAGTGGCCGTCGGCGGCCATCTTGGAGAAGGGCGGAAGCGAGGTTCGCCTGCGGGGGGGTGAGAGCGGAGGCGCCATGTTGGAAGTGGGCGGAAGGGGGCTTCTGTCGTTGGAATTGCTGGAAGATCGGGGGGTCCTTCCTCCATGGGGGGGTGGGGGAGGGGCAGGAAGGTCCTCTCCCCCTCCCACCGCAGGGCCTTGACAGGCAGCCGCCCGTCAGGTGCAGCGTCCGCGATGGGAGCCTCCCAGGGACCCCTTTGGGGGCTTCCCCGGCGCCGGTGGGACCCTCTGCGCTCTCTTTCCCCTTCGCAGTGCCCTGCCTGAAGGTCTTCCTCAGCAAAGCGCTCGGATTCGCCGTGGTGGCCGGTTCCCTCGTGGGTAAGAGACCCCCCCGCCCTTTCCCCTGGGTGCCCCGCCCCCAGAAGCCCCGCCCCCTCGCCCCTTTGACCCCGCCCCCAACACCCCCCCCCACCTTCCCCCCAATCTGCCTGCCCCACAATCCCCCAGCCCCAAAGGGCAGAGGCTGGCACACAGGACAGGTGGCAGAGAAGCCTTGATGGTGGGTCCATCAAGGCAATGGGCACAATCTTTCCCAGAAAGAAGCCCCTGTGCCCCCCACCCCCAGAAGTTGGGGGTGGGCTCCATGGCCCTCGCTTTCCTTAATGGTGCCGTGGGATGGAGGGCAGAGCCATGCACAGAGAGAGGTGGATGCTTTGGGGGTTATGCAACCTTCCGGAGTCCCCTTTGGCTGAAGGTGCTGTATGCTCTCCTGCCCCCCCCCTCCTCTAACCCCCATTGGTGTCTCCCCTTTTCCGCAGTGAAGATGCCCCAGATCCTGAAGATCCTGGGGGCCAAGAGCGCTGAGGGCCTGAGCTTCAATTCCATCCTGCTGGAGCTTGTGGCCATCAGTGGCACCATGGCCTACAGCATTGCCCACAGCTTCCCCTTCAGGTAGAGCCGGTGGATGGGTGGGAGTGGGATGGGAGCTTCCCGTAGAGCTGGACTGCTGGGTCGCTGCTCTTCCTCAGCATCGCTGGGTGACTGGGCCAATCACTGGGAGACGGTTCGGCATGAAAGCTGGCTAGAGAACTGTATTTGCTGAGTTGAGTTACGTATAGAGTAATAAAGGCGGAATAAAAGTCTACAAAGGGAAGGAATTTTAGGCTAGGCAGATCTCACCGCCCTACCCTGAGTGGGTGGGTGGGTCTGGACATGCAGGGGATTCCCTCCGGCCCAGACTTCGCAAGGGCTGCCAGTCCGTCTGCCCTTCCCCTTGGCCAGAGCGCCTACCCCCTGCCCTCTTTTCTCCCCCTCCCTCGCAGTGCCTGGGGAGAGGCCCTCTTCGTCATGTTGCAGACGGTGTCCATCGGCTTCCTGGTGCAGCATTTCGGGGGCCACACCAGGCGTGGTAAGTAGGCGAGGAAGCGGGGTGTGGAGGGTCCATGGGTAGCTGTGGCTTTTGCACAGAGGCCCACCGACACCCCTGCAGGGAGGCCGAAGCCGGAAGTGCTTTGGGAGGAGGATCTATTTGGAGAGGAAAACTCTTGAGTTTCCAAACAATTTTTATTGTTTTTCTGCTCCAAATATTTAGAATAGCAACCTGGGCAGCTTTCAGAGGGCGGGACTCCGACTCCCATAATTCCCCAGCCAGCTTTGCTGGGAGTTGAAGTCCACCCCTCTTGAAGCTGCCTCAGTTGAGAAACACTAACCCTGTTGCATTTTGTAACATTCGCAAAGGCATTCAGAATATTGACTTAATTTTATGTTAATGGAGATTTCTTTCTTGTTTTTTTTTTTTTTTCCTTGAAGAGGTTTCGCTTCTCATCCAAAGAAGCTTCTTTAGTTCTCGGTCCTTCAGTTCTTCAAAACTGAAGAAGCTCCTTAGATGAGAAGCAAAATCTCTTCAAGGGGAAAAAAAAAGGCTCCTTTGGGATGCTGACTTTGCAAAATGCTCCTCTAGTGTCCCACCGTTCTTGTGCCTCTCCCGCCACTGGTGTCCAAAGAAGGGGCCTGCACTGGCGTGGCGGGAGGGAGGGGCAGGGAATGAGGTGTGGGCTCCCCAGGGCCTCAGTTGTGGGACCGGAGCATCATGTCGCAACCCCCTCTCTGTAGGCCTGGCTTTTCTCTTCACCTACTTCGCCCTCCTGTCCCTCCTGCTCTCTCCGCTCACCCCATCCGTGGTCGTGACCACTCTTCAGGTGTCCAACATGCCCACTGCAGCCACCAGCAGAGTAAGTGGGACCCCACCCCCAGATTGTGGGGTGGGGGGGGATTGCTGAGAAGCCAGCTTGCCTAACAGCGATAGCAATGTGGCTGGGAGGCAGCCTCTCCCATTGGCCAGCTGGCCCTGGCATCTCAGACGGCCGCCTCTCTCCAACAGCTCCTCCAAGCAGCCACCAACTACCAAAACGGGCACACGGGCCAGCTCTCAGCCATCACGACCTTCCTGCTCTTCGTGGGATCCTTGGCACGAATCTTCACCTCCATCCAGGTAAGGGTGAGGCACTAATCAAGGGAGGTACTAACACCACTCTCTAAAGCCTCAGTAAGGCCACACCTAGAATCCTGCATCCAGTTTTGGTCACCACATTATAAAAAAAAGAGGTTGAGACTCTGGAAAGAGGGCAGAGAAGAGCAACCAGGATGGTGAGGGGACTGGAAGCGAAAACAGACGATGGACGGTTGCAGGAACTGGGCCTGGCTAGTCTAGGGAAGAGAAGGACCAGGGGAGACCTGAGAGCAGTCTTCCAATATTTGAGGGGCTGCCCCAGAGAGGAGGAAGGGGGTCAAGCTAGTTTCCAAAGGCCAGGCAAGGAATAATGGATGGAAGCTGACCAAGGAGATTCAACCTGGAAGTAAGGAGTTTTCTGACAGAACAATCCACCGATGGAACAGAAGTTGCTGGGAGCTCCATCCCTGGAGGCTTTCAAGAAGAGACTGGACAGCCGTCTGTCAGAAATGGTGTAGGGTCTCCTGCTTGGGCGGGGGGTTGGACTAGATGACCTCCAAGGTCCCTTCCGACTCTGTTAATCTGTAAAGGGGTGGGTGGGTCAGAAGGAAAGGGCCTGGAGAACTCTGGAGAGAGATGGGCCCCGTATACTCTGTTTCATTAATACAGGTAGTCTTCCACTAACAGCCAAGGTGGAGCCCAAGATTTTCTGCCGCTAAGCGAGACATTGGTGAAGTGAGCTTTGCCCCGTTGTTAAGTGAGCCACCGCAGTCGTTAAGTGAGGAACGTGGTTGTTAAGTGAATCTGGCTTCCCTGCTTGTCGGAAGGTCGCCAAAGAGGATTGAGTGGCCCCGGGACACTGCGACCGTCATAAAATACGAGTCAGCTGCCAAGCCCACAAAGTTTGATCACGTGACTGTGGGGATGCTGCAACGGTCGGATGTGTGAAAAACGGTCATAAGTCACTTTTTTTCAGTGTCGTAACTGTGAACGGTCACTAAGCGAATGGTTTTAAGTGGAGGACTGTCTGTAAATACATCCAAGGCTGAAAGGGAGCCTGGGAGGAAGAAGGGAGCCTTTGATATCCCTGATCCTCAGTTAATGAGTGTCCAGCCAGCATCCGGGCAAGGGACCCTAGAGCAGGTAACAGTCTATTATTGTAACAGTAAGAGAGTTGGAAGGCACCTTGGAGGTCATCTAGCCCAACCCCCTGCTCACCCAAGAGGCCTGTACTAGGGATTCGAACCGCCGAACTGTCGACAAGCTTAGCCACTGAGCCACCTCCGATGGCTCAGGTGAGCGATGGGCTGCTGGGCTGCCCTTTTCAAAGTTCACCAGGAGATGCCAAGCCTTGGCCTCCTTGGTTATTAAACAGGGAACTTTCACGTGGCTGGACTTCCACTCCCAGAATCCCCCCAGCCAGCTACGTCCAGGTGTTTTAAAAGTTGCCAGAGTTAAGAAACCCGGGGCTGGGGGATTCTGGGAGCGGAAGTCCACCTGTCTTAAAAGTTGCCATCCACCGCTCTGCCCTCCAGTTGGCCGGCCGAAACGGAAGGATGGCCGGCCACCTTCTGACTGGCCCGGCGTGGAGGGCAGAAGGCCGCCCCTCCTGAAATGTGGGGGTGGAGGGAGCCCCTCCTTGGACCCTGTCAAGTATTTGCAAGCCATTGGCACATGTGTCATATAGACACCAGTGGAGGCAGTGTGTGTCTCCACCCCTATGTGGGAAGGAGGGGCTTACCCTGAGTATAAAACCCCCTCCAACCTTTTCCACCTCTCTGGCTCTCTCCATCTCTCTTTTTTCACGTTTGTTCCTCATGAGACTTGATCTCTGTTGCACATAGTTAATATGATTTATCATATGAATAAATACGTTTAAGACATTTATTCATGCATCCGTCTCTGAACTCTTCTATGCTCCTGGGTGTTTCTACGATCCCAATTCCACAGAATGGTAGCAGAGGATGGTTTCGATCCATCGACCTCTTTTCATGTTTGTTCCTCATGAGACTTGATCTCTGTTGTACATAGTTAATATGATTTATCATATGAATAAATACGTTTAAGACATTTATTCATGCCTCTGCCTCTGAACTCTTCTATGCTCCTGGGTGTTTCTACGATCCCAATTCCACAGACCCCAAGGAAAACCTCTTCCTTTGCTTCTCAGGAGACCGGAGACCTCCTGATGGTGCTGACTTACGTCGTGTCCCTGGCCTGCCACAGCCTCATTTTGGGACAGGTGCTTTACTACTGGAACGCTACGGACAGGCTCAAGAAAGAGTGACCGGCCTGCTGCTGCTGCCGCCCATCCCCTGCGGGGCGCGGTGCCCGCAGGCTGACCTCAAGGATGCCCACTACCTACTCTCCTGCCTGCATTCTGAGTTCAGGGAAGTGGTCCCCTTCCCCACGAATTCCACCGGACTTTTTATGGCCCACGCAGGGCAGTGGGGCTGCCACCAGACTGCTGCTTTCTTTTATTTGGGGTGTAGGGTGTTGTGGACGGGAGGGGGGGTCTTTCCTTGCTTAACCTCCCCCCCCCCACTTTTGAAAACAAAGAGAGAAGCTGCAACAGAATGGTTCCTTGTCTTGCAGTTCTTCCTCTCCCCACCAGGGGGGACCCTTGCAAAACACAGCACCTCCCCCCAGGAACTTTCCCCCTCCCCAGGAACTCCCCCCCCAATGCCCTGGGGGGTGGGACTTGGGCCTCTTGCCTGGGCAGGCTAATTGGGGCGATTAGGGAGAGGAGCTGTGCCCCCCCCTTCCAGGGAGGGAGCCCAGGTGAGTCAGCACAGCTGCCTGGGGGAGGTGGGGGGGTAGCTTGGATTCACAGCTGGCAGGAAGCAAAAGCTAGGAAGCCCATCAGAAAAAACAGCCCACCGGGCATGACTTTCCCCCTAGCAAATGGGGTGTGGGGGGGGGAGAGCCAAGACTTGCAGCCCTCCCCCCCAAGCTCTTTCCTGGCTGTGCCATCTTCCCAAGGGTTGGGCAGCCAGCAGAAATAACCCTGGCGCATTGTGCCAGATGTGCCAGGCAAGGCTACTTGGGGCAAAGGGTCTCCTCCCTTCTCCCCTGCCAGGGGGGGCTTCTCCCTGGCTCTTGGGAGGTGGGGGTGTCAATCAGTTGAACTCTGCAAACTCTGCTCTTTAAAACAATCTTTTATTGGTTGTTTATATATAAAAAAAACTTTATATATATATATATAAAAAAACCTTTGTACTCCTTATAAAACATCCTTAAATTCTTCATGCTGGCAATCGCCCCACAGATACAGTTCGGGTCAGGCCAATGTCCAGAACTCCTCCCTCGCCCCCCCTTTCTTTAGGTCCCAATTGGGGGAAGGGGGAGTCTTTGCACCTCTTTCCAAACTCTGTCCACCTTTCCTGATCCTGGTTTGTTTTGTTTTGGCTGCGCCTGGCAAAATAATCCCGAAATGCGGCTGCCAGCTGGAGTCCTGTCGTCGTGTCGTCGTCCTTGCTAGAGGGGGGACAAGGGGGCAACGCTGCTGAAGCCCAGGGGCTGGTGAGGGTATTCCGGGAGGCAGCCCGGGGTGGCTGCGTCGGAGGCCTCGCACCCCTGCAGCCCGTAAACGGACACCGTGTCCGGGAAGGTCCCGAGAGGATGCTGAAAACCACTGTCCGGCTTCCTTGGCATCGTGGCGATGGCTGGGTGGGTTGGTGTGCCATAAACCAGGCTGCTGGGCAAGAGAAAGAAGGGCAAGGGGCTTAGTCCCATCCAGGGTAAGAGAGGCAGCAGGTGGACGGGGGTGCAAGAAAACAAAAGTGGGTTTGCAATATACGGAGCCCGCACCCCATCGATCTTCCTAAATGACAGTTTGGGGGCAGGTTACAGCTTGAGGGGACTCCCTTGCCTGGCGCCCCTAAGGCAGGAGTGGCCAACTTTGACAACTTCTGGATTTCAACTCCCAGAATTCCCCAGCGAGCCATGCTGTGTTTCCCCCTCCCTCTCTAGAGCTGGGAGATTGCAGAGGAAGGGACCACAAGAGAGTAAGCAGGCATCCAAAGCAGTGGATTATCACCCGGGAATTGAAGTCCATAAGTCTTCACGTTGCCAAGATTGGACACCCCTGCTTCTAAGGCTAGCCCCCCCCCCAAGGAAGGTCTTTCTAGGTCCAGCCAGGTCTAACGTTGGTAGAGGGCAGGCGGGACTTGCCCAGCTCCTAAGGGAGGGAGACAAGCACTTTGGGGGGTGGGTGCCACCCTTGCCACAGCCTCAATTTGGCCAGGCAGGTGCAGGGTTTCCAAGGGGGGAGGGGCCCTGGCTGTCCTGGGGAAGGGAGGGGGCTGGGGGTTCTGATTGTCACCTGCCCAGCCCTGCACCTGTGGGAAGAAAGCTGTGGGGGGGGGCATGGGCGGGACGGAGCCGCATTCCTCCCGCAGCCGGCTCTTCCAGTTCTGGCCAGGAGCCCCCAAACCTGTTCAGGCCTGTCTGGCCTCAGCCCGGAGCTGCTGCGAAGGGGCCCCAGAGGCTTTGCCCCCCCCTCCTCCCCGGGAGCCTTTGCTTAAGCCGCAGCGAGTCCGTGGCCCCCGGGGCTTCTCCTGGCAGAGCCAAGTTGCTCCTGGGCTCGCTCTGGCCCGGGCTTGACCCGGAAGAGAGGGGGGGGCTGCTGCATTTTGGGTGCCTGCCTGGCAGGGCGGGCCGGCGCTGCACCCAGCCGCTGGAGAGCGCCCGGGGAGAAACTGGCACCGCTGGCTGCGGGCACGCCCGACTCGTAGCACAACAGAAGCGGGGTCTTCGCAGCCTCGACGGCCGGCCGGAGAACCGTCCCGGGACCTCTGGGGAGGCCGGGGTGGGCTTGGAACTGGGGCAGGTGAGGCAGAAAGCTGGCTAATGGGGGTCACGCTTGCACGCCCCCACCCACCCACCCAAAGTGGGCGTCCTGCAAGAGGAATCGGGTTTCCCACCCCACGGACTCTGCCCCCTTGTTGTGGGGGGTGGGGGGAGGCAGGTCGCTGGGTGCAAGTGGCGAGTGGGCGGCTGCTCCAACCAGCCCGTCTCGGAAAACCCCCAAAACGCCCCCAAAAAGGTGTCTTGGGAGCCAAGAGCGTCCGCCCCGTCGAGGGGACACCCCCCCCCCCATGGAGTCTCACCTGCAGGGCGCCGCCGCGGCCCCAATCGCGTAGCCTCCGCCGGGGCTTCCTCGGAAGACGTCGGGCGAGCCGGCGTAGGCGGCCGTCCAGCCGAGGGGCGTCGAGGGTCCCGGCAGGAAAGCAGGGGAGCCCCCGCTGGCTTCCCGGCCGGCCCGGCTCTTCCGTCGCGGCCGGTACTTGTAGTCCGGGTAGTCCTGCATGTGGCGGGCCCGCAGCCGCTTGGCCTCGTCGATGAAGGGCCGCTTCTGGGCGTCGTCGAGGCGCTTCCAGGCGGCGCCCAGCCGCTTGGAGATCTCCGAGTTGTGCATCTTGGGGTGCTCCTGCGCGATCCGACGCCGCTGCCCGCAGGACCAGACCATGAAGGCGTTCATGGGCCGCTTCACCTTCTCCGCCCGCGCTTCCGACGGCGGCGCTTCGGGTTGCGGCGAGGGAGCTGGGACGGGCGGGGACGGGCCAGCCGCCCCCGCCGCCGCCGCCCAGCCCCTCGGGGTTGCCTCCGGGGTGTAAAAGCCCGCGAACATCCTCCCCACCCCCGTCGGAGGCGGCGCGACTAGAGAGCCTCGAGAGGTCCCGTCCTTGGAGCAGCCGGCAGCAACGGAGCACGTGCGGCCGGTCGGTTCTGGGATATAGGGGACCAGGCCCCGCCCCTCCAGACCCCGCCCCTCCATGCCCCGCCCTCCCCCTTGCCTTCCCCCCCCCCACACTTCTGCCGCCGCGCTCTGCCCCCATCCCGGCCGGGAAAAGGCGCCCGGGGGCGCAGAGCTGACGGACCCCCGGCGGACGGCTCCCTTCGCCTCCACGTCCCCCTCGAAGGCACCGCGGTCCTCAGCCCCCAACCCTGCCTTACCCCGGGCCGAGCCCTCCAGGCTGCTGCGTCTTTGCGGGAAAGCGCCGGGTTTCTGAGCATAAGCAGAGTGCTGGCACGGCCCCTGAGCGCGTGGGAAAGGCCGGGCGGGCTCGGCTATGAGACAGTAGACTAGACAGTCCCTTATCTGAAATGGGATAGGTAGGTTCTCCTGATTGAGCAGGGGGCTCGACTAGAAGACCTCCAAGGTCCCTTTGCAGCTCTTTCATTCTATTCTAAGTCCATCGTCTCCTGGTCAGCCGCGGACCCCGCGATGCTCGAGCCCGCGACTTCGAGAGGTCTCCCGCGGCCGTCGGACCCTCCCGGTCTGCCCTGGGCCGCGCCGGGGACCCCGAGGTGCGCCCCTAACAGCAGCAGCAAAAGCGGGGGTCCCCAGCGGGGCTTTCCAAGACGGGGACCCCCGTTCGCTTCCCCGCCGGGGGGTGTGTGTCTCCCGACCGCCGATAACCGACGCCGGGTGTTTAAAGCAGAGCTCCCACCCCACCTCTCTGCCCATGGGCTGCTACGTGCAGGATGATGGGAGTTGTAGTAAAGCCCATCCGGAGGAAATGAGGCTTCAGATCGGCAGCACCTGGAGGGGGGGGCGCATGATGGGCCCTAGCAAGGCCCCAGAGGGCCCCAGAATCAACCCCGGGTCTCCCACCCAGCTCATTGGATCCTCAGCCCCACAAGCAGTGGAAGAGTGGGACCCTCCCCAAGCCCCCCACCCCAAATTAGACTGGGGGCTGCTCGTCTTTATGGCTTTAGGTGGGCAGTTCCCCTTTCCGGCTGCCAAGGAAGGTTAACAATTTTGCCCTCTTAGGCACAATCTGGAGCACAGCATGCCCCCCCCTTTTTCCCATGGGGGTGGGGGGGATACACAGGATCAGCCTTTCCTCAGCCCAGGAAGGGCCTTGTGTTGGGGGGGGGGCACTCTGAAAGGACCAGAGAGGAGCCCCCTAAAAGTTCCTTGGGCTGATGGTTGGGGGGGGTTCACCCTGCTTTGGCGCTCTCAGCACAGGCACACCCCCCCACCCCTGGCTTTTCCCTCAGGGCTGGGGGGCTGTGAGGAGTTTAGCAAAGGAGGGGCAGGGAAACATTGGCTCCGGGGGTCAGCTTCCTCCCCACCCACCCCACTCCCACCTTCCCTGAGCCCCCCAGGGGTCAGGGGAGGTTAATGGCCTTTCCGGGGCCATTGCAGAAGACAAAAGAAAAGGATTTTTGTCCCCCCACCCCCCAGGAGGGATTTTCACCTGCTGAATTGCAATTCAGGCAAAAGGGGCAGAGGCTTCCCCCCTCCCCCACTCTAAAATCCCTGGCAGGCATGGAGAAGAGGAAAGGGGGGAAGCTCTTCTGGTCCCCCCCCCCCCTTGAAATGCAAAAGAATAAGCATTACCATAAGATTTAGCCTAGGTCTTTTGTTAGGTTTCACTGCAGAAACCTGTTGGATTTCTGCCTGATAATCCTCTGCCCCACTCCCCCCCCCCAAAAGGAGCCTTGTGCAGCATACACCTCCACACACACAACAAAGAGAGAGACACACACACATACACACAAGTGAGCAGAGTTCCTGGTGAATTCAGAACAGGGCCGGGAAAATCTTTTGTTTTTCTGGCCAGAAGCTCCATAACCCAGTTTCGGTTACTTTAAAAAAAAAAAAAAAATCAGCAGAACAAACCGAGATGAGGGTTCCAGGTGCCCCTTTTGCCAAACTGGGTCAAAAACTGACCGGAATCAAGAACTTAGAAGACGGGTTATCCAGGATCAAGGCTGAGAGACTGGCTCTGCGTGCCGGGAGCAGGACTTTGGAAGGGCTGTTTTCGAATCCGGGCGGCCAGCGAGCACGTACAGAGTGCCTTTGCAGTGAATTTGAAATTGGATGGAGGGGCAGAGGATGCAGCTGGGAAGAAGGCAGAGGGGAGGGTGGGGAGGGGAGTTGGGGAGACAGTGGTGTTTAAAGGGAAAATTAAACTGATTAATTAAACTGATTAAACTGATCCAATTTGAAACTGATCCAACTGAGCCAATTAAACTGATCGTTTGGGGGTACACTGGTATAATTTTAAATCGTTTTTTAATTGGGTTACTGATTTTAATTTGGTATTGTATTGTGATTTGTATTGAAGTTGTCATTTTGTTAAGCCGCCTTGAGTCCCTAGGGAGAAAGGCGGCATATAAATGGCAATCAATCAATCAATCAATAAAGCAGCTCACCATCGGTTGGATTTCTAGCAAGGTGTTGGGTTCTAATCTCACGTGAAGGGTCTAGGAAGAAGCCACAAGGGAAGGTGGCTTCCAAGGGACGGTCCCAGACTAGGTTTCTGTCCCCCACTCCCCTAAAAGATCCCATTTTGTCCCTCTCTATTACCTGCCAGGGCCTGAAAAGCTTGTGTGTTTTCAGTTCTAGAGCTTTATGATGGGTGGACTTCAACTCCCAGCATTCCCCAGCCAGCATGGCTGGGGAATGCTGGGAGTTGAAGTCCACTCATCTTTAAGCTCCCAAAGTTGGCAAAACTCCCCCCCCCCCAAAATCAGAGCAGCGGGCAACACTTCATCCTTCAAATACATCATAACCAATACAATGAATTTTCAGACAGAAATCTCGAATCAAGAGCTATCCGGAACCTGGGCCATTTCCCACCTTGGCCATAGCGCAAAGGTGCCCCCCCCAAATGTGTGCCCAACCGATCCGATACCATCTGGCACATCCACCCCACCCCCCATTGTGAGAATGTAAAGCTTCCTCCCAGGTGAGGGGTGGGGACCCTTGAGGCCATCAAGTCCACCCTCCCCGGCTCGAGCAGCTCTTGCAAGGTGTTGTCCGGCCTTGAAGGGAGCCCACCTCCCCCACCCCATCGCTCACTGCCCATCTGCTCCTAGTCTCTCCTTGCCCTTCATTCAAAGGATGCTTTTTGCTGTAACTTGGGAGTAGGGGGGTGGAATGGATGACCTCAAAGGTCCCTTCCAGCTCTGTTCTGATTGACCTTCCGAGGGACAAAAGGGGGGGTCTCGGATTTAATTCTGTCACCAGCCGGTTCTCGACTCAACCAGCAACTGGTTTTAACTGGAGGTGCTGGGAAGCCCCTTCCCCAATGTGTAAGAGACCCGGGAAGCCCCTTCCCCAACGTGGCAGACCCAGACGGAAAAAACCACAAAGGGAATCTCGGGTATTTTTTTTTTCAAGAGTTGGGTTTTTTTTTTTTTTATTTCTCTTTTTAAATACTGTACAGTGAAAAATAAATAGTCTCAACCGTCACAGATCAAATCCCCCCCCCATTTCCCCCCCCCACAAACACACAAACTCGAGACCGCCAGGCCAGGCTCTTCTCTTGCACAGTGTTTTCAGAAAAGGGAAAGAAAATGGGGGAGGGGGGACAGGGGGGGCGCCAGGGAGGACCCCCAAAGAGGGGCCAGGCTGCAGGCAGTTCTCCCCCCACCTTTTTTTCCCCTCCCTAGCCGGGCAAGGGCTGCCTCCCCCTACTCAGCTTGGACCCCCCGGGGGGGGCAGCAAGGCCCTGACCCAGGTGGCCCTCAGACCCTCGGCCCCCTCCTCCCGGGGGGGGGGGGGGGCTGGCTCTCCCAGGACGGGACCCCTACTCCAAGAAGCAAAACAAACAAAAAGAAACAAAGCACTCAGCTTTTGTGTGTGTGTGTCCGTTGTGTCTGTGTGTGTGTGTGTGTCTGTGTGTTTGCGTTATCAGAAGGCACAGGTTGCTCCCCCCTCTTCCTTCCCCAAGTTTTGAATAGCCGGTTTTATTTATATTTATTTTTTTTTTCTTTCTCACATTTGTTTCAAAACAAAACCAAAACAAAAAAAAAATTTTTTTTTAAAGTCACCAAAAAAAAAAAAAAAAGTGTGAAAAGTTGTCGTATTTTCACACCTGCCCCCCCCCTCACTACATGCTCCCTTGTCGGCACCTCTCGGGAGAGGGGTGGGGGGGGGACTAGGACCAGCTCAGGTAGCCTCGGAGACACACACCCCCCGCGTCCTCTTTCACACACAAGAGGGCAGAAACAAACCAGGATTGGGGAGGGGGGGGCTTCAGACTCCCCTACCCGGCTACCATCACCGAAACTTTTAACCAGGATGCGTTTTAAGAGCCGCGGCACAGAGAGGTTTTTTTTCCCCCGTCTTTGGCAAGCTTGGAACGCGCACGAGAGGAAATACCTGGGGGGTGGGGAGGGAGGGGGGTGGATGTTGGTTTGTTCTGGTTTAAATGATGGTTTGTTCTGTTGTTTCTGTTTCGTTGAAGGAGACTGGTTGTGGTGATTTATTTCGTTTCTCTTGAAGATGGTGTTGCAAGCAGGCGGGAAGGAGGGATCGTTTCGCGGAGAGGAAGAGGAAGAGGAGGGCCGGGTGGGCGGCACCGGCAGGGCCCTTAGGACACCCCGTTGACCAGGGCGGCCACCTCCACCTCAGCCCCGGCCGCAGCGCTGTGCTCCCCGTTCTCCGAAGGGCCGTTGGCCATCTTGCTGCTCGCCTCTCCCTGGAAGACGGGGGGACGAGAGGGACTTTGGCTTCTCTGCCTTCAACCCCCTGGGACCCCCCCCTGCCCCCTCCAGAGCCCCCCCCATACCTTCTGCTTGGGGGGGTTGCCGTTCTCGGGGGTCTTCTCCTGGCTCTCCCTGCGGGGGGGTCCCTGGCGGCTCTGAGACTCTGCTCGGGATATGTAGTCTGCGACGGTCACTGCGGAGAGGAGAGCAGAGTGTGAAAACGGACATCAGTCACGTGTTTCAGTGCCATTGTGATTTCGGTCACTCAATGAGCCGTCGTTAAGTCGGGGACTTCCTAGGATGCCATCCGGTTCTTACCCGGCTGGCGATCCCGGCTGATGGAGCTATCCACGCGGTTGCCACGGTTACGGCGCCGTCGGCTTCGGTTGCGTCTCTGCGGCTTCGACTCCTCCTCTAAAAAGAAGGGGGGGCGGGCGGGGAGCGTTGAGAGGGAGGGGACTTTCCCCGTGGGTCTTTCCCGCCCAACGGAGGGAAGAGGGGCTTCGCCTGGAAGCCGTGGGGCCACGGGAAGAGGGTGGGTGGGTGGGGGTCCCGCAAAGGAGAGCCCCCCCGCCCTCCGGGGTCAGAGGGTGGAGGCCCCCCGAGAGGCAGCTCTCACCGGTGCCGTTCTCATTGACGGAGGTGTTGTCCGACTCCAGGGCCCCGTCTATGACGGTGGTGTCTTCGTCAGTGCGACGTCGGCGTGAGCGTCGTCGTCGGTTGCCGAGGGCCTGCGACTCGCTGCCGTCGGTGTCCGCGTTCTGGTCGTTTTCGGTGTTCTCCAGCAGGCTGTACGGGTTGCTGTCAGGGTCTCTCAAGACTGCGGAGAGGAAGGGCGGGTTGGCAGACGGGCTTGTCCTCCGGCTGTGGGGCAGGCAGAGGTGGATTCCTCGAGCCCCCCCTCCACCCCGGACCCACTTCCTGGCTATCTCCCTCCAACCCCAGGGCTGCCTCTCCTGCCGAGCTGTACCTGAGCTGATGGAGGAGGTGTTGTACTTGCTGCTGCTCCCACGAGGGGCTGGAGCAGGACCCCGGCCTCGCCCCGCCCCTGGCCGTCGCCGCCCGTCCTCCAGGCGAGGGTCCCGATCGCTGGGGGGCGGGCCCTCATAGTCCTCCCTCTTCTCCGACTCTGTCTCAGAGGCATTGGAGGCGTCTGAGTTAGTAGCTGGGGGGGGCAAGAGAAGGAAAGAAAGAGGTTGGTCCAGGGGTCCCTGGGGGCTTCGGGGGGGGGGTCCCAGGGGAGAGGCACGATGCTGTCTTAGCTTACCGTAGCCAGAATTGGGTCCCCGGCGTCCCCGGCCGCGCCCGCCGTAGCTGCCGCCGTAAGTCCTGGTGCTGTGCAGGGAGGAGGTGCTCTCGTCCGTGGTGTAGCCTCCCCGCTCTTTGTCCCCACGGCTGGAGAGGGGCCGGAAGCCCAGGCCGATCTGGCGCAGCTGCTCGTCGATCTGCAGCCTCTCCAGGCGCAGCTGCTCCACTTCCTGTCCAGGGAGGAGGAAGAGGAGGGTTAAGGAGGGGCTTAGACCAGGCAGGGGGACCCCAGAGAAATGGGGGAGGGGGAGGGTCTTACCTGGAGGTAGGAGAGGTGGTATTCCAGCAGGGCCTGGGCGTTGCTGATGTTCTCTCGCGTCCCCACAAAGATGAAGGGCACCATGCCCTGCAGAGAGAAGGAGGGAAGATGGTTTCCTTGCAGACGTTTCATGACCTAACTAGGGAACATCATCAGTGCACGTATCGTGATGACATCACCTAGCTGGATCATGAAACGCCCGCAAGCACCGAGGACCCCACAGTTCCGCCCTGAGCTACGAATATTCCGTCGGAAACGACCCTGTTTTGAGAGGGGGCCCAAAGGAAGCGGGCGGCCCGGCCTGGCGCGACCGGCTGAACGTTACCTCCTCCCGAGGGTTCTTTTTGTCGTTGTCCCCTTCCACCCGCACTCGGACCACGCCGGATTTGTCCACAATCTCCTGGATGACCTTCCCGTTCTTGCCTATCACCTTTCCTGCAGAGAGAGGGAGAGAGGGAGGGAGAGAAAGCCGTTAAGAGAAGGGCAGAACGCAGAGGTATCCACCTCACCTCTGGGGCTGCACCGGGTTCCCTGGCCGGGAGCTCAGCGAAACGGGGAGCCCGGTGGGGCCATCTTGCCTTGGAGGGGGAGAAGATGGCACCACCACCACCGAGGAGCCGCCCCCGTAACGTGGCCAGAAGGGATGCTGAGCTGTTCTGCACAGCCCAGGGGTCAAATCCTGAGGTCAGGGGTCTCCCAGAATCCCCCAGCCGGCCTGAGAGGGTCCGTAGAGCCCGATGAAGAAGGCCCAAGTGGGCGGCTGGTGCTGCCAATCAAGCCAAGAGCCAAGGAAAGAGATTTGGGGAGGCCGGCTGGTGTGGAGAAGGGACCTTGTTTTACTCACCGACCAGATTCCGAGGCACCTGGACCGAATCTTCTGAAAATTCCAGGAAGCTCCTGGCCTGCTTGCAGGCTTCAGGGGTCTAAGGGCAAAAGAGGGAGACCACTGACTCGCACTTATGACGCCAGGAGCCACAGAAGCGTCCTGCACAGGCTGGGCATCCTCGGGTTACCGGCCCAGAAGCTGGTCAGCCGAGGGAGCCTCATCCCTCCAGGCAGCCTGGCTCCTTCCCCCCCTCACCCCTTCCTTCCACCAAGGAGCAGCCCATCCCCTCTCCCTCTCTCTTTCTCATCTCTCTCTGGAGTTGTTGGATGGACAAATGTTTACAGACAGTCCTCGACTTACAACAGTTTGCTTAGTGGCCGTTTGAAGTTACGACGGCACTTAAAAATGTGGCTTAGGCCCATTTTTCACACTTACAGCATCTTATAGGTTACTAACTTATCAACGGCAAGCGATTCGTTTAACAAACCTGGCCAGCGATGGGCAAAACTCACTTAATGACAGAAATTCGGGGCTCAATTGGGGTCGTAAGTCGAGGACTCCCTGTATTATCTTAGTTTCTTGGGGGAAAAAAAACTCTTTCAACCCCGAACTGGCTACGAAACTTCAGCTCCAGATGTTGCTTCTTGTGTTTTAACTCTGGTCACCCAACTCAGCCCTATGGGGAACCAATTGGCATTTGCGCCCCCCAACACAAGACTTCCTGGCTCTGAAGTGGGCGAGAGAGAGTGCCCAGGCTTACTCAGTGGGAGAGGGTGCCGGATCTGCCACACACACACACACACACACACACACACACACACACACACACACACGGACACGCATCATCTCCTCACCTCCCCGTAGATGCGGAAGGTGCATGTCTCCTCGTCCAGCTCGATGGCGGTGACGCCCACCACTTTGCGGGCCTGCTGGATGTTGGCGCCGTGGGTGCCGATGGCCAGGCCCATCAGGTCCTCGCGCACCGTGAACTCCTCCTGGAAGGCCGAGGCCAGCTGCTTGCTTGTCTGCAAGGAAGGAGGGAGCCCGATGGGAAACCGGGGGGGGGGGGGGGGGGCGGGGGGCAGCCCTTCCAAATGGCCTGCGCCCCACTTCTCCCCTCCCCAGCTGTGGGACTGGATCCAAAACATTTGGGGCTCCCATAATATGGAGATATAAGGTCTCCATGGAAAATGCCGGTGCGTTCGAGTGGGTTGAGCCACTGCTTTCAGGCCGAGAGCCCCTCCCCCCGCCCCGTCTGCTTTTCCCCCTCGCTCCCCATCCTTCTCTGACCTCCAGATGTTTGTTGGCCTCCTCGTTGCGCGACATCAGCATGAGTTTCGTTCGGATGCTGCGCAGGTGCATGTCGCCCAGCAGAGACGCCCTCTTGACGGTGGACTCGTTCGTGGACTAAAGAGAGAAAAGGGGGGGGGAGAAAGCAGCTGTAGCCCCCTGTTCCTGCAGGGGGGAGGAATCAGGCCCCAAGTTTGCGTTCCCAAGGAGGAAAACAACTCTCTCCGCAACCCAGAGAGACGAAATCCCTGATTTGCTTAAAAAACAGAAGCTCCACTCAAAGAATTTCTCTGTGATTTTAGCTCTGCGGGACAAATTGAAAAAGCGATGTGTGTCACCAACCGGATTATCTAGGTTTTATTTAATTGACCAAACTAAGTAATAATTTTAATTAGCAATTTTATGATGTTTGTGTGTCTATATTTTTCTTGACTGTACACCACCTTGAGTCCTACGGGAGAAAGGCGGTATAGAAATATAATAAATAAATAAATAAATAAATAAATAAATAAATAAATAATAGTAATAATAGTAATAATAATAATAATAATCTGCGTAAAAGCATCCGTTGAGGTCAAGAAAATGCGGTTTTGAATCCGATTAAGTTTATGTAAAATATATTTAGCTAGAGGCTTCAAGGAGAGAAGCAACCTGAAATTGAGGAGAAACTTCCTAACAGTGAGGACAATTAACTAGTGGAACAGCTGGCCACCAGAAGTTGTGTCCAGGGCTTCATCACTGGAGGTTTTTAAGAGGAGACTGGACAGCCACTTGTCTGGAATGGTGTAAGGTCCATTCCAGGGGGCTGGACTAGAAGACCTCCAAGGTCCCTTCCAATTCTGTTATCCTATTATTCTGATGCTGGAAGCTGTCCAGGGTGTCCTTGGTGCAGACCAGCAAACTCTCCATGAATCAGAATAAAAGGGATGCGGGATCCTCACCATCATTCACGAATTTTAGGAAGGTTGAACTGAGTCACCTCTGAATTTAACGGCCTTTCTACACGTGGCCACCAGAGGGCAGTCAGGAGCAGTGCTGAGCCAACTACTTGACTTACAACCAATTCTTTAGTGACCGTTCGGAGTTACGGCGGCCCTGAAAAAAGTGACTTGTGACGGGCTTTCACATTTATGACCATTCCAGCATCTCCGTGGTCACGATCTGGGTGCTTGGCCTGTATTTATGACGGTCGCAGGGTCCTGTGACTCACCAATCATGACCTTCCCGGCTGATTTCTAACCGGGGAAGCTGGATTCGTTTAAAGACCACACGATTCGTTTAACGACAAGTGGCAATTCACTGAACAGCCATGGGGGCGAAAAAGGGTCGTAAAATTGGATGCGACTCACTGAAAAACGTTCGCTTAGGAATGGAAATTCTGGGCCCGACTATCGTCGTAAGTTGAGGACTGCCTGTCCCGGGGAATTCTTTATGGGAAGAAATGCCACACCAGGTCCTTCAGCCGAACTCTTCCGTGGACTGACAATACCCCCAGCACACACACACAGACACACAGAGACCCACAAAAAGGTGGCTTCTTACCAGGATGATGAGTTCGCTGCTGGTGGGGCTCAGGAAGATGGAGTCCGCCCCCACCGCCTTCTTGAATTCCTTGTGCACGTTTTCATTGGTGCAGCTGTGAGGGGGGGGGAAGGGGGAGGCCATTTAGCAGCACCCTGGGGAGGAGCAGCCACTTGGAAACAGAGGAGGCAACTGGGTTTTTCCTGGGTTCTTCAGATGTGACCCTTCTCCCCTTCCCCACCACCCTCCAGTCAGAACTGAAGAAGCTCCTTGGATAAGAAGTGAAATGTCTTCAAAAGAAAAAAACCAGTTGCCTCCTTAAAAAAAAGAGCAACCGTGTCCTGGATGGCTGAGAATCTCCAGGGACAGCAGCAGCTCTTCTTCCTAAAGCAGACTCTCCAACCTTGGCAGCTTTAAGACCTGTGGACTTCAACTCCCACAATTCCCCAGCTGGCTCTTTTTTTTTTTTTCTCACTTTGCTGAAGTCCTTGACTTACAACAGTTTGTTTGGTGACCGTTCAAAGTTGCAACGGCGCTGAAAAAAGTTGACTCAGGACCGTTTTTCCACACTTGCGACTGTTGCATCACGATCAAAATTCATACGTTTGGCAACTGGTTCATACTTATGACGACGGCCGCAGTGTCCCAGGGGAGGGGGTGGGGGTGTCACGCGATCCTCTCTGGCGACCTTCTGACAAGCAAAGTCAATTCGGGAAGGCCGGATTCGCTTAACAACCAGGTTACTAAACTTATCAACTGCAGGGATTCACTCAACAACGCTGGCAAGAAGGGTCCCAAAATGGGGTAAAACTCACTGAACAACGGATATTTTGGGACTGAATTGTGCTCGTAAGTGGAGGACTAGCCATATTACAGCTACCACATTCCCACCATCTATTAAGGGAGTGGCAAAGACCCTGGACCAAGGGAGCCTTGCAGGCGTCTGTTCTTGGCCTCTCCATGCTGACAGGGGGATTCTGGGAGTTGAAGTCCACAAGTCTTCAAAGTGGCCGAGGTTGCCCCCACCCACCCACCCCCCGTTCCAAAGCCCTGGGAAGGAGACTGCAGCCACCAGCCAAAGCCCCTGGGCCCCGCCCTCCTCTTCCCCACTCTCCGGTCCGAGAAAGAGTCAAGAGCTGGGGGGGGGGGGAGGGTCATTTTGTAAGTCCCAGCGGAGTCCCAGGTTTTGAGATGAGGGCTACGGAGCGTAAAAAGGCCAGATCTGGCCAAGAGTTGGGCAATTCTCCGCCAGGCAGACCCGCGATTCCCGTCTAGGACACTCACGCCTCCTTGAGGTCTTCCGGGACGGCGATGGTGCACTTGAAGAAGCTGCACTTGGTGGCCACTTTGCTGGGGTTGACGGGCCGCAATCGCTCCAAGGTGACAATTTCGTTGTAGATGGCGTCGCAGGCCGCGTATTCTATGACGTAAAACTGCAAGAGAGGGGGAGGTCGGACAGGAGGCCGGGGAAGGGGCAGCTCTCCCAGAAGCACCAGTGGTGGGGAGAAGACTGAGGGAACTCCCCAAGGGAGACGAATATAACAGAACCCGCACGCGAAATCTGTCTAAATATTGCAACTGGAAGGGGGAAAAGTGAGAAAGAGAGAGAGGGAGGGAGAGGGAGGGAAGAAAGAAAGAAAGATGGAGGAGAAAGGAAGGGAGGGAGGGAGGAAGGAAGGAAACAGGTGGGAGGGGGAAGGAAGGAGGGAGAAAGGGAAGAAGGGAGGGAGGGAGGGAGGAAGGAAGGAAACAGGTGGGAGGGGGAAGGAAGGAGGGAGAAAGGGAAGAAGGGAAGGAGGGAGGGAGGAAGGAAGGAAACAGGTGGGAGGGGGAAGGAAGGAGGGAGGGAGAAAGGGAAAGAAAGAAAGAAAGGTGGAGGAGGAAAGGAGGGAGAAAGGGAAAGAAGTGAGGGAGGAAGGAAGGGCAATTTTTTCCACACAGAGGTGGGATATTTCCCGAAACAGCCCCTCCCCTCTGGCTGTTGGTTTCACAGGGACCCTTTGGTCCCACAGGGTTTCTGGAAAGAGGGACCCTTCCTTCCTTCCTTCCTTCCTTCCTTCCTTCCTTCCTTCCTTCCTTCCTTCCCCCTGCCCTGGCCATTCTAGGGCTGTTTAGCCACCGAGTCTGCTTTGTGAGCCCTACTTAGCTTCTAAGGCAGGGTATCTCAACCTTGACCACTTCAAAATGCACGGACTACGACTCCCAAGGTTGGCTGGGGAATTCTGGCAGTTGGAAATCCGGGCATCTTAAACTGGCCGAGGTCGAGAAACACGAAGATCAGCTAGATGCCAAATCTTTGAATGCTAATTATTCCTGCCATTTTCCTTCGTTTATTCCCTTTACCGTAATTCTAAATTCTCTTCCTCCTCCTCCTCCTCCTCCTGAGTATAGGGGCTGGCCCCTGCCATCCTAGCTGGATTAAAGAGAGGGGGGGGCTGCTGTCCCGAGACTTACATCCCCTTTCATCATCCGGACTCTGGCCAGCCACCAGCCGCAGGGTTCGTGCTCATTAGCCCGGGAATAAACCTAAAAACACAAAAGATTTGAGCCAAGCCAGCTTTTTCCCTCCAGCACTGCCCTGCTCTCCCCCCACCACCCCGAAATAGCCGGGACTCACCTCCACCTCGTCCCCTTCTGAGATTTCTTTACTGTAATCCGTGGGTGGGGGCAGCCTCACGTCACCAAAGGGGATTTGCCGTTCCGGTTGCCAGCTAGAAAAAGACAAAAGGCAACATCAGCAAGAACGAGGACCCAAGAGATCCCTTCAGAAGCTCCTTCAGGCTTAATGGGGGATCAACAGTCAAGGATCAGAGGAGAGGGCATTCCGGAAAGCCGTTAGGGGTTGTGCAGGGGTTGGACTAGAAGACCTCCGAGGCCCCTTCCAGCCCCAAGATGCTATTATAATCAGCGGAAGGCCTTGCCTCCAGAGGTTGTGGGTTGCTCCATCAAGGGAGGTTTTAAGGAGAGACTGGGCAGCCATTTGTCCTGTTTGAGCAGGGGGTTGGACTAGAAGACCTCCGAGGTCCCTACCAGCCCTGTCACTTTGTGTCCTATGCTCTCTGCAGAAGCCCTCTACAAGTGGGGCCAAATACCATCACCTAATTGTGACCGTGGGGCTGAAAAACAACCTTCCAGGCACACGGTGGCAGAGTCTATCATGGACGAAGTAAAAAAATTACCGTATATTTTGCAACTTAGGTTTGCAACCTTCCTGTCAAGATTTCAGATTTTATATTCTGCGTTTTGTATCTTACTCCGGTGTACCTTTGCACTGAAACACGATGTGATTGTGTCATACAATAGACCGATAAATAAATACGCCCTCTGTGCTGCCCACCGCTGGCTACGGAGTTTAACGCTTCCATATCTGACTCCGGCTCCTATTAGCCTCTCCACACAGAGAGGGAAACGGGAGAAAGAAAATGACTTTAAGAGTCCGTCCAGCTGTGAGTTGGGTTGCTATAGGAATCAGCCAAGCGGTGTTACCTCAAGGCCAGCTGCAAGGCCTCTCCCTCTTCAGGGGTCAAGTGAACATGGAAAGAAGGAGACGCTTGTTCTCCTCCTTGGCTCCCCGAATCGTCAGAAGGGAACAAGCCACGATTTGCAATGGAGGTTTATTTCAGCGGGGATTTAAAATCAAAACCTCCACCTTCAGGAGCCTGAGAGAGGGGAGGGGAGGGGGGGAACGGCAGGGAAGTGGAAGTGCCCACCCTGAGCAGAATCAGGCTGCAGGGTGATGCTGGGAGGGGCTTTGCTGCTGCTGCTGCTTCTTCTTCATCATCCTCCCCACCACCACCCCTTCCCCAGGGAGAGCAGGCCGCTGCCCCCAGCCCCTGTGGAGAGCCTGCAGCCCTGGGAACTGGCCATGGTGCTGCAGGGCCCTTTCCCTGCCTGGTTAGCCAGCCTTGCTACACCCCCCCACCCCCATGGAGGAAGCCGGGCAGGTGGGCAGACAGCAGCCGATCCTTCCAACCAGCTGATGGAGGCACAGCCTTAGCTGCCGGGAAGTGGCTGTTGTGCTCCTCCCTGCCTGGAGGAAGCAGCCTCGGGCTGAGATCCCCAAGCGTGGGGAACAGAGGCCGGAGGGCAGGAGGACCCCCACCTCTCCTGCAACAGTGACAGGGAAGGATCAGGTGGCTCAGCTGCTGTGGGATGCCCTGAGTCATCTGGCTGTGGCTGGGCCAAGAATCTGGAGCATTCTCATTCTTATCTCAGCACACAACACACAACACACAACACAACACGCACAGAGTCGATCAACCCTCCTTTTCATAAATCCAGAGGAACCGACTCTGAGAATATGACAGAATGGGAAGGGCCTCCAGAGGTCGTCTAGTCCAACCCCCTGCTCAGGCAGGAGACCTTACACCTGCGATGGCTAACCTACGGCACGCGTGCCACGGTTGTCCTAGAGCAGCCCCAGTGCGCAATGCGCCTGCCAGCCAAATAATTTCCAGTCCCACCAGAAGTTGGGAAACAGTCTGTTTCCGGCCTCCGGGGGAGGCGTTTTTGCACTCCCCAGGCTCCAAGAAAGCCTCTGGAGCCTGGGCAGGGCGAAAAACGGGCCCGCCGTGCCATCGCATGCCAAAAGCAGGGGGAGCGCGATGGGGTCTGTCCTGTGTCCCCTCCCACCTGAGAACGGAGGGCTTGCCCTGAACTCTCTCAGCAGGAGGGGGGCTCTCCCCCCCCAATTAAAATAAAGGAGACCCCCCCGTTTAAAAGAAAGAGAAGACCAGGCCAAGAAGCCGGACTGGCATTCAGCCTGAAACAAAGTTTGATTACAGGTAGTCCTCGGCTTTACAAGTTCATTTAGTGACCGTTCGAAGTTATGACGGACCTGAAAAATGGGACTTAGCTTAGGGCCCTTTTTCAGAGTTACGACTTTTGCGGCATCCCCCACGGTCACATGACCAAATTCAGATGCTCGAAGGGCATCACATGATCCCAGGACACTGCGACCATCGTAAATACGAGTTACGACGGTCAAAGTGTCCTGGGATCATGTGATGCCCTTTTGCGACCGTCTGACAACGGGGAAGCCGGATCCACTTAACAACCGGGTTACTAACTTAACAACTGTTAAGCGGTTCGCTTAACGGCTAGGGCAAAGGAGGCCGTAAACTGGGGCAAAATTCACTTAACAGACATCTCGCTTAGTGACAAAAATTGGGGGGCTCGGTTGTGGTCGTAAGTCCAGGGCTGCCTGTAATCTCTGCTCTCTCAGAAAAGGCAAAGCCATTTCAAGTAGGCTGCAGCTACCAAGGGTTAAAACTTGGGCTGAGCATGCCCAGAAGTGGACGGAGGCCCTAAACGGTGAGAAGGGGAGAGGAGAGGAGAGGTGGGGGTCCTCTTTTTTTTTTTGCCAGAATGGCCGAAGGTGGGGAGGGTATCCCTCAGTGTCGAGACAGGTAAGGATCTGGGCCTCAGGGAGATGACAACAGTGCCAGGAATTTGTCTGGTTTAAGACATTACTCTGCTCAGTGCTGATAGCTCTATCATCATCACCATCATCTCTTATTCATTAAACACGAAACTCAGTCAACTGGACATCTAAAAATGTGTCACAAATACGATTGACTGGTGCTAATGGTTGATACGTCCTAGTATCAACCAAGGACCTTCTTAAAATATATGTTCCGAGTAGCGCAGTTTTTTGCACTTCTGCTGGTGTTATTGCAGAAAGCTGCAATTTCTTGAAATGTTTTGTGAAATTCTTGGACGTGGTACCAAGTGCCCCGATGACAATGGGTATCACTCTCACATGTTTCATCATCATCATCATCATCATCATCATTATATCATCATCATCATCATCATCATCATCAATCTAGCACTGTCATCTATTCAATTCCCACTATAAAATAAAATTATTTATATCTGCCTTCAATGATGGGTAGCTCTCTTTTTATAATATTTCCTTTCAGAGTGACTTTTTATGTTTGTTTTTTTTAATATCTCCAGGTTTTCAGCCGCTGGCTGTGCGTCACCCTGGGTTCCGAGTTGATAAACGAAATAAGGCAAACCGATGCAAGCAGTGCAGAAGTCATAACATAAAATTGAGAAACGAAAACAAGATAAAGGAGCGAGACCAAAGAGGCTTCCAAATGCCGGGCCCCTTGTCAACGAGCCAGCTGTCTCCGGGAAGGGGAGTTTTCCAGGATAAAACTGGTTGGCCTTTTCCGGAAGTTGAGCGCGGAAGGGAAGAAAGAGAAAGTCTTCCACGCTCAATGTTTGGAAAAGGCCAACCTGTTTATATTAACCTAAGAGGACCAGGCCAGAGGAGAGCAAAGGATCTGCTGGAAAACCTGGATTGATAAAACATAGCGTCCACGTAAGGCGCGGTGCCAAAGCAAGTATTCCATTATCGTGGCTTAACAATGGCTTAGCAACTTCCTGAGACCGCGGCTGGGCTCTGATCATGCAGCGAATCAAACCACGGAATCCAGGATTTCTGAAGCCACCCAGAAGAAACCTGCTGGGCACACAATTCTTTTTAAGAGCACAGGGATACCTGAATGCTTAGCGGTCTCTGAGTCACCCCCGCCCCAAACCTCTCCACTAAACGGGGAGGGGCCTGCCCCTGCCAGCTCTTGCCCCACTTCCTGTGACAAAGAGACCGTGTTGGGGGGGTGTCAAACACTCACTTGTTCTCGAAGGATATTGTGACTGAATCTTCGTGTACATCTTTTACAAAACCCTGGAGGGGAAGAAGAAAGACAGACAAAAAGGATCCGGGTTAACACCATTTAAAGCCCTCAAGTTTTAAGCAAAGCGCAGTGACACCCCCCCCAATAAGCAAGAAGATGACCAAGCTGGACCGAGGGAACATCCTGGAATCAACACTGCAGAAATCGAAGCTTGGGGTGAAATCAAGTGCTGGGAGTCCCTGGTGTGTGTGTGTGTGTGTGTGTGTGGGACTCAGAAGTGACATTACTGTCAACCGTGATTTTGCAAAAATAATAATAATAATAATAAATCTTCTCTGGGGTGAGAGTGAGAGAGACAAAGACTAGACAATTTTTACACGTGGGGTGAAGTTAGGAGGGTAAACCATGTTGCATTATCTGCTTGGTTCTTAACCCAGCAAACTGCCCACCCAAGCAAAACACACCTGGGTTGGGGGCCCAGAGGTTCCAGACAACCCCTCCCACTCTGGCTGCTTTAGGGTCCGGAGAGGACCTCCCAACTAAACTCTCTTGTGCCCAGAAACCTTGCCTTCCGGAGGCCCCCGGCTGTGGGTATGAGCTGGAATTGCCAACCGGGCCCCCTGCACCAGGTCAGGCAGGCGTGCAAAGGTCCTGGGGGCCGTTTGCGTATCCCTCCTGCCCTCCCCCCCCAGTTCAGCTTCATGCATGTGGTCAAGCACCCCCTCAGGAGGGCAAAGTGGGGACAAGCGATTCTTGGAGGTTTCAACAGCAGCCTTGAGTTTGGCTGGCCTTCTCACCCACCTATTCCTTGTCCCAGGTAATTAATTCGGAGACGGGCATTCCGGCCACCTAGTCCGAGAGGGAATGTGGCTCAGGAGAACCCCTCCCCACCCCCAAATCAGAGGTAGGTCCTGACTTCTTCCCCCCCATCTTATTTATTGGGAATTGTTTCTCTTCCACTTTCCCAAAGGCCTGAGGTGGTTCCAGGACAAACTTCTCAAGTGCCCGGTTTATACCACCCAAGCAAACCACGTGAGATTCGCCTCTCAAAACTTGGGAACTCTCAGGAAGAAATAAAACGCAGACGCAGAGAACAAACCTTGAACGCAAAGTGTGATTCAATTAGTTCATTTTCCATCTTTGAAGAAACATTATAGTCTGGGACGGGAATATGTACCGGGCAGGGAGCTAATCTGATGCTGTTATCCACCAAAGGGGAAATAATCCAGATTCCTCTGAATTCTTTGCAGCCCTAAAAGGAGCATTTACAACCAGCTATCCCTGATGATGTTACCTAGTTGGGTCATGAAATGCCTGCGAGGAAACCCCCAAGCTCAGAGAGCACCCAGGACCACCCCCATCCCCCCCAGTTCAACCCTGAGCTACACAGCTTCTCTTCGACTGGATTCTTCTGTTTCCCCGATGCCAAAGAATGGCTGACTTTTGCAAACTGCTTCCCGGAAGTGCAGCTAACACCAGATTCCCCTTCTTTGCCCACCGCCCCGGCCAGACGGGCACCTGTTGTTAACAGAGCTGGGCGAGAAGAAAGGCAACCCGTCGATTTATCCTGGAGGGAGGGGAAAACATGAATTCAGATGGTGCTGAGAGCAAAACACCCTGTGTGTCCAAAGGGTGACAGAAGGAACAGGTGGCATGGGGGGGGGCGCGAGAGGGAGGACTGCTCTGCCAGCTGCCCAATTGCAAGGGGGCAGATATACCACCTTCTTTGCTCCGAAGTTGGCTCAAAACTGCCCGAGCTTTTTCGATAGGAAATGTCGCCACACCAGCTAACAAAAGCTAAAGCCGTGTTTCCCACCTAAGACGAGTGGACTTCAGTTCCCAGGATTCAAGCAAGGCTGGCTGGGGAATTCTGGGAGTTGAAGTCCACGCCTCTTAAAGTGGCTACGGGCAGGAAACCCTGAGGCAGGAGGAATAAGGCAGATCTGGTAACCTCAGAAGCCAGTTCCTGCTTGGCAATGTTGGCTAGAAGAGGGTTTGTCTCCAGTGTACAGTTTCCCTAGCTACCCGAGAGTTTCTGGAGGCTAAAATATATGCAGAACGGTTGCGGGAATTGGGGTCTGGCCAGTCTAGAGAAAAGAAGGACTAGGGGTGACGTGACAGTGGTCTTCCAATATTAGAGGGGCTGCCGCAAAGAAGAGGAGGGGGTCAACCTAGTCTCCAAAGCCCCAGAAGGCAGGAGGAGGAAACTAAAGGAGGAGAGAAGGAACCTAGAACTAAGGAGAAGCTTCCTGACTGTGAGGACAATTAATCAGTGGAACTGCTTGCCACCAGAAGTTGTGGGTGCTCCAACACTGGAGGTTTTCAAAAGGAGATTGGACAGCCTCACAGGTCAGCTGTACATCAACAGGCTTTGTAAGGGAATCCCATGGATCTCTCTCTGAGCCCGTGGTTATGCAACAGATCCCAAGACTGGATCTCTGCACGCTTTGGGGGGAGGGCACACTCTCCTGCCATCCGCACCACCAGCCTCTGCGTCTCCTTCAGAGCACCGTAGGTAGTCCTCGACTTACAACCATTCGTTTAGCCACCGTTCAGTTACAACAGCGACTTAGGACCATTTTTTCACACTTACGACCGTCGCAGCCACCCCTGTGATCATGTGATCAAAATTCGGACCCTTTATTTATGACGGTCGCAATGTCCCGGGGTCACGTGATCCCCTCTGCGACCTTCTGACAAGCAAAACGGGAAAGCCGGATTCATTTAACAACCGTGTCATTAACCATCGCAGCGATTCACTTAATAACAGTGGCCAGAAAAGCTGTAAAATGGGACAGAATTCACACAACTGTCTCGTTTAGCAACAGTAACCTGGGGCTCGATTGTGGTTGTAAGTCGAGGACTTCCTGACCCTTCTCCAAGAGGAAAGATCATTTCATTCATTTAGCGTTAAGCAGCTCCCCTGGCGTTGGGCAAGGCCCAGCATCCATGGAGTCTATTTATATCTCCTGCCTCCCTTTACCTGACACCCCCCACCACCACCTCCCCGCCTCCCGGGGGCCACGCTGCCCGTCTAAAATAAAACTTGCTGCGTGTGTGTTCTTTGCTGCGCTTGTGACACCTCATTATGAGGTTCAGGGAATCTCTCCCTTAGGTTTCAACTTCACTTGCGATACGAAAACCACATCCCTGGCCTTTCCTCCGGGGCCGCGTGTCTTCCTTTCTTTCTTTTTGCTCCCGTTCTCCTGGCAAGCCACCCCTGGAGCAGCCTCGGGGCAAAACTTTGCCCTGGGAGGGCAAGAACCTGCCGCGAGGACTGATTCCCGCAGAACCATCTGGACGGGCAAAATATTTCAAGGCCGAGTAGCTTCGTGACCATTTGCCCGATTGAAGCAGCTGGAACTTAGGAAGAGACTTTTAAGTTCTGGCAAATCTTTCCAAGTCTTTCTAAGGCAGATGCCTTCCTAAGGGTTGGGCTGCACCTTCCATCGTCCCTTTGCCTGGGGAGGGGGGGGGGCTGAGGGGTCAGCCACGTTTTCCAGCTGAGATGAAGGAGGTCTTTGCCACCAAAGGCCACCCAAACTCTGCAAAGGGGATTAAAGCCATCTCTGAAGCTGAAAGAACCGGCTACCAGAGCTGGTCCCTGGCATCCTGGCCAAGGGCTACTTGGATCGCGCCCAGCTGAAGCTGACAAGGCAAATTTCCTGCCTGCATAAATTTTCTTTTTCTGGAAACGAAACACTGACAAGGAATCCATTCACACATATCCTTAAGCCACAAACCCCCAAGGGCTGGCTGCACCCATGATCTGACACAAGGGCCTCGCTTAAGTTGTCAGCCCTGGGAGGGGCAACGTCTGACTTAAGGCAGGAGTCCATCTTCAAGAAAATGCAGAACAATCCAGGCAATTTCAGGAAAAGAGCAGGGAAAAGCAGATTGGCAGGTATAAGACGCCTCAGAGACCGGGGCTCAAAGAAAGCTATGCAAGTGTATTGGTGGGTAGAGACGGGGGTGGGGAGAAAGGATGCCACTGTCACAGAGCTAGTTCAGAAGGCCAAACGTTATTTCAAGGAACATTGGTTGGATAATGAATTCCCCACGAATTTCAGCTCTGTGGGAAGCCCCTCTGGAGCGCAGGTTACGGAAAGCCACAGGTTCTAAAGGTATCATAGAAATGGGGATCTGGAAGCACAGGAAGCTACCCTCGTGTGGGCCAAGACCTAGCTTTCAAATCACAAAGGCTAATTTTAGTTTTGTCAAGGTTCTAGGGCCATGGGAAACCACCCCACCTTATGTCTTGCGTGAACCAGACAGGTAGAGAAGATCACACGCAGACAACACAATGCCAAAAAAGCTTTTTTTTAAAAAAAAAAAACCATGTCAGGATTGGAAAACCGCAGCCAAGGATGTAGATTTGAAGTCGCCAATATGGCAGGATGGCTTCTTCTATCCAGGATAAGCTGCAGTGCTACAAATACGGGACGTAGGATTGAAGCTTCTTCTGAATCCATTAAGGGAAAAGTGGCTCTTCCTTTCCCCCAGTGCCGGTTGCTCAAACGGGAGTCTTTTGAGGACATGTGAGGTCTGCCCGATTGCTGGTAAAAAATACTGTGTTATGGCAAACTTATGACTTTAAAAATAACTGACTTGATAAAGATGCCATAGCACAGCACATACAAACAGGCTGAAAATAACCTGCCCGGCTCAGAGAGCCAAGGATTAGGCCTCAAAAGATTTCTGCCTTTGATTTGTGGCCATCTCCATGTCAAACAGGGGCTGGCAGGACTCCATCTTGAGGTGGGAGGTCTAAAATTAGCCAAACACACAATCCCACCGCCACCCCTTCAATTAAAATACGAAGAAGCTAGGTTAGGTTACGCCAATGTGGAACCAGCAGTTATACTCAACTTATTTCTCTGCTATGCAGACCAACAAAAGGCTCAGGCTGCACATTCCTAGGTAGCTGCTTCCTTATTTGAATACACACCCACAGCCCAATATCGTTCCTGCATGTCTGATTGCGGCCCTGCACAGCTATTAAAGAACAGACGGCGTCAAAATCCAGCAACTGTACCACCCTCCTGTTTCTAGGAAAAGGACGCCTCCCAAGAGGGAAAACTCCCTGGTCTTAAAAAACCCGACAATCCGGAGCTGTCCAACACAGCGGGACGTCCCTGGTTCTCAAGCCAAAGTGAGAAACAGAAAAACTGGGTGTTCCTCCGCTGGGCAACCACTGTAGTTTTCCAAGTTTGGCCAAGGCTCCCTTGAAGCGTCGAATTGGGAAAACTGAAATGTCTGAAACGGTTCCGGCAAAGTGAAAATCCACAAGGAAAGGAGCAAAGGGAGGTTATTGGAGACAGACGGAGGGGTTTTTTGTTTGGCCAGGGAAGGAAACGTCCCTCTTTTCTCTCCCAGGATGGGGATCCCTTCCTGGCAATAAGCAAGGGTCTCCGCAGAAGGGGCTTGGGGGTAGAGCTAAGCCCTTTCAACACTGGGGGTCCGTCCCCTTGTGCCCCCCCTCCTTTAAAAAGAAAAGAACGGAGGCAGCTTTCCTAACAAAGAGGAAAAAGAGGTTTTACTTCGTTGCCCCTGAAAGACCCCCCCTCAATTGGGGAAGCCCCCCTCACCCTCTTGGAAGGCGGGAGGGGCGTTTTGAGGGGTGGGGGGAGCTGTGGTCGGAGGAGCCCCAGGGCAGGCCTCCCTCAGGACCCCCCTTCCCCACCTGGAGGGGGCACCTGCCCCTGCCAATCAAAGCCCCGAGGGATACAGTTTCCAGGCCTGGGAGACCCTCTTGCCCGGCCAGCCACGTGGGGCTGGGGGGGGCTGCTCCCCCTTCTTCTCCTAAGGGGGGTTAAAAGGGGGGGCTGGGTGAGACCCCCCCCAATTTAGAGGGGACCACTAGGCCGCCCTGCTGCCCCTCCACCTGGGGGGGGAGGAAGGGAGGGGGGGTCTCGGCTTCCTTCCCTCCTCCTCCTTCTGCAACCCCCCCCGCCACGCCCCCCCCTTTTGCCCGGCTCTCCCAGGCGACGGGGCCCCGCCCTCCGGTCGCCATGGCAACCCCTCCTCCTCCTCCCCTCCCCCCCTCCCCTCACCTTGTAGAAGGCCCCGTTGGAGCCCCGCACTTCCACGGGCAGGCCCTCCATGGGCCCCGCGGCGGAGGCGGCCGACAAGGGCGAGGAGCCCCGCGAGGGTTGGGCCCCCGCCGCCGCCACCGGTGGGGGGATGGGGGCGGGGCGGGGCCCGGCCTCCTCCGGCTCGGCCACCGTGACCGGCCCCAGCCGAAGCCTGGGAAGGCCCGGCCCGCTCGCTCAGGCGCTCTTCCTCCTCCTCCTCCTCCTGGGCCTCGGCCTCTCGTGGCGGGCTCCCCGCAGCCTCCGCGGCCGAGCTGAGCGAGCGAGAGACCTCCCCTCACGGAACGCGCGCCCTTCCCCCCCCCACGGCCCCACACACGGCCGTGCGTGCCGTGCGTGCGCTCTGCGCCTGCGCCGCAAGACGCGCCTCCTCCCCCGCGCGAGCTCGGCCACGCCCACCCGGACGGACGCGCCAATGCGCGCCGCTGGCCGGCGCCCGTCGACCAATCGCGAGGAGGTCGGGAGGGCGGGGACCGCGCCGGCCACGCCCCCTCCCTTCTCTTTCAGCCTGAACTCTCGTTTCTCTTCACACTCCTCCTCCCCCCTCGGCCAATGGGAAAGGAAAGGCGGGGTTTCTCCCGAGAATCTTTTCCTCCGGCGCAGGCGCAGTAGCCGTTCCGAGCGTTGCTCAACGCCCCTCGACGGGGGTTCCCCTTTAAGTTCCACCCACCCCGACCCCCGGTGGCCAATGAGGAGTCGCCTCTCATCCCTGGCATCCAATCATAGGACGGAGAGGCCGCCCCTCCTACCTTCACGCGCCTCTTGCGACGCCCCTCGCCCCGCCATTGGCTGGTCGCTTTTTTTTAAATTCCTCCTGCCCTCGGCGAAGGGTGGGGATGTTAACCAATCGGCAAGGCAGGGGCGGATTCACCCTGCGCGCCCATTGGCTGGAACCGGGAGCGGGGCGGGATGCGGCAGTGCCCGGTCGGGAGCACGTGGCCGTCCACCGCGGTCCATCTTGGCGCCCGGTCGCAGCTCCGGGGCGGCGTCGGAGCTCCCGCCGTGCCTGGACGCTGGACGGCCCGGGACGGAGGAGGAGGAGGAGGAGGAGGACGAGAGCCCCCCCCCTCCGCCCCTTTGGAAGATACTTGGCTGCTTTCAGCCTGTTTAGCCCTTGGATGGGAGACCACCCAGCGATCCCAGGGCAGCAAACTCCTGGGAAGTCGGGGCGCGCCTCGGGGAAACGTCCCCTCCGTAATCCCTTGCCCAGAAATTAAGGCTGATTTACGTGTGTGAAACACTGAATGTGTCAATCCAATACAGAAAAAAACCCCCCTTTTCTTTGAGACCCCCCTTTTGCCTTTGCTCCATGCCGACCCTGATCAGATGGGGCTGGGCAGGGGGGCATTCGGCCAAAAGGGAAGGGCACCGGTTTTTAAATCCCACTTTTTATTATCTTTGTAAATAATTCAAGGCTTTATTTACAGTTCTAACTCGAATGCACCCCAGTACTCCTTCCCTCCTATTTTTGCACCCAACAACAATCCTGTGAGGTGGGTTGGGCTAAGACGGAGAACGCCTGGCAGAAAGTCACCAGGCCAGTTTCCTGCCTAAGGCGGGACTAGAACTCCCAGTCTCCTGGTGATCGGCCCAAAGTCACCCAGCCGGCTTTCATGGATAAAGCTGGGCTCTTCTGAAGGCTGCCCCTCCCCCTCTTTAGAGAGCCACAAGGGGGTCTGCAACATCCAGGTGGGCACCTTACTGGCAACTTCACCGCCTGGGAACTTCAACTCCCAGAATCCTGCATGGCTGGCTCAGGAATTCTGGGAGTTGAAGTCCACAGGCTGCAAAGGGGCCTAAGGTGCCCCTCTCCCTGCATTTATTTATTTATTTATTTATTTATTTATTTATTTATTTATTTATTTATTTATTTATTTATTTATTTATTTATTTATTTATTTATTTATTTATTTATTTATTTATTTAATTGGATTTCTATACCGCCCTACTCCCGAAGGACTCAGGGCGGTGAACAGCCACAGAATAAAACACATAAATACAAAAATTTAAAATAGAATAAAAACAAATTAAATAATTTGGCTGAGACAAATTTGAAATACCCAATCATTTTAAAAACAAATTAAAATTTACATTTAAAAAGGGAGAAGATTTAGGCCAGGCCAGCTTGATGAAATAAGAAAGTCTGCAATAAGGCAGCTCTTTACATACAGGCAGTCCTCCACTTAACGACAGTTCATTTAGTGACCACTCAAAGTTACAACGGCACTGGGGAAAAAAGGGGCTTGCGACCAGGGGTGAAATCCAGCAGGTTCTGGAGAACCGGTAGCGGAAATTTTGAGTAGTTTGGAGAACCGGCGAATGCCACCTCTGGCTGGCCCCAGAGTGGGGAGGAAATGGGGATTTTGCAATATCCTTCCTCCGGAGCGGGGTGGGAATGGAGATTTTGCAGTATCCTTCCCCTGCCATGCCCACCGAGCCACACCCACAGAACCGGTAGTAAAAAAAATTGGATTTCACCACTGCTTGCAACTCTTCCCGCATCCCCATGATCAAAATTCAGGCCCTTGGCCACTGACTCATATTTATGACAGTCACAGTGTCCCGGGGTCACGTCATCCCCCTTTTGTCACTCTCTTTCCATGAGGAAGCCAGATTCACTTAGCAACCGTGTCACTGACTTAACAAGGGCAGAGTGATTCACTTAGCGACGGTGGCAAGACAGGTCGTAAAACGGAGCAAAAGTCACGCAAGCAAACGTTTCGCTTAGCAACAGAAATCTTGTGGTCGAAAACCTTTTGCTGTTCCAAAGTCTTTTGCTCTGGGAATTCCCATTGAGAGGCTGTCATGCAAAGTCTTTTATTGTGTGTGTTGTGTGTTTGGGTTTTTTGTATAAGGCAGTCTGACAAACGCACAAGTACGTCAGGTCGCGCATCACGTTGCCATGTGAGTTGTTGAACGGCGCCGCTATTTAAGCTCTCCTTTGTTGAGGTTTCTAAGCTTGGTTGCCGGACGGTCAAAAAGTCCGGCAAAGGAAGAAAAGCCTTCGGGGAGAAGTTGTGTCTTTGTCGTTACTTATTCATGAGCTGTGTTGAAGGGAGGCATTGCTGGGCTGTGTTTGTCGGCCTCGGTTCTGTCTTTCTTGGTCCTGGCAGGCTGCAGAGAAACCTCCCACGCAGGTGGATTTTACGGCTTCCCGTTTTTGAAAGGTTTTGTGTTTTTTTTTTTTTTTAATTTGATTTATATGCCGCCCTTCTCCGGAGACTCAGGGCGGCTTACAATGCGTTAAGCAATAGCCTTCATTCTTTTGTATGTTTTATACAAAGTCAGCTTATTGCCCCCACAAACTGGGTCCTCATTTCACCTACCTTAGAAAGGATGGAAGGCTGAGTCAACCTTGAGCCTGGCGAGGTTCGAACCCTGCAGTAATTGCAGGCAGCTGGTCTTAATAAGCTTAATAACAGGGTGCCTTAAACCCTTGTACTACCAAGGCTCTAGTGTTCTTTAGAAGAAGAAAAAAAATAACCCACCTGGACAATTTTTGCTGTAACAAGGGGGTCGGTAGCAGAGGGACGCGGTGGCTCAGTGGCTAAGACGCTGAGCTTGTCGATGGAAAAGCCAGCAGTTCAGCGGTTCGAATCCTTAGTGCTGAGTAATGGGGTGAGCTCCCGTGACTTGTCCCAGCTTCTGCCAACCTAGCAGTTCGAAAGCAGGTAAAAAATGCAGGTAGAAAAATAGGGACCACCTTTGGAGGGAAGGGAACAGTGTTCCGTGCGCCTTTGGCATTGAGTCATGCCGGCCAGATGACCACGGAGACGTCTTCGGACAGCGCTGGCTCTTCGGCTTTGAAATGGGGATGAGCACTGCCCCCTAGAGTCGGGAACGACTAGCACATAAGTGCAAGAGGAACCTTTACCTTTACCTTTAGGTACCAGAGCATGAAGTACAGGTGAGTACAGTTAGGTGAGACCAGTCTCAAAAACAGTAACCTTGGAGTCCTAGTGGATGGAGGATCGCTTGAATATGAGCCAGCAATGAGCAGCAGCAGCCGAAAAAGCCAGTGCAATCCTTGGTTGCATCCACAGAGGCATAGAATCAAAGTTGCGTGAAGGATGAGTTCCGCTTTAGAAAGCCTTAGGAAGGCCCCCCTTGGAATCCTGCACCCAGTTTTGGTCACCACCTTACAAAAAAAGATGTTGAGCCTTTGGAAAAAGTGGAAAGAAGAGCAACGAAGATGATCAAAGGCCCGGAGACTAAAACAGACGAAGAACGGTTGCAGGATTTGGGTTTGGCCAGTCTAGGGAAAAGAAGGACTGGGGGGCACATGATATTCCAGTATTTGAGTGGCTGCCACAAAGAAGTGGGGGGGGGATCAAATTATTCTCCAAAGCACCAGAAGGCAGGACAAGAAACAACGGATGGAAACTGATTAAGGAGAGAAGCAATTTAGAACTATGGAGAAATTTCCTTACAGTGAGGACAATTAACCAGTGGAACAGCCTGCCACCAGAAGTTGTGGGTGCTTCAACACTGGAGGCTTTTAAGAAGAGACTGGACAGCCACTTGTCTGAAATGGTCCAGGCGGGTCTCCTGCCCTTCCAGCTCATTCTATTCTAAGTACAGGTGGTCCTCAATTTACGACCACAATTGTGCCCAAAATTTCCATGGCTAGGCAAGATCATCGTTATGTCCATTGAATTTTGATCCATTTTACAAACTTTCTTGTCACAGTCGTTAAGTGAGTCCCTGCAGTTGTTAAGCGAGTCACACGGTTGTTAAGCGAGTCACATGGTTGTTAAGTGAATCTGGCCTCCCGTTGAGTTTGCTTGTCAGAAGGTCGCCAAAAGGGAGGGGGGAAACGTGCCCCTTGGACACTGCGACCGTCATAAGTCAGTTGCCAAGCTTCTGAGTTTTGATCACGTGACCACGGGGGCGGGGTATGCTGCTGCTGCAGCGGTCATAAGTGTGAAAAACAGTCACAAGTCACTTTTTTCAGGGCCGTTGAAGCTTACGAACGGTCACTAAACAAATTATTGTAAGTCAAGGATTAGAGTATAAATGCTTTTCAGAGGAGCATGGAGATGAAGTATGAAATATGAAATTAAGGTAATGATCAAATATATGAAGTGTTTTCTTATGGGAGATAAGCCTTTGTTAAATAATTGCTAAATTTATTATTTATTTATTTATTTATTTATTTATTTATTTATTTATTTATTTATTTATTTATTTATTTAATTTGTATACCGCCCTTCTCCCAGAAGGGACTCAGGGCGGTGAACAGCCAAAATTAAAAAACATACAAATGCAAAAGTTAAGATAATTAAAAGAATTAAATCATTGGCTACCCAAATTTAAAACCCCAAATCCATAAAATTTAAAATCCCAATTAAAAAAACATTTAGGCTAGGCCGGCTTGATGAAATAAAAACGTCTTCAGGGCTTTACGGAAGGTCCGGAGGTCCGGGATCAATCGTATTCCAGGAGGCAGCTCATTCCAGAGGGCGGGTGCCCCCACAGAGAAGGCCCTCCCCCTGGGGGCCGCCAGCCGACATTGCCTGACCGACGGCACCCCAAGAAGGCCCTCTCTGTGAGAGCGTATTGGCCGGTGGGAGGCTATTGGCAGCAGAAGGCAGTCCCGCAGATACCCAGGTCCTGAGCCATGGAGCGCTTTAAAGGTGAGAACCAACACCTTAAAGCGCACCCGGAAGACCACCGGGAGCCAATGCAGCTCGCGCAGGAGAGGTGTTACGTGGGAGCGCCACGTCGCTCCCATAATCACCCGTGCGGCCGCATTCTGCACCAGCTGGAGCCTCCGGGTGCTCCTCAGGGGGAGCCCCATGTAGAGAGCGTTACAGTAGTCCAGGCGTGACGTAACCAAGGCATGAGTGACTGTGCACAAGGAGTCCCAATCCAGAAAGGGGCGCAACTGGCGTATCAGGCGAACCTGATAAAAAGCCCCCCTGGCCACGGCCGTCATATGCTCTTCTAAAGACAGCCGTGTGTCCAGGAGGACGCCCAAGTTGCGAGCCCCCTCTGTGGGGGTCAGTGACTCGCCCCCAATAGCCAGCGATGGCACCAGCTGGCTATGTCGGGACGCCGACATCCACAGCCACTCGGTCTTGGAAGGATTGAGTCTGAGCCTGTTCCTCCCCATCCAGACCTGCATGGCCTCCAGACACTGGGACATCACTTCAAGGGCATCATTGGGGTGGTTTGGGGTGGAGATGTACAGCTGAGTGTCATCAGCGTACAGATGGCATCGCACCCCAAAACCACGGATGATCTCACCCAGCGGGTTCACATAAATGTTGAACAGGAGCGGCGAGAGGACCGACCCTTGCGGCACCCCGCAAGCAAGGCGCCTTGAGGTCGACCTCTGCCCCCCTGCCAACACAGACTGCGACCGGTCAGAGAGATAGGAGGAGAACCACCGCAACACGGTGCCTCCCACCCCCAGTCCCTCCAGCCGGCGCAGCATGATACCATGGTCGATGGTATCAAAAGCCGCTGAGAGGTCTAACAGGACCAGAACAGAGGAACAACCCCTGTCCCGAGCCCTCCAGAGATCATCCACCAATGCGACCAATGCCGTCTCCGTGCTGTGTCCAGTCCTGAAGCCGGACTGGCACGGATCTAGATAGACGGTTTCATCCAGGAACTGTGGGAGCTGTCGCACAACCACACTCTCCACAACCTTCGCAACAAAGCGAAGGTTGGAGACCGGACGATAGTTTGCCAAAACGGCCGGGTCCAGAGAAGGCTTCTTGAGGAGGGGCCTCACCACCGCCTCTTTCAAGGCAGGCGGCAGGAAACCCTCCCCCAGAGAAGCATTTATGATCCTGTGGAGCCAGCCTCGTGTTACCTCCCGGGTGGCCAGTACCAGCCAGGAGGGGCACGGGTCCAATAAACATGTTGTTGCGTTTAACCTCCCCAGGATCCTGTCCACGTCCTCAGGAGTCACAGGGTCGAACTCATCCCAGGTAACATTCTCAAGACCCGCCTCAGCCACTCCGCCGGACTCTACCCAGTCAGAGTCCAGGCCTTCCCGAATCCGAGTGATTTTATCGTGCAGATACTGTGCAAAATCCTCAGCCTGCCCTTGCAAGGGGTCCTCCCGCGCTCCCTGATGGAGGAGGGAGCGGGTCACCCTAAACAAGGCGGCTGAGCGGTTATCTGCCAATGCAATAAGAGCGGAAAAGTGGTTACGCTTTGCCGCTTTTATCGCCACTAGATAGGTCTTAATATGAGACCTAACTAGTGTTCGGTCGGATTCGGAGCGACTCGCCCTCCAACCACTCTCTAGGCGTCTTTTCCGGCGCTTCATCTCCCTCAGCTCCTCGGAGAACCAAGGGGCCGGGCAGGTTCGGCGTCGGGTCAGAGGCCGCAAAGGCACGACTCGGTCCAGAGCACCGGTGGCTGTCCTATCCCAGGCAGCCACCAGGTCTTCAGCCGAGTCGTGAGCCAGAGTTTCAGGAATTGGCCCAAGCTCCCTCTGGAACCTATCAGGATCCATCAGGCGCCTGGGGCGGAACCACCTGGTCGGTTCCGCCTCCCTGCAGTGGGGTGCAGCGGTCGAAAGGTCCAGTGTCAGGAGAGAATGGTCCGACCATGACAGGGGTTCAATAACTATATCCCCTATATCCAGACCACTCCGCCACTGACCAGAGATAAAAACCAAGTCCAGAGTGTGTCCTCCCACGTGAGTGGGGCCATGAATTAATTGTGAGAATAATAATATAAAGGGACATATAAAATTGTCAAATAAGAGAAATTAAATGATTTGTAATCTTGGATAAGCACAAAAGAATCTTAACCGATCGACACACTTTCTGTGATTGTATTGAATGATGGTTGTTTTTATGTTTTGTTATGTTTAAAAATAAAATAAAAAAGTCCCCCAAAAAATGCTTTTCAGAGGTTACACTGAAAACACATTCATTTGATTTATTTATTTAATTTATTTATTTGTTTCAATTTCTATACCGCCCTTCTCCAAATAGGACTCAGGGCGATATTTGATTTAATCCAAGCACAACATTCTCTTAAATTGACTGGAGCTGTCTAATTCCTCCTTGCTCTTAAAAGCCAGTTTGGTGTTGTCCTCACGGCGGCTGTGAGTTCTAGTCCCGCCTTAGACACAAAGCCAGATGGGCAACCTTGGGCCAATCACTTTCTCTCAGCCCTAAGAAGGAGGAAATGGCAAAGCAGCCCTGAACAAGCTTGCCAAAAAAAAAACTGCAGGGAGTTGAGAATGACTTGCTCTTAAATTCATAAATCAATCAAAATAGACCTGGAAGGGACCTTGGAGGTCTTCTAGTCCAGCCCCCTCCTCAAGCAGGAGAACCTACGCCATTCCAGGCAAGTGGCTGTCCCATCTCTCCTTAGAAACCTCCAGGGATGAAACAAACACCCACAACTTCGGGTGGCAGGCAGTTCCACTGGTTAATTGTTCTCACTGCCAGGAAATTCCTCCTCGATTCCAGGTTGCTTCTCTCCTTGATGACTTTCCATCCGTTGCTTCTTGTCCTGCCTTCAGGGGCTTTGGAGACTAGGTGGAAACCCCCCCCTCCTTTGGGGCAGCCCCTCAGATATTGGAATACTCCTATCACGTTCCCCCCCCCCAGTCCTTCTTCTCATTAAAAGTAGACATATCCAGTTCCTGCAACCGTTCTTTGTATGTTTTAGTCTCCAGTTGCTCTTCTCTGCACTTTTTTCCAAAAGTCTCCACCTCTTTTTTGTAAGGTGGGGACCAAAAGTGGATGCAGTAATATTCCAGGTGTGGCCTTACTAAGGCTTTACAAAGCGGTGCTAACCCTTCGCCTGACTTTGATTCTCTGCCTCTCTTTATGCAACCCAGGATTGGTGGGCTAAGGCAATCCCTGCTCTGCCTTTCTGAAGAGCCATAAGCCAGCATCTGGCCCCCTCCTTCATTCCTTGCAGGGCTTCCAAATTCTCCTCCTCCTCCAAGCCCAGGAGATCTCTCGGCCGAGTCTGCTTTCTGAATTTCTCTGCTTCTGGGCTCCTGGCTCTTTGTTTCCTGGCCCAACAGACAGAAGGGGCTTGTCGTCCCACAGACTCCCGGCTTTGGAGTTGAGGGGTGGGGGGAGAAACGCCCCCCCCCGAGTTCCCATTGAAGTCCAGGCTGGTGATGACGTCAAAGCCGGGCGGGATGAATGGCTCCGTTGGCCAAGGAATCCCTCATCCCGTGCCAGGAATGTGCCCTGTGACCCCCCCCTTTCTCTAGAGAAACCCCCCCTTTGCTCCCTCCCCCCTTGGGGACCCTGCAAAGGTCCACGGTGGGGGGGGGCTTTAGTTGAGAGGGGAGGGGTTGGGAGGCCCCTGGCAGAGACAGCCTGGTCTCTTGTTGACAAGGGGGGCATTTTCCCCACTGCCAGCCCCCTCCCCCCCCAGCGTTCTCCTCCAGCCCCCCTTCCTGCCTTCCAGCCTTGTAATGGCACTGAAAAAAGGAACTTATGACCGCTTCTCACACTTACGACCGCTGCTGCATCCCCATGGTCACGTGATCAAAATTTGGCCATGATGGTTGCAGCATCCCATGGTCCCTCCCTCCCTCTTCCTCCCCTTTCTACACCTTCGTTCCTTCCTTCCTCTCCTTTTTCTTGTTCCTCCTTCTTTTCTCTCCTTGTCCTTCCTTCCTTCCTTCCCCTCCTCTCCTCTTTCTTGTTCCTCCTTCCATTCATTTCCTTCATTCCTTCCTCTCCTTTCTTTTCTTTCCTTCCTTCCTCTCCTTTTTCTTGTCCTTCCTCTCCTTCCTTGTCCTTCCTTCCTTCCTTCCCCTCCTCTCCTCTTTCTTGTTCCTCCTTCTTTTCTCTCCTTGTCCTTCCTTCCTTCCTTCCCCTCCTCTCCTCTTTCTTGTTCCTCCTTCCATTCATTTCCTTCATTCCTTCCTCTTTCTTTTCCTTCCTTCCTCTCCTTTTTCTTGTCCTTCCTTCCTCTCCTTCCTTGTTCTTCCTTCTTTCCTTCCTTCCTTCCCCTCCTCTCCTCTTTCTTGTTCCTCCTTCCATTAATTTCCTTTATTCCTTCCCCTCCTTTCTTTTCCTTCCTTCCTTCCTCTCCTTTTTCTTGTCCTTCCTTCTTTCCTCTCCTTCCTTGTCCTTCCTTCCTTCTTTCCTTCCTTCCTTCTTTCCTTTCTCTTTTCTCTTTTTTCTTTTCTTTCCTGCCAGTTCCTCCCCCCTTCCTCTTTCTTTGTCCCCCTTTCCCCATAACTCATTCCCTGCCTGATTCACGGACCCCCTTCCCAGCCCCTGCCCTTCCCAGCACACTGTTGCCAGGGGAGATGGGGGGTCGAACACCCCTATAAAGCTCCAGCCAGAGGCCCAGGGAAGCCAGAGGCAAAAAAACACCCCCGGTCCCTTCATCCTTCCTTCCTGGACCAAGGCAGTCTATCTGCTGGATACCCCAAGACGCAATGGAACCCCAGCCTCTCCTCCTCTTCCTCTGCCTCCTCCTGCCAGCTTCCCAGAGCCCCGTCCGCTCTCCCCAGGTAAGGCACAGGGGTTCATGGGGGGGCAGGCAAGGGGGCTGTGGATGATGGTCACTTCATCACTGCCCCAACGTCTTCCTTTTTTTTTTTCAACAGCTGTTGCTGGAAATTCTTGGGCCGGACCTTGCAATTCTGCTGTCCGGCCATGAAGCGGGGGGCCCTTCGCCCCCACCCTTAGGTGGGCACCTTCCTCCCAGGCCCCCGACTCTGCCCCCCGGGCACCCCTGGCTCCACCTCCTCCAGGAGCTTGCAAAGTCCCAGCCGCGGAGGCTCCGAGGACGCTTCCAGAAGGGGGCTCAGCCGGGCTGCTTCGGCATCAAGCTGGACCGGATCGGGACCTTCAGCGGCCTCGGGTGCTGAGAGTAAGCCGGGCAGGGGGGCTTTGCACTGTGGCTCCCCCAGAGCCAGTCTTTTTGAATGGGGGGGGGCTGAGGCTTTGCTGGGCACCCCTGAACAGGCAGGAGCTGGGCTGGTCCAAAGTGGGGGCCCATCTGATGCCCCCTGCCAACCTCCGAGGGGCTGCCCTCCTTCAGACCCCAGACTCCCCCTCCTGGGGGTCCTTCATGCTCCAGCTGCACAGAAGGCAGGCGCTCACAGGTGGGGGAGACCCCAAAACGAACACCGGCCCAGCTGCGCGTCTTTCGTGCAGTCCCTCTTCTGGCTTCTTATGTGGGGAGAACCCCCTAATCCTGCCCTTCTCCAAGGAGCGGGCTCAAGCCAAGGCCCCCTTCCCACCAGGGCCAGCTCCAGAAAGCGTGCCCCGTTTTTGTTCTTTTAAAGCAAAGCTGCCTTTGAATCCAGCTGGGCTCCTGGCGGCTTCTGGAACACGAGCCCGAGTGATTGGCTCAACCGTTGGGTGTCTGTGCATTACAGGTGTGTCAAAACTGAAGTCAGCAAACAGGACTGTGGGGTTAGTTTTGTGCCAGTAGAGGAGAGCATTTGTAGCTCAGGGTTGAAATGAGGGCTCCTTGGTGCTTTGTGAGCTTGGAGGGGGTGGGTTTCTTGCAGACGTTTCATGACCCAACAAGGGAACATCATCAGTGCTAGAAGGGAGGGGGGTTTGCAGAGAGGAGGGGGGAAGAGGAGGAGGAGGAGGAGGAAAAACAGTGTGGGGTCTTTAGTGCTCTCTGAACTTGGTGGTTTTCTTGCAGACGTTTCATGACCCATTTAGGGAACATCATCAAGATTAGCACTAGTTGGGTCATGAAACGTCAGCAAGAATTTAATTAATTTTAATTTAATTAATTTAATTTATATGCCACCCCTCTCCGAAGACTCCGAAGAAAACAACCAAGCAGCCCACAGTCTTCTTCCTCCTCTTCCCTGTAAACATCACTCCCTCTTAGCACTGATAATGTTCCCTAGATGGGTCATGAAACGTCTGCAAGAAAGCAACCCAGCTCAGAAAGCACCAGGGATCCCACAGTCCCGCTCCTCCTCCTCTCCCCTTTCTTCTTCTTCTCCTCTCCAAACCCCCTCCCTTCCAGCACTGATGATGTTCCCTAGTTGGGTCATGAAACGTCTCCTAGGAAACCCCCAAGCTCAGAGACCCCTCCCAATATTGTGTGAGCTGACCTCTTGGATTCCTGGACCCTTCCCTGCAGCCACCCCGAACCGATGAAAGATGGAAACAAATTTGCTGCCAACTTTCCCCCACATTTTCTTCACGTCCTGCTTCTGGATCCCATCCTAGAGCTGACCCGATTGGCTCTCTCAGAACCCACCAGGGGTGAGGCTGGGGTCTCGGCGGGCGACCCGAGAGAGTGCAGGCATACTGGAGGGAAATTTGGCCGCGGTGATCCCTTCGGGAAATGTCACCCTCCAGCTTTTTCCCCCTTTCCAAATTATTCTGTTTTTTTTTTTTCCACAAAACAATCCATATTTATTTATCCATCCTGTGTTTATTTAAGAGGCTGGTTCCGCCGTGGGGGGGTCCCGAGTGCCGTCAAGAGACCCACGCGCAACCTCGCATCATTCCGTGGGGCGGGGACCTAGATTGCCACTGATTGCCCTGTTCCTGTTTGTAGGTCCCAAGCTGGTGACGACGCCTCTCCGGGGCTGAATGAATTCATTGAGACAAAAACCTGTCCTGGGTTTGCAAGGATGGCCTCGCCTGGCTGGTTCCCCTGGGCTGCTGGCCCCGATCCCCTGCCAGGACCCCCCCCAACACCCTTTCCATTCGCGCTCTCTGAGCTAAAATCCAGCGTTCCTATCCAGCTCCGAACAATTGTTCATTTTTAACTCAATAAAAACAAGCTTTTTCTGCCCCGGTTCTCTCCTTTCCGGTTGCAAAGGTTAAGTTCAGCAGTTCGCACTGTTGCACAAAGCCTGGCATGTTTTTGTGTGTGTCTGAGGGGGGGGGTGTCTCAGCCATTGCAACCTATAATGTAAGGCTTAGTGGGACGGGCGAGCCCAGCCAGCTGTGGCTGGTTCAACAAGCCACGGTTCAACAAACTAGGTTGGAAGGCGACACTACATCAGCACAGCTGTTGACTTAATGCCTAATCAAAGGTTAGCAACTTAAATCCAGCAAACTTTTTTGACGGTAGGTATTTTGGCCTTTTGTTCACCAACCTGGTGCCCCCCCCTACAGATTTGGGGGTTTTGGGGGTGGAATGGGCTTCTTGTTTGAGAAACTAGAGGATGCATTGCCTCTGACAACGTACAGAGATTTTTCCTGTCTATAGAACAGAATAATAACAAGAATATGACATAGTTCGGTTAATTTCGAGATTGCCCCTCTAAGAAAAAGCCCCCAGGGACCAGTTAAAAGCCTTAGCAAGGCCACAACTGAAATGCTGCATCCAGTTTTGGTCCCCATGTTACCAAAAAATGTTGGAGATTTTGGAAAAAGTGCAAAGAAGAGCAACTAAGATGATTAAAGGCCTGGAAACTAAAAAATACGAAGAACCGGCTGCAGGATTTGGGTTTGGCCAGTCTAGAGAAAAGAAGGACTAGGGGGAGGGGACATAATATTCCAGTATTTGAGGGGCTGCCACTAAGAAGAGCGGGGGGGTGTCAATTTATTATCTAAAGCACCAGAGGGCAGGCCAAGAAACAATGCATGGAAACTAATCAAGGAGAGAAGCAAGCTGGAATTTAAGAGAAATTTCCTAGCAGTGAGAACAATTAACCAGTGGAACAGCTTGCCACCAGAAGTTGTGTGTGCTTCATCACTGGAAGTGTTTTTAAGAAGAGACTGGACAGTTACACATTTGAAATGGCATAGGTATAGGCTATTCCTGTTTCTATACTAAGAGAAAAGAGGCATTTTATGTATATTGTGATGGAGGGGAAACAGAAGAGAGAAAGGTGAGAAAGGAGAGGAGAGACAAAATTAACCAGCTCTATTCTGATTCTGAGCAAATGCATTCGTAAATACCACAGTTGGGCCACAAGGTGTCGCACTTCCCTGCAAATTTTCATGCCTTTTTTTTCCCCATTTCTGAAAAGTATTTTTCAACCTTGGACACTTTTAAGATGGGTGGACTTCAACTCCCATAATCCCCCAGCTAGCTAGGCTTAGGGTCAGCTGGGTAAGAAGACTTTAAGGGGGGGGGAGTCTTTCAAGTCAGTCATTGGTTCGAATGGATCACTAAGCTAATGGTTGTAAATCGAGGACTTCCTATATTCCAGCATCTCCCCCCCACCCTCCTTTTTTTTTAAAAAAAAATTGATTTATATGCCGCCCTTCTCCGAAGACTCAGGGCGGCTTACAAGGCGTTAAGCAATAGCCTTCATACTTTTGTATATTTATACAAAGTCAGCTTATTGCCCCCACAAACTGGGTCCTCATTTAACCTACCTTAGAAAGGATGGAAGGCTGAGTCAACCTTGAGCCTTGGGGAGATTCGAACCTGCAGTAACTGCAGGCAGCTGGTCTTAATCACAATGCAATCAGTCTGCTGAGCCACCAGGCTCCTTGAAATAGCAATAGCCCTTAGACCAGTGTTTCTGGGGGATTCTGGGAGTTGAAGTCCACCCATCTTCAAGCTTCCAAGGTTGAGAAACACTGCCTTAGACTTATATACCACTCCATGGTACTTTTACAGCCCTCTCTAAGCGGTTTACAGAGTCAGCCTGTTGCCCCCAACAATCTGGGTCCTCATTTTACCCACCTCGGAAGGATGGAAGGCTGAGTTAACCGTGAGCCTTGGCGAGATTCGAACTGCCAAATTGCAGGCAGCCCAGCAGTCAGCAGCAGGAGCCTGCAATACCGCACTCTAACCACTGGGCCACCACGGTTCTTGGTGGAAATGTGGGGTTTCTCTTAACCGGGTCAGCCTTGCTCAGTCTGGAGGTCCGGACGACTACAACAGCCATCCTTCCCAGCTTGCCTAGACCCAAGAGAGACGTTCGTAATCCATGTTTTTCTAGCTTCAAATTATCTGTTTAATGCTGCCCCCCGCCCAGCTGTGGGGAGCAGTTTCTGCTTCTCTTGTTTCGTAGGTAGAGGCTGGTGGGATGAGGAGGGGAAGACGATGGCACCAACGGTCTAAACCAGGGGGTCCCCAACCTTTTTTATACCCTGCACCCCTAGAATGCTTCCGATATATTCTCGCACCCCTTTCAAAAAATAAATGATCATTTGACATATACACTATCATTTTGAAACTTCTTAAGTTTCCCAAGTTTTCGCACCCCCTGGAATATTGTCTGGCACCCCCAGGTGTCTAAAACAGACGTCAAGATACACCCTGAGGGAGGGGGGGGGGCAGCCATTTTGTGAATGTGCCCACGACTTTTAACATTCAGCTCAGTCTTCCTGTGCAAACCAAGTTTAATACTCTATTTTTTTTTAAAAAAAGATTCTGTTTATTAAACAAACAAAAAAAAAGAGGATAATTAAAAAAAAAAGAATTAAATTAGCACTTTTCCCTGGGGGAGCAGCTTCCAACCCCCTACCTGTCAGCCTGTTTATCTCTGCTTTGCCCCCCACTTCCTTTGATAGGACAGTCAATGACAGATGAGAAAGGGGGGGCCTTGGTTGTGCCATTGCAGTTCCATTCTTGCATTTCGGGGACCCCTGCACCCCCACAGGTGTCCTGGGGCTCCTGACATTGCAACCAGAGCCTCCCTCATTCCTCCAAAAAATCCCACCTAGATATTGGACGTTTCAAACTTTTGCAATTCCAGGTAAGAATATCTGCCGTGCATTAGCAGTCGTGCATGTCTATGTGTTTGGCAGGGGGGGGCACCCTGGGACTCAGCCCCCTCCAAATCCCCTGCCAGCCATCAACTGGCCCCCCACCCCCACCCCTCGGCCGCCCCTCCCCTTAATTTTGGCTTAGAAGATACACCGTTTGTTTTAATAAAAAGCAATATGAGCACCTTCAATATGAAGGCTAAAGAATCATTATAGAAGCAGCAGCACCTCGGCTCGGATGCCAGCGCATCGCTCCCCTGGCACGGCTGGTAGGTGCCTGTGCCAACGAGGCCAGCTTGGCTGTGACGCCGCAAGATCCCGGGGAGCAGCCTGGCTTTGGCCTTCACCCTGCGATAAGCCCCCGGGGGGGGTGTCTCCAGGGGCCATCGGGAGCCCCCCCCACCCCTCTCCTCCTCTGTTGGCATCACCCACACGGCCTCATCCGTGGTGGCACCGTTGCCTGATTGTCTTGGAGGCCGGAGCCTGCCTTGCCAGTCCCATCCTGGGTTTCCCACAACTTCAGCTGCCCCTGCCCACCCTTTTATGCCGATTTGGGGTACCCTTTTGTCTTGGCGGAAGTCTCTGGAAGCCCCTTTTCTGCGGGGGCAGAGTCTGCATAGCCCACGCTCCTAAGCAGAGTTCCCAATTCTTTGGCTTCCTGGCCCTAGAGAGTGGGGGAGGGGAACCGGCTGCCCCCCCCCCGCCAACCACCCAGCTGCATCTCCTCCTTATGCAGAAGAGGTGCTGGGTTCAAGTCTCGTCTCCCCGTTGCTCGAAGTCGGCAGAAAGCGAAGGGGCGCCTGATCTCCCTTTGAGGCTGGATGAGTTTGCCCACCTGTATCTTCCAGCAGGCCCCAAACGCCCGCAGAGGGGGCTTCGTTCCCTCCCCACTTCCGAAGGCCCCCCCAGAAACTGCTCCCCACAGCTGGGGGGGGGCACTGGCTGGGAAGGGCTGGTCTTCTTTGGCATGATATTCCTCGGAGCTTGGTCAAGGGAGGGCCCCAGTTCGTAGCCCCCCCCCACCAGCCGGCCTTCGTGGCCTCCGTCCCGGGGGGTGTATGTCTCCCCAATTTCCCTGCCACGAAGCTGGCGCAGAACACGACTGTCCGAGAGGGTCCATGGGTCAGTCTGGAACTTCAGTCTCCTTGGACATCCTCCCCAAAAATGAGGAAGGAGCAAATATATGGGGGGAGGGGAAGCGAGAAGAGCAGGAGAGACGTGGGGGGGGGCTGATGGGGCAAGTCAAGAGGAGGCATCTCCTCCAGGCCAGTTCCTGGCTGCCCCCTCCCCAAAAAGAGGTCAAAAGTCAGAGACGGCCAAATTTGTGCTTCTCCGGCCAAGTACCCGTCAGAACTGTCCTGTTTTGACGGCTGTGGAGGTGCTGGCCTTGCCCTGGACATGCATGTTCTGGACGCTGGACAGGATCTTCTTCTGATGTCCGGCCAAGGTCACTCCGATTCTGAGCAGGTCTCTGCGGAGGGAAATCGAGGAAGGGGAGGGAGGGGGTGAGAGGGATCCTCTGCCTGCCCTTGCCCTTCCGCCCCTCCGGACCCCCCATCCACTCACTCGGAGGAGAGTTGGCTGACCAGCTCGAAGGAGGTGAAACCGGCATTGGCAAAGCTGTCTTCGTAGCGGCCCATCTTGATGGCACGTAGCCAGTCGCTGACCGACCCGAAGGACGAGTAGTGGGGCAGCCGCTGGTCCAGCAAAGGGTGGGAGGGCCTGGAAGGGGCGGGGGGGCAGAACCAGCAACGAGTCAGGCTCACGAGGAGAGGGGGGGCTCTCCCATAGGGGGAACCCACAGCCCAGAGGCAAGTCCTGTGTGGGAACTCTGTAATGGGTACCCAAAACATCTGGATGCTTGGGTGCCCCCCCCAAAAGCCTGTAAGCCTCCCCCCCCCAGCAGAGTCCACCCCAGACTTTGTGATTCACACAATTCTATTTCTAGGTAGCTGCTCAACAATTAGAAGGAAAATGTGCAAAGTCTAAATCCCTACGTCATTCATGGAGAATATAAAGATTTTAAGCAAGGATATCCAACTTGGCCACTTTAAGACTTGTGGACTTCAACTCCCAGAATTCCCCAGCCAGCTCTTTTTTTTCCCCCACTTTGCTGATGTCAAGGTATATTACGTTGACCGCATTCCCACCGTCTATTAAGAAAATTACCCTATCAAAAAATGGGATATGCTGGAAATCAGCCAAAATAAAAGATGCTGGAAATCAGCCAAAATAAAAGATGCTGGAAATCAGCCAAATAATAGTTGGAGGTACGGAGGAGAATATGCTGGAAATCAGCCAAAATAATAATATGCTGGAAATCAGCCAAACAATAGTCGGCGGTATGGAGGAGAATATGCTGGAAATCAGCCAAAATAATATGCTGGAAATCAGCCAAAATAATAATATGCTGGAAAACAGCCAAACAATAGTTGGCGGTATGGAGGAGAATATGCTGAAAATCAGCTAAAATAAAATATGCTGGAAATCAGTAAAATAATAGTAGGCGATATGGAGGAGGATATGGATTTTGGGATAAATCTGTGTAAAATGAAATGTGTAATAGGTGATAAGTGTGAGAAAATCAAAGTTAAAGTGATAAAGTCTAAGATTTAAAGATTTGATGAAATGGGCCTAGAGCTTAAGAAATATGGATAGAATTTTGTTCTATAAAAATAGAGTTGTATTTAATTTGAAAATAAGATTTGTGGTGATAAAATTGTAAGGAAAATGATTAGATTAAGAGGTTAGAATATTTTTTAAGATTAATGTTTTGATATTGAGGTTAAAAGATAACAATGAGTTAAGTTCATTTGGAAATTAAATTTGTGATGATATAATAGAATGGTTTAGATTAAGATGCTAGAATTTATGTTAAAAAATTTTATGTTTTGATTTTTAATTTTAAAAGATGTAATGGGAAATTGTGAATGGAGCCGGTTAAAGAAATGTAATCGATTGTACCTATCTATGAAAGAGATATTTTATGTTTATGTTTGGAAAAAATAAAATAATTTTTTTTAAAAAAATGGGATAAAGTAATCTACCCACATTCGTTCTTGTCCTATCCAGGCTGAATTCTGGTAAACCCTTGCCGGCTGGGGAATTCTGGGAGTTGAAGTCCATAAGTCTTAAAGTGGCCAAGGTTGGACACCTCTGCTGTAAACTTACTAATAAAAAAAAAAAATCTAGGAAAAACAATTGCAAAGGATGCCTGTTCCCAGGGGACTGCTAGGTTCTGTACATCAGGGGGTCTCCAAACGTGGCAACTTTAAGACTTGTGGACTTCAACTCCCAGAATTCCCCAGCCGAATCTTTTTTTCACTTTGCTGACTTCAAGATATATTACGTCGACCGCATTCCCACTATCTATTAAGAAAGTTACTTTATCGGAAAATGCGACATGCGTCAGGGGTCTCCAAACTTGGCCACGTTAAGACTTGTGGGCTTCAATTCCTACTGAGGAATTCTGGAACTTGAAGTCCACAAATCTTAACTTGGCCAAGGTTGGACACGCTTGTGTTTAAGCTGCCCGTTGGTCCTCTCCGCTTTTCCCTGTGTTTATATGAAACAGACCCCATTTTCCAAAGCCACCAAGGTGACGGGCACAGCGAGGGCACCCCTCTGCCCACCTCTAAAAGTGCCCGGAGAGGTTCCTGCGTGCACAGTCCAGGTGCCAAGCTTTGTTGTGTGTGTGTCCCACTTACCCCCCGTTTCCCCGCGAGACGATTTTGAGGCTGGCGGGATTCCGGATCAGTTTATCGAGAGAGTTGACGATCTGGGCGAAACGAGGCCGGGCGTTGCGATCCCTCTGCCAGCAGTCCAACATCAGCTGGTGCAGGGAGGTGGGGCAGTCGGTGGGGGGCGGCAGGCGGTAATCCTGCTCGATGGCGTTGATCACCTGGGGAAGGAGAGCGAAGCGCTGGGGGTGAGGAGGGAGGAGGGCAGGGAAAGGGGCGTCCTCCATCAACGGCGGGATTGGGGCCCGTGGGAAAATCACAAATCAGAGTGGAAGATACAGCTGGTCCTTGACTTATGACCGCACAATTGAGCGCAAAATTTCCGTTGCTAAACAAGACAGTTGTGAAGGGACTTTTGCCCCGTTTTACGACTACAGCTGTTAAGGGAGTCACTGCAGTTGTTAAGGTTGTTAAGTGAACCCAGCTTCCCCATGGACTTCGCTTGTCAGAAGGTCGTAAAAGGGGATCATGTGATTAACCCCCCGCTCCCCGGGACGCTGCGACCGTCATAAATACGAGTCAATTGCCAAGTGTCTGAATTTTGGGGATGCTGCAACGGTCATAAGTGTGAAAAATGGTCGTAAGTCACTTTTTCAGCATCATTTTAACTTTGAACGGACTTTAAAATAATTTGTTGTAAGTCAAGGACTATCTGTATGGAGCAGGTGGGAAATGAATGCAGGGAAAAAATGATCCTCCTTTTTCAGACGCCGGAATAAAACAAACCACAACAACAAAAACACGGGACCCACAAACTGGGCACACCGAGCGTGCAAATGAGACACAGACCGAAGAGGGCCTGTGGTTTGCCTTGAGGCATTTCCTTCCTCGACCTGCAAGAAGCATCCAGACGACCCTGGCCGATCCCAGCAAAACCCCAAGGAGAGTCAGAGCCGATTAGTTATGGGATGGGAGACCACCCAGCGATTGGGAAGGGGAAGAAATTGCCCAGAAGACGGGCAGCTTTTCAGGGATTGGCGCTGGTGCTCTCCAAGTTACACACCCACACCGGACACAAGGAATTCTATGGGTCAGGGAAACACCCAAGTCCACGTTAAGGGTAGGTTGTGTGAACCAAGCGGCTGGATGTGCAACAGGAGTCAGAACTCGTCTCCGAAAAAAGGTGGGTCAAAAGCTCAGCGAAGGGTCTGGATTGGGCCATGAAGGTCAGAGGTGCCACCAATCCCCCCCCCCAGATCAGCTGAAGCAAAGCTAGGAGAGAGAATAGAATGACAAGAATCGGACGGGACCTTGGAGGTCATCTAGTCCAACCCCCTGCTCAAGCAGGAGACCCTCACACCATTCTGAATCACTGGTTGTCTGATCTCTTCTTAAAAACCTCCAGTTTGATGGAGCACATGCAATTTCTGGTGGCAAGCGGTTCCACCGGTTAATTGTTCTCCCTGTCAGGAAATTCCTCCTTCGTTCTAGGTTGCTTCTCTCCAACTAACGGGGAAGGGGAGAAGTTGGATGGGGGCGTTTGGGGACCCCCAGACCCCTCCCCCAAAGTCATCCTCACAGGGGAAGGGGGGCACTCACATCCTGGTTGGACATGTCCCAATAGGGCCTCTCTCCAAACGACATGACCTCCCACATCACGATGCCGTAACTCCAGACGTCGCTGGCCGAGGTGAACTTGCGGAAGGCGATGGCTTCGGGGGCCGTCCAGCGGATCGGGATCTTGCCCCCCTGAGGAAAGAGGGATGGTAGAATTGGGGAGGGGGCAGAGAGCACGCGGGTCATCTAGTCCACCCCCCCTTGCAATGGGCTCACCCTTGTGTCCAGGGAGCGAAAGAAAAGAGCCGGACGTACCAAGGAGCTGGTGTAGGTTGGATCCGAGGAATTCTCCTCCAGGAAGCGAGACAGCCCAAAGTCGGAAACTTTGCAAACCAGGTTACTGTTGACCAGGATGTTCCGGGCTGCCAAGTCGCGGTGAACGTAGCTCATGTCGGAGAGGTAGCGCATGCCGGACGCGATGCCCCGAAGCATCCCCACCAGCTGGATGGGCGTGAACTGCCCGTCGTTCAACTGCAGGGAGGCAAGCGAGAGGGGTCAGGACCCCCGCAATGGGCTGGGAAAATATTTGGTGGGCTTTTTACTCAGATCCTAGGTTGTTGTTGGGAGGAATAAGGGATTGCAAAGGCCTTCAGTCGCTTCTTAAAAGCCTCCAAGGTTTGGAGAATTCACAACTTCTGGTGGCAAGCTGTTCCACTGGTTAATTGTTCTCACAGTCAGGAAATTTCTCCTTCGTTCTAGGTTGCTTCTCTAGATCTAGCTTTGAAAACTTTTTGCAGGGCTCTCCAAAGTTGGCCTCTTTAAGCGTTGTGGACTTCAACTCCCAGAATTCCTCAGCCAGCCATGATGTGAGTGACCCCACCAGTTGGGGGTTTTATCTGGGCCCTCCCAAGAGCTCCCACGCTGGCTGGGGAATTCTGGGAGTTGAAGTCCACAAGGCTTAAAGAGGCTGAGGTTGGAGAGACCCTTGTATCAACCGGAAGGTTCCAGGTGGGACTTCTTGGGGAAAGAACTACAGGAAAAACTCTTCAGAGGAACAGCTTAGTCAATGCACAGCCCACTCCCTTTCCAAAGGAAAAAAGGAAAGGGTAAAATAAATAAAATAAAAAAAAATAAAATATAAGAAAAATAACAAAACAAAGCAATAAAACAAAACATTAAATAAAAAATGAAATGAATTAAAATAAAAAAAAACATAAAATTAACAAAACAAAACAATAAAACAAAAAATAAAATAAAATAAAATAAATAAAAAAAATAAAAAAATGTAAAATAAAACAAAATATAAAAATAATAAATTAAAAAATAATAATAAATAAAATGAATAAAATAAAAGTGTAAAATAAAATAAAATAATAAAATAAAAATAAAACAAAAGACAATAATAAAATATAATAAAAATAATAAAAATAATAAATTAAAAAATAATAAAAATAATAAAATAAAATGAATAAAATAAAAATGTAAAATAAAATAAAAATAATAAAATAAATAAAAATAATAAAATAAATAAAATAAATAAAAATAATAAAATAAATAAAATAAATAAAAATAATAAAAAATAATATAATAAATAAAAAATAATAAAAATAAAATAAAATAAAATAAAATAAAATAACAAAATAACAAAAAACTAAACTAAACTAAACTAAACTAAACCCGGCCTGCTCACCCGCAGGAAGGAGTCGAGGGCGCCGTTCTCCATGAACTCGGTGACGATCATGACGGGGACGCTGCTGGTGATGACCCCGTCCAGGCGGATGATGTTGGGGTGCTCGAACTGGCCCATGATGCTGGCCTCGCTCAGGAATTCCCGCCGCTGCTTCTCCGTGTAGCCCCCCTTCAGGGTCTTGATGGCCACGTAGATCTCCTTCTTGCCCGGCACTTTCAGAAGACCACGACACACCTCCCCAAATTCACCTGCGAGAGTCGAGGGTCCAGCAGAGAGGGAGGAGGCTGCTTAATAATTAAATAGGAATTCAGGACCACCACCCCCAAAAAACGCAAGGCTTCCTCTTGAAGGAAAGGGGTGAGGAGGGTCTCTCCTCCAAAGTGATCTCTCCTTGGCCGGATCTCTTTAATTGCATCTTTTGGGTCAACACAGGTTACAACCTGTGGACTTCAACTCCCAGAATTCCCCAGCCAGCTCTTTTTTCACTTTTGCTGAAGTCAAGATATATTATGTTTACCGCATTCCCACCATCTACCTATAAAGAAAGTTATCCTATCAAAAAACACGACAACGTAGCTCCGTCACAATTGTTCTTGTCTATTTCCATGCTGGAATTCTGGTCAACCCCTTGATGGCTGGGAATCCTGGGAGTTGAAGTCCACAGGTTGTAAAGTCCTCATAGTTGCCCACCCGTTTTTGTAACAACTCCGTTCTCGGGTGAGGAAGAGACCAGCAGGGCCCCAAACAACAAAGCGGATACAACTTCCCATAGTCACTCAGAGGAATGACCCACACCTCTGCTGAAATGCTATCCAGGTAGTCCTCAACTTACGACCGTTCATTTAGTGACCAAAGTTACCACAGCACTGAAAAACATGGTCCTCCTACTTATGACCGCCGCAGAATCCCCACAGCCACATGATAAGAAATTCACGCTCTTGGCAACCAGAATTATTTTGGACAATCGCAGCATCCCGGGGTCCTATGTTCGCCATTGGCGACCTTCCCAGCCCGCTTCTGGCCAGCGAAGTCAATGGGGATTTGCTTAATGACCATGTGACTCGCTTAACAACTGTAGAGATTCACTTAAGAACCATGGGAAAGTAAGGTGGTAAAATCAGGTGCCAATCAATTCAGGAAATTGTGGTACCGATTTGGTCGTACGTTGAGGACTAGCTGCCTGTGATCGAAGCAGGGCTTCGTGTGCATCGCGACGCACATCAACACCGAGTTGGGGCTGCCCTCTTGACTTTGTTGAACCCCTCTCCTGCTCTCATCAGAAATCCCCCCCACCTGTTCTGCCCCAGCTACGGACCCCAAAGAACCCAGCACACACTAAGTCTGTACAAACTTTAGTTTCCTAAATTAAATCAGTCTTTTTCAAACAAAGGCTGATAATTAACTTTCTTAACAGCCTACAAGAATCCAAAGGATAAATAATCGTAATCTTAATGTGGTTGGCAGAAAGCCCAGAAGCAATTTGCAGGAAACTGATAAGAGAACTAAGATCAGGACGCGAAAGAGAGTGAATGAAGTTGTTCCCTGCAAATTGCTTCAGTTGGTGTTCCTCCTTAAATAGGCTAAGGGAGTGGCCAATTAGCCCCAAGCCTTACTCTCGAGGAGACCTCCTCCTGAGGAGCCACTCCTGCCTTTTGGCAGCCCTGCATGCTCGAGCATTGAGAAGAGGCTCCTCCACTTCACTCTCTTCACTTGAAGGAGCCTCTGGAGGTTCTGAAGGCCCTGGCTGAGTCTCTGCCTCTGGCACCACATCTTCTCCAGCTGTTTCTCGTAGCCCCACAGAAAGGAAGTGGGGAGCAGAGCGATGGCCCCAATCCTTACCTGCCCCGATGACCTCCTCGATCTTCACGTAAGAGACGTCGATCTCCTTGGCAAACTCTCTCACGGCCTCGTTGGGGTCTTCGTAGGTGAAGGGGTCGATGTAGACTTTGGTACCTGTCCGGAGATGGGGAAGGAGGGCAGCCGTTAAGGGGGCTCCCCCCCATGGATCCTAACCGGTTTGATTTTCTTAGTGGTACAGGCACTCCTCGGCTTGCGACCGCTCGCTTAGTGATGGTTCGAACTTACGACGGCAGCAGAAAAAGGGATTTAAAACCATTTTTCACCCTTACGACCGTTTTCCACCCTTATGACCACCGCCGCATCCCCAAAAGTCACGTGATTTACATTTGGATGCTTGACTCCTATTTACGACGGACACAGTGTCCCAGGAGGGTGGGGGGGTGTCACGTGATCCCTTTGGCGACCTTCTGACCAGCAAAGTTTACAGGGGAAGCCGGATTCACTTAACAACCAGGTTCCTCACTGAATGACCACCGCGGTTGTCACTTAACCCCGGTGGCAAACGAAGGTCGCAAAAGGGGGCAAAACTCACTTGCAAACCGTCTCGCTTAGCGACATAAATTCTGGGCGGTCGTAAGACGAGGACGGCCCTAATTCTACTTACATTTTTTGGTTTTATGGAGTTCAGTCTTTTTATAGTGGAAGCCGCTCAGAGTTACGTCGCAGTTGTGGTGGGCAATGAGTACATTTTGCAAATAAATAAATAAATTCCTGACAGCCTAACTCCCCCCTCCAGCCCCCTCCCCCCTTGGAAGCCCCCCACCCCCCCAATGAATCTCCTCCCATTCTCACCGTGCCCAATCAGGTATTGTCCGGGTTTGTCTGAATATTCTTGCTCTCGAGATGCAGAGGAGCCCTGGCGCCTGTCGGAGAAGGTACACAGATGACCTCAAAGCCCCTTGCTTGCCCGAAGCCCCTCCCACTTCCCACTTAGCCCCTCCCACCCCCATTAGCCCCTCCCACAGCCCGTGCCTGAATTCAACATATCATTCTGCTGGCCAATCCTGAACTCCTTCATCCCAGAGGCTCCTCTGCGTCTTCCTCATTTGTACAAGGCTACCTTCGATGCCGGAACTCCCAGGCGCCTGGCCACTTTTTTTTCCCCACGGTTTCCCTAGCCCTGGCTAAGCGGTGGGGCCCCTCCCACATTCTCCTGGCCCCTCCCACTCCTCCATTTGGGAAGCAGCGCCTTACCGGAGGCAGACCACAGCTACGATCACCACGGCCAAGATGAGGAGCGTCCCCAAGGCGGCCGTGCCCACGATCAGGGCCAACTTCTCCGTGCCGCTCGCTGAATCTGCCGGGAGAGGGGGGCAAAGGGGTCAGAAACAGCAAGGAATGCTGGGAAGGGAGCAGACGGGATCCGGATTGGGAGTTTGAGTGGAGAACAGGCAAAATAAGAGTGTGGACCCCCAAAACTTGGTGGGCGAAAAACACTGTTCCTCTTCTTTCCCTTTTTTCCTTTCCTTCCCTCTGTTATCTTCCGCTCCTCTCCTCTTCTTTCCTTTCCTTCCCTCTTTTATCTTCCTCTCCTCTCCTCTCCTCTTCTTTCCTTTTTTCCTTTCCTTCCCTCTTTTATCTTCCTCTCCTCTCCTCTCCTTTCCTCTCCTCTCCTCTTCTTTCCCTTTTTTCCTTTCCTTCCCTCTGTTATCTTCCGCTCCTCTCCTCTCCTTTTCTTTCCGCTCCGTTCCATTCTCTTTTTTTGTCATTTTAAAAGGGCTTCATTGCAAACCTATTAAAAACCCTCAAGGGGAAACTATAGCTCCCTGTCTCCTGATGACTGGCCCAAAATCACTCAGCCAGTTTTCATGCCTAAAGTGGGACTAGAACTCCCAATCTCCTGGTGATTGGCCCAAAGTTACCCGGCTGGCTTTCCTGCCTAAGATGGCACTAGAATTCATCATCTCCTGGTTTCTAGGCTTGGTGCCTTCACCACTAGACCAAACTGGCTTTCTCCATTTACAACTTTGGCCCTAAAAACCTATTTTTTTCAGTTAGCCGGACTGTCCTGATTTTATGGTTGGTTTTAAAATTTGATACGGATTTTAAGTTAAGTTGATAAGTTTTAAATTACGGGCCAAATTTATTTAATTATTTTAAATCTATTTTTAACTTTATGTATAAATGTTTTTTATCTTGGCTGTTCACCACCCTGAGTCTGAAAGGAGAAGGGTGGTATAGAAGTTTGAAAAAATAAATAAATAAAATAAATAAATAAACTTTAAAGCATCATTAGCAGGGGAGAGGAGGAGAGGGGGGAGAACAAGGAGGAGGATTGTGGGGTTGTCAAGTATGCTTCCTTCAGTATTCAGGAAAGGAAAACCCAAACTCAAGCATTTTGAAGAATTTGGTAGTTTTACTGAATAAGAAATGATTAACAACCCAGTTAAAGCTGGAAGTGAGCAAAACGCGCGAAATGCATCTACTAAGCTTCTCCCCCCCCCTCGTGTTCATAAATCATCAGCCAATCCAAAGGTCTTCCAAAGGTCAGGTGGCAACACGTCTGGCAGCGTCATTCATCAGGAATGTAGGGCAGTTGGTCAGCTGTCCCCTTTTGAAGATTCAGTTTCGTTTCTCACGAAGTCCCCTCCTACAAAGACAAAACCACCTCCTGCTCCCTTCCCCCCCCCTTTGCTCCATAATTAATCCCTCCCCGTTTCTTATGGCAGCTGAAGCAGGCAAGCTGAGGCTGACATTCGGCCCCCCTTGCAGAAGAGACGTTAGTCCTAAATAAAAGGAAAGAAGAGAGAGAGAAACAGAATATATACAATAATTATGGTTTATCTGGATATTTGGTATAAAATTGTTGTACTTTCTTGGGAGCTCGGACATCCCGTTTATTCACCCATTCAGCCTGAGATAGAGGAAAATGTTTCCAGGCAATCAGATATTGGACTTTACCATGGTGTTTTCTAGAGTCCAAGATTTCCTTAACTTCAAAATGTTGCTCCCCCTCTATGAGAATGGGAATTGGAGGGGTGCTTTGATCAGCCCTTAGGGGAGATGAGTGCTCAGGTTTCAATAAACTAACGTGAAATACAGGATGTATTCGTCTCAAGGTTTTTGGCAATTCCAATTCAACTGTTACTGGATTAATCAGTCTAATCACATGGAATGGTCCTACATACTTAGGCCCCAGCTTTTTGGACTTCTGGGTGGTTTGTAAGTATTTGGTAGACAAATAGACTTTGTCCCCCACTTTATAAATGTGAGCTGGGGACCTTTTCTTATCGGCTTGCGTCTTATGAGCCCGGTGTGCCTCATCTAATGCCCTCCGAGTCACTGCCCAGGTGCTCCTTAGTTGTTCAATCCAATCCATCAAGGAGGGATTTTGGGGATCATCTTGAGGTAGCTCGGGAATGGGTACAAAATCCTGGCCCGATGCGACCTTAAAAGGGGTGAATCCGGTGCTACTGTGTACGGAATTGTTATATGCCACTTCTGCAAATGGCAACAAGTCTACCCAATTGTCTTGCTGGTAATTTACGTAACACCTCAGGTATTGTTCTAGCACCCCATTGATTCTTTCACAGGCCCCATTTGTCTGAGGGTGGTGACTGGAACTCAACCCTTGTGCGGAGCCTATCAATTTCAAAAACTCCCTCCAGAAACTGGAAGTAAATTGCACACCCCTGCCAGAAATTATTCTTTTCGGAGACCCATGTAGTCGGTAAATCTGCCGAATAAACAGTTTTGCGAGGGTTTTTGCTGAAGGGATCTTTGAGCAAGGGATGAAATGTACTTGTTTGGAAAACAAATCAGTTACTACCCAAATGACAGTGCAGCCCTCACTGTCTGGTAAGTCCACAATAAAATCCATAGATATTTCCTTCCTTGGGGCGTTCGGTCTAGCCACACTTTGCAGTAATCCAGGGGATTTTCCTGGAGGTCTTTTAGCCGAGGCACATACTGGACAACTAGCCACATATGCCTCTATGTCCTTTTTAAGTGCAGGCCACCAAAATTGTCTCTTAACAAGATGTAGAGTCTTGACAAAAGCAAAGTGTCCTGCGGCCTTGGCATCATGAGCATATTTCAATACGGTTGGTCTTAATGTGGTTGGAACATACAATTTCGATCCAACCCAAGCTAGTCCGTCGCGAAGTGTGCATTCATTCGAGTGGGACTTAAACCACTCGTCAGTTTTTAGCGCTTCTCGTAATTTTTCGAGTAAATCCCCCGAGAGTTCTGGTTCGGTTTTACTCTGAGCTCTGGTAGTGACAGGTGTTGCCAATTGCGTTAAGGGGATCATTGGTTGAACCACTTCCTTCTTTATGCTGTTGTACTGTGGCAATCTGGAGAGTGCGTCCGCCATGAAATTTTTTCCCCCAGGAAGGTACCGTAAAGTGAAATTGAAACGCTTGAAATGTTGGGCCCAGCGCGCCTGTTTGGGTGACAGTTTGCGTGGTGTTTTTAATGCTTCTAGATTCTTATGGTCAGTCCACACCTCGAAAGGATGTTTCGCCCCTTCTAAAAATTGTCTGTATGTTAACAGCGCCCATCTAACTGCAAACGCTTCTTTCTCCCATATGGCCCATCTCCTTTCCGTCTCTGATAATTTACGGGATGTGTAAGCACAGGGTTGTAATATTCCATTCTCATTCTTTTGCAAGAGTATTGCTCCTACGGCGACGTCGCTAGCATCCGCTTGTACTACAAAAGGTTGTTCTATGTCGGGGTGTTTGAACATAGGTTCAGCTGCAAACAGTCGTTTCAGTTTTTCGAAAGCAGCTTGACAGTCCATAGTCCATTCTAGTGGTTTCGAGGGTTTGGGTTTTACTTCCCCTTTGGTTTTCAGCAAGTTTGTAATTGGCAGTGCGATTTTCGTGAAAGAGGGGATAAATTGTCTATAAAAATTTGCAAACCCTAAGAAACTCTGTAACTGTTTACGGGTGCGTGGTGTGGCCCATTCCATCACTGCCCGGACCTTTTCTGGGTCCATCTCTATTCCCTCATGCGATATACGATATCCAAGATAGTCGATTTTGTCTTGGTGGAATTCACATTTAGAAAGTTTGGCATAGTGTTCAGCTGCTCTGAGTTTATTCAAGACCGCTCGAACCAATCTTACATGGTCGGCCATGTTGTCAGAATAAATTAGAATATCGTCCAAATAGACCAACACCCCCTTATATAGGTGTTCATGCAACACTTCGTTGATCAACTGCATGAATACAGCCGGGGGCCCCTGTAGTCCAAAAGGGAGTACTCTAAACTGGAAACATCCCAGTGGGCAATTAAATGTTGTCTTCCATTCATCTCCCTCTTTTATTCTCACTCGGTAGTATGCCTCTCTTAAATCAAGTTTGGTAAAAAATTTTCCCTTCCCTAAATGGGCCAACATGTCCTTCATGAGTGGGAGGGGATAGACATTTTCTACGCAAATGGCGTTCATGTTTCTATAATCAACTACTAATCTGAAGGATCCATCTTTCTTTTCGCGGAACATTACTGGTGCTGCCACCTTGGGTTTGGCTCGTTCGATGAATCCCCGTTCTAAGTTTTTGTCAATAAAATTTCGCAATTCCCCCAATTCGTGAGGTGTCATGGGGTAAATTTTTGGTTTGGGAAGCTTCACCCCTGGGAGTACTTCAATGGTGCAGTCAGTGGCTCTGTGGGGAGGCAGAGCATCCGATGCTTTTTCGCTAAACACTTCCTTGAGGTCCCAATATTCCTTTGGAATTTTCTCTTCTCCCTCAATATAGTTAATGGCTACTGCCGCCCTTTCTGGTCTTATGTCGTCCCTCGGGGGGGGGCTTCCTTTCCCGGAGTTGGTTCTGCCGTGCGGATGCGTAGGACCCCCGTTTTCCAATTTACTCGTGGGTTCCATTTGCGAAGCCAGGGCAGTCCTAGAATGAGGGGTCTTTCCATACCAGGGGCTACAATAAATCTGAGATTCTCTACATGGTTCCCCAACTGCAATTCAAGGGGTTCAGTCATAAAGCTAGCTGGGCCCCCTCCTGCAATTGACCCGTCTAATTGACAAAATGCAATGGGTCTTTTTAAAGTTTTTAGTCTCAGTTCCAATTCCTCCACTACTTTGGGGCTAATTATGCACCTAGTGCACCCCGAGTCCAACAGGGCTAACAATTGCGCGTGAGCCCCTGTGGAGGGCACTCTTATTTCTATGGGAATGAGTAAGGGTTCTTCCGTGTGACTCACCCGATCGTCGGTGTCGGAGTCGGAGTCCGTCTCGCTGTCGTCATCGTTGGTTGGAGTTCCCAACTCACTCTGGTTTCGGGGAGTGAACTCAACGACTTCTCCTTTCAGGGCAGTGCCGCGGGTTTTGGCGGGTATTTTGTCGCCTTTCTTTTGGCCGGCCCCGGAAACTTTTGGCGGTGGCTTGGAGAAACATTCGGCAGCCCGGTGACCCTCTTTCCCACATTTGAAACAGGTGAAGGGCTTTGACTTGGGTTTGAATTCGGTCTTCCCGCCAGTCACCTTGGGTGCCCCCTTACGGTGGAAAGAGGATGACTGGTCCCTCATCCGCCTGCCTCAGAGTTCGCTCCGTCTCAGCTCGATCTCTACGTCCTCAGCTACTATGTACCATCTATCCAAATCATCGGGGACCCCCATGCTCCTGCAGTCTCGATATATCTCTTCATTCAATCCATCTTTGAAACTCTCCAAAAGAGCCATTTCTGACCAGCCTGTCATATAGGGTGCCAGTTCACGAAACTCTTGGATATACTCTGCCACCGGCCTCCGGCCCTGCTGAATGCTCTTCATTCTGAGTCTCGCCTTTCGTTCGGCTAAATGGTCTTCAAAACGCCTTCTAAGGGCCCTCATGAACTGGTTGTAATTTCTCAGCAAGAGGGAGTTGTTATTGTGGAGAACCACCATCCACTCAGCAGCTACTCCCTCTAGGGCATTCGCGACGCTTCTGACTTTAGCCGCCTCTGTTTCGTAGTCCTCCCCCCAGTCCTGCATGTGGTTCCACACTTGGGTCAGGAAAAATCCCAAGGCTTTAGGATTCCCATCAAACTTCCCAGGAAGGGGGGGGATTTTTGGCTTTTTACGTCTGCGGGGGGGGGGCCCTGCAAGGCTGGGGTTCTCTGGCCGGCTGCATCTCTCCCTCGAGCTGCTGAAGCCTGGGATGTTCCCTCCTCAAGCTCTTCCTCTCCCCCGCAGGCTGTCTCTTCGGGCTCCCCCCTGGGGCCTGCTTTCCCCTTCTCCACAGGAATTTCAAAAGACTCACGGTTTTTCCTGCTTTCTTCCACATCACGGATAAGCTGCAAGGCTATCATGAGACGTTCCTTCTGCTGTTGCATCCACACTGCCTCCTTTTTACGGGGTCTGGAAGTCGTCACTCCCCGGGGGTTCTCCCCCCAGTCCGGCAGTCTCCCCACTCCTTTGGACCATCTAGCTTCCTCCGGCTCCAAACGGAGTTTTTCCAACCATTCTGCAGTTTCTCTTTCCGACTGGAGGGCGGTGGAACTCGCTGCCCACATCTTCTCTTCTCCATCACTCCCTCGATCTGACATATTTTGGATTTACAGTCCCCTCGGTTTTGTCCGGGATGACTGGTTGTGTCTTCCAGCTTAATGTCAAGTATGCTTCCTTCAGTATTCAGGAAAAGAAAACCCAAACTCAAGCATTTTGAAGAATTTGGTACTTTTACTGAATAAGAAATGATTAACAACCCAGTTAAAGCTGGAAGTGAGCAAAACGCGCGAAATGCATCTACTAAGCTTCTCCCCCCCCCTCGTGTTCATAAATCATCAGCCAATCCAAAGATCTTCCAAAGGTCAGGTGGCAACACGTCTGGCAGCGTCATTCATCAGGAATGTAGGGCAGTTGGTCAGCCGTCCCCTTTTGAAGATTCAGTTTCGTTTCTCACGAAGTCCCCTCCTACAAAGACAAAACCACCTCCTGCTCCCTTCCCCCCCCCTTTGCTCCATAATTAATCCCTCCCCGTTTCTTATGGCAGCTGAAGCAGGCAAGCTGAGGCTGACAGGTGCCTCCTTGGTGCTCTCTGAGTTTAGTGGTTTTCTTGCAGGCATTTCATGACCCAACTATGTACCATCATCAGTGCTAGAAGGGAGAGGGGGTTTGCTGTCACTCAGACTTCTTCTAGCATTGAGGATGTTATCTAGCTGGATCATGAAACTTCTGCAATGAAATAACCAAGCTCAGAGAGCACCGAGGACTCCTCTCTGGCAGCCAAGGGGGTCTTACCGGCTCCGTAAGTCTGGAAGGCCTTCTCTGGGCCAAACCCTCCGTAGCCGACCTCCGAACGGGCCCGGACTTTTACAATGTATACAGCTCCTCGACGCAGCCCAGACAGGGTCACCCGGTTCTCAGACGTCTTCACAAACATGGGGCCACCAACCCCCTGTAAGAGGACAGACGGAGAGAGTCAGATCCCAGCCCTAGCCGTGCCTTCCATGTTCCCTGGAGGAAAATTGCTTAGCGCATTGTAAGCCGCCCTGAGTCTCCGGAGAAGGGCGGCATATAAATCAAAATTTAAAAAAAAAAAAATCCCATCGGAGCCCCCATTCCTACATTCCCTTGTCTGAACGTGCACATCTGGGCAGTGGTTTCGAAGTCCTTCTCTTTGCAACCACTGTCTCCAAAAAGCCCCAGGGAAAGATTGCAAAAGTTAAGTTGCAAAACTAAACCACGCTTCTGTTTCCACAAGATCTTTTATTTTGTTCTTCCTATTAACATTTTAATAGTTCTAAACTTTTTTTAAAAAAATCATTTATATATTTTCTCTTTATATACAATAAGTGCTTAGCAAAACATGTACTGTCCCCCAAATGTTGGAAATATAATCACATTCCGGGCACATATTGTCACATGTGGTGGACATGCCCAAAAGCAAAAAAAAAATTGGACAAAAGTACATACGTGGTTAGAAAAAATGTTAAGGCGGCATATAGATTATAAACCAGAACTATTTTTTGTTAGGCATAAATACCAGAGCAATATGATAAAGGGAATGTATATTTAATATTATATGTTTTGACAGTGGCAAGAATTATATTTGCACAATACTGGAAAAAAGAGGAAACACCTACAGAAGAGCTAATTAAAAAACATATTAGACTGTGCAGAAATGGATAGACGAATGCTGAAGATAAAAGAAAAAGAAGACACGGAATATTTTCGAACTTGGTATTTGTTTTATCAATAGTTGGATAATAGCAGTAGAAATTAGGAACCTAAAAAGTAGTTCTATGGAAGCAAACTGACTTAGGCTGCTCTTGGCTAAGCACTTATTGTAATATTTCTAACTTTTTAATTGCCTCAGTTACTGATACAAAAGAATACAGGTAGCCCTCAGCTTATCCCAGTTCATTTAGTGACCATTCAAAGTGTTTCACACTTACGACCGTTGTGGTGTCCCCGGGGGTCACGTGATCCCCCTTTTGCGACCTTCTGACAAGCGATGGGGAAGCCAGATTCACTTAACAACCGTGCAACTAATTAACAAATGCAACCGATTTGCTTAACGACGGTGCCAAGAAAGGTCGTAAAATGGGGCAGAACTCGTTTAATAACAACGATCTCGCTTAGCAATAGAAATTTTGGCCTCGATTGTGGTCGCATGTTGAGGACTGCCTGTATGTATAGCTCCCTCCTAAGGTAAGGCTGCTGGTTCCACTTGGGTGACTTGCCACTGGAGTGGATTACAAGGATCCCCCAGTCGCCCGGCTGAGGATTATGGGACGCAGCCTGCCTCCTCCCTTCCCCAGCTCCCCTCGGAGACGAGACTCATCGGGCGACACCAGATTCAATGGACGCTTTTCTAAGATATTGCCCGGAGGGATTGTTTAAAAGATGTTTTTTATTCCTCTTTTTCAGCCCAAACGAGTTTCTGGAGTGGATTACACCGGATCAATCATCAGGCGGATCCGCTTTAAAGCCGTCTGACCGACCAATTCAACTGTCAGCACTTTTCAAAGCTGGAAACCGAAAGGAATAAAAAGCAAGGGATTTACTCTGCAGCCGCAGGCGGGACTCCCGCGTCCTTCTTCTCCGAGAACGGTTAAATTCGGCTTCCAAGGAAAAGCGCCGATTGCCAGAGGGGCTCCTCCACTCCACAGAAATATGGGCAGGGGGGATTTACCGCTCGACTTAAAAGGGAGACAGCGCTCCACAAAGCCTGGCATTGTCGAGGGAAGAGAGATAATTCAACTCCACGTTTTTATGGGCAAATATTGGCAGATTCGCTCCAGGGGTACGAAATCGACACAAAGACTAAGCAGAGGTTTCAAACTTGGCAGCTTTAAGACTTGTGAACTTCAACTCCCAGAATTCTCCAGCCAGCATAGCTGGCTGGAGAATTCTGGGAGTTGAAGTCCACAAGTCTTAAAGCTGCCAAGTTTGAAGACCTCTGGGTAAAGCAACAGGATGAACTACACCTGGGTATCCCTTGCAAAGATCAAAAAAATGGATCCTTGATCAATAACAGGAGACCAGCCAATAAGATGGAGCAGCAGTCACAACTTCTGGAGTTGGAAGGGACCTTGGAGATCTTCTAGTCCAACCCCCCCCGCACCCCTGCTCAAATAGAAGAGATTGGACAGCCACCTGTCTGAAACGGTGTAAGGTTTCCTGCCTAAGCAGGGGGTTGGACTAGAAGACCTCCAAGGTCCCTTCCAACACTGTTATTCTAATAAGTGCTCAAGCAGGAGGCCCTATTCCATTTCAGACAAGTGGCAGTCCAGTCTCTTCTTAAAA